>NC_143040.1:58297999-58609249 GCF_057628025.1 Oncorhynchus mykiss
CATGCAGTCCCAAGCTACGACTTTACTTTGATTTGGTGTAAATGAGGAAATTAGATTGCGTATTGGGCAGCTCTAGTGTGAGATCTAACATTGGAGGACAGCTAGTTCAAAGGTTTCTGGTATTCACAGGCAGACTGAACTGAAGCCATGTTTCTGATATCCAGGACAATAATCACTGGCTGAGTTTATAAAACTCCTGTACTGTGAATGTGTCTGTGTGTGACTGTAACTTACAGTATGTGTCTGCGAGCAACTGTGTTTGTGGAGAACCTTGTGCGTCTGTTTGTCTATCATGTTGAATAGTGGACCAAGCGTAGAATGTGCTAGCGTACCTGTATGCCCGTCTCCATCCATATCTCCCCCTGGTCCGTCAGGGTATATGGCCTGCACGTTGATCTTATAGGGAGTGTCTGCATCCAGATTGGGCAGGATGACGGTATTTCTGTTCCCAGGAACCATGGTCTACAGGACACACAGGCAAAACATTGTATTACTGTTCATTAATACTATTCAACAGGTACTTCAAACAGAGGAGAAATAAGGATCCTGACAACCTCCCCACATTGCGCCTTGGGCCACACTCTAATTCATGCTGTAGACTCATCAAGATGGTGTTTGATGAGGGTATCATCAGAAATAGTAGCAATATAGGTGCTTACGTGCTCCTCGATGGGGTCTCCAGTGGTGGGGGCGTAGGTAATCTTATACTGCTGCACAGGTCCCTCAGCATGTTCCCATGCCACGGTCAGAGAGCTGGTGGTGGCATCATACACACGCATGTTCCTAGGGCCACTGCGGGGAACTGCAGGGATTATAAAGAAGTGAGCACAATATCAAGCATATACAGTGCCTTGCGAAAGTATTCGGCCCCCTTGAATTTTGCGACCTTTTGCCACATTTCCGGCTTCAAACATAAAGATATAAAACTGTATTTTTTTGTGAAGAATCAACAACAAGTGGGACACAATCATGAAGTGGAACGACATTTATTGGATATTTCAAACTTTTTTAACAAATCAAAAACTGAAAAATTGGGTGTGCAAAATTATTCAGCCCCCTTAAGTTAATACTTTGTAGCGCCACCTTTTGCTGCGATTACAGCTGTAAGTCGCTTGGGGTATGTCTCTATCAGTTTTGCACATCGAGAGACTGACATTTTTTCCCATTCCTCCTTGCAAAACAGCTCGAGCTCAGTGAGGTTGGATGGAGAGCATTTGTGAACAGCAGTTTTCAGTTCTTTCCACAGATTCTCGATTGGATTCAGGTCTGGACTTTGACTTGGCCATTCTAACACCTGGATATGTTTATTTTTGAACCATTCCATTGTAGATTTTGCTTTATGTTTTGGATCATTGTCTTGTTGGAAGACAAATCTCCATCCCAGTCTCAGGTCTTTTGCAGACTCCATCAGGTTTTCTTCCAGAATGGTCCTGTATTTGGCTCCATCCATCTTCCCATCAATTTTAACCATCTTCCCTGTCCCTGCTGAAGAAAAGCAGGCCCAAACCATGATGCTGCCACCACCATGTTTGACAGTGGGGATGGTGTGTTCAGCTGTGTTGCTTTTACGCCAAACATAACGTTTTGCATTGTTGCCAAAAAGTTCCATTTTGGTTTCATCTGACCAGAGCACCTTCTTCCACATGTTTGGTGTGTCTCCCAGGTGGCTTGTGGCAAACTTTAAATGACACTTTTTATGGATATCTTTAAGAAATGGCTTTCTTCTTGCCACTCTTCCATAAAGGCCAGATTTGTGCAATATACGACTGATTGTTGTCCTATGGACAGAGTCTCCCACCTCAGCTGTAGATCTTTGCAGTTCATCCAGAGTGATCATGGGCCTCTTGGCTGCATCTCTGATCAGTCTTCTCCTTGTATGAGCTGAAAGTTTAGAGGGATGGCCAGGTCTTGGTAGATTTGCAGTGGTCTGATACTCCTTCCATTTCAATATTATCGCTTGCACAGTGCTCCTTGGGATGTTTAAAGCTTGGGAAATCTTTTTGTATCCAAATCCAGCTTTAAACTTCTTCACAACAGTATCTCGGACCTGCCTGGTGTGTTCCTTGTTCTTCATGATGCTCTCTGCGCTTTTAACGGACCTCTGAGACTATCACAGTGCAGGTGCATTTATACGGAGACTTGATTACACACAGGTGGATTGTATTTATCATCATTAGTCATTTAGGTCAACATTGGATCATTCAGAGATCCTCACTGAACTTCTGGAGAGAGTTTGCTGCACTGAAAGTAAAGGGGCTGAATAATTTTGCACGCCCAATTTTTCAGTTTTTGATTTCTTAAAAAGGTTTGAAATATCCAATAAATGTCGTTCCACTTCATGATTGTGTCCCACTTGTTGTTGATTCTTCACAAAAAAATACAGTTTTATATCTTTATGTTTGAAGCCTGAAATGTGGCAAAAGGTCGCAAAGTTCAAGGGGGCCGAATACTTTCGCAAGGCACTGTACTTGGATGTGGATAAACATGTAAAGGCAATAAGGATCTTATATATGATAGATATTATATACTGGATCTTACGTGTTGTGCCCTTGTCTTCAGCTGGCGGTCCTTCCCCGTTGGCATAGATGGCGACCACTCCCACGTTGTAAGGCGTGTCCGGGACCAGCTGCTCCAGCAGAGTGGTGGTGGAGGTCCCAGGAACCAGGATCTGACCAGAGGGGATAGAGACACAGAGGTCAGCACTGAAAGACCAATCACAGTCTACAGCATGCAGCATGCATTACAGTGGGTTGGATTCAATCAGACTACAACTCTCGCACCCACACGTTTGATTCTCAAAACTAGAGAAATTATGATGAAGACAAGCATTAATAGTAATAACAAGGATAGCTGTAACCGTCAACATTATTCTACATCAATTAGGCTAGCCTACACTGACACATCCAGATGGGGGAGAAGAGTCCTGTCTGAAAAGTGTATCAGCTGTAGGGGGAAAACAACAATCATGCTGTAATGCTGTTTGTCCCATGGTCCTGGCAGCTCTGACACTCACTATGACCCCCCAGTCTGACAACCTGACAGCTGTTTCAGTGTGACACCTCTATCAACTCGTTCTCACCTCACCTCACTCAACAACCACTTGTGTTGACACTTCTCAGTGCTCAGTGACTGGGGGAACACAAGTATGAATTTTATGTCAATGATGTATGGCCCCTCCAGACAGTCAGGACAATAACACACTGAGTAACTAACGTAATGTGTTGGCAGTTGCTTACAGCAGCCTGGCTCCTCTGCTCTCTCCTCTCTGACTGGTGCTTATCTCTGTGTCTGTGTTCTCCCATACCAGACCCCACTTGTCTGTCTCTTGTTAACATTATCAAAGGTTATCAGCCTCTACCCTGATCTTCTCCTCTACCTGCCTTGTCCTGGTATCACATACAGTACAAAATATACAGGAGTCCACCCACCTGGCATTTGGTTTCCCTCTCTTTCTTTGACCTCAAACACCATTGTTTTGTGTTCAATGTGTGTATCTCTATCTCTGATGGGACTGTTTTTGACGACTGTCATCGAACCTTTGCGTCGGTCATCGCTTTGGAGGGTTTAATAGCAAAATGTTCTTCTCAAGGAGTAAACCCAATATGACAAGGCTGCTTTCCTAATATAGTAGTGCATACACCAAACCTCCCTGTGTTAAATGTGATGGTGCATCGTGACACTGGCCACATGGCTGCTGACGTGGAAAGCTGGCCCTGGCATTGGAAAAGCCCAGCCCAAGTCAATCATAATATTCCCACAGAAACACAATGTTGTGACTTTAAAAGAACAAAGAGAGTACTTCTTGCTATCAATAAAATGGAACAGCATCACTCTTCAAAGACCTGTTAAGTCAAAACAGGGTCTCAATGTCTCAATGCTTCTCACAGATGTGGCTGTTTGTGCAATGTCAAGTAGCAGTTTATTAGTTGTTTGTGACCTCCTTTAAAACTCCAGATGTGGGCACCGTCAAGCCAGATAAGGAGGGGAAAAAGCCCAGACAGCTTCCTGTTTTAATTAATGAACATGAAAATGTGGCCTTAAACCAGGAATAGACTGTTAAATAAGAACCCCCACCAGAGAGACAGTCGATGTGGAGCACAAACAGGTTGATGTTGTTCCGTTCTGTTCCTTTACAAAGAGCTGTAGTGATGGAAATCTGTAAATGGACCGAAGTGTTCCACTCGGCCACCCCTGCAAATACCCCAAGTCACTGGACATTAACATTTGACCTTCGACCTGGGGCGGGGTTAATCAGACACCCTATGGGTCTCCCTGGTGGTGACTCACCGACTCGGAGGGCTTGGCGCCGCTCAGGGGGGCGTAGACGACCCTGTACTGCACGACCTTGCCTGAGGCGGGATCCCAGCGCACATTCAGGGTGTTGGTGGTGGGGCCGAAGACCTGGATGTTCCTCACGGGGGTACGCTCCACTGTGGGGAGAGAGAGGGATGGAGGGAGGAGGAGGAGGAGGGAGTGGGAGAGAGAGAGAGAGAGAGAGAGAGGAAGAAAGGGAGATATGGGGAAAAAAGAGAGTGGGGGTGGGTGGGAAGAGAACAGCAGCTGAAAAAATGTATTAGAGAGTCCAACTAAATTATTGGTGGCTGAATCAGACACTAGGGAATGTTCACCTTGAAGCCATCAAAGCATTCACTGGGTCTATGTACAATACATACTAGTTGACTAGTATGATGTTTCCAGTATTTGTACCACTCAGCATTGTACCCTCATAAAGACAGAGTGGGAAGTACATGGGGAGCTTCTTTTCTTAGAGACCAGAACTATTGGCCAGAAATAAGTAACAAAAGTCCTGGGCTTCACCCTGAAAGCACAGCATCAATGGATAGTCCACATCAAGATCAATATTTTTTTTATCACAAATTGATAAAATATGACTAAAGCCCAATTTAGATTTGATTAGCAACATTTGAAGAAACATAGATTTTGTTGAAATTGAAGAAGCAATATGTAGAGTCCTATAATTCTGACAGAGATCAAAAGCTTGAAAGATATCATTGATCGGTGTCCCTGGGGGTATATTCTGATGGATTTAAGGATAGACAGAAGACAATTAGGCTATGGCTTTGGGGTAATCAGGGTACCAGTAACAGTAATGACATAAAGTGACTTTTGATAAACATAGCCAGTCTAGAGAAGGCTGATGAATGGAAAGTGAAAAAATACTCTCAATTCATTCTCTTCCCTCCAGTTTTTTCCATGGGAGGAGCAAATTACTCACGTCATGCTATCCCCCCAGCCGTGCTACCACAACCACTACCAGTCATTACACCCCATAAACGGACCCCATTACCTTAAGGCTGGAGACATCACTAGTGTTGCCAACACAGAGGAATTCCTTCCTGTGCAATCATCCCACTAAAGACTGAGTCATACTGAGTGGAGGCTCAGCCTTATAATTGTGGAAGAAACTGGAAGAGGGATGGTCTGTTCAAAATGGATGGAAACCAGCTAATAAATAGTAGAGTCTACAGTGAATCATACTATCTAGCATGGCATTGGACATTTTAGCTGTAAACAGATGACAACCAAAAACATGTTAGATCTTTTTGGCATTGCCCCCAGAAATAAAAGGGGTTTGCTTAATTTAGTAGGAAAATTCCACTACAATAAGACTGGGACATATTTTGGGCTTATTACAAGAGTTTACTGGCAGAAGGAGTAAGCAAGCCAACACACTTGACCAGAGAGTGCATGCTCTACAGAAATGCCAGGTCTCAAAGAATGACCAAACAAAAACCCAAATCATTATCATATATTGTAGCCTTTAGCACACTGCACAATCTTCTCCTCAGGAAATGCTGTACCAAGAATGGTAGAAATATAACCATTTTATATTGTACACAGGCTCTTTCATTAAATTGACCATGGTAGGTCATGACAATAGCCATGAGAAAAGGGTTGTTGAGGCAGGTCATCTATACTAGATAATGTGAACCATCCTACCAGTAAACCTGTACGTGGACTCACGTGTCTTGCCGTTCTCAGACATGCGTTTGCCCTCTCCAGGGGGGTAGAGAGGGACCACAGTGACAGTGTAGAGGGTGTCAGACATCAGGTTCTTCAGCACAGTGTTGGTGGTGCTACCAGACACCTGGGCCTGTAGATTCAACCACACAACAGGACTGAGTCACAAAGCTACACAGAGGTGATCTGTCTATATGAAATTTGGAAAAACGTCATAAAACACGATTAAACAGAGAGAGAAAAGGTCTGGTAAAGGAGTAGTATTTTGCAAGTATGTCTGAGTGAATCTGTGAAGTATCAGTGTATTGGTGTTTGTATTTTGCAGCATTAGATAATAGATGTGATAATGAAAGAGTATGCATGCCATAGTGAGATTCAGTAGTGATTGGTAAGAGGTGGCCCAGCCTACCACTTCCTCAGCTCCTCCAGCGGTGGGCACATAGTAGATCTTGTACTGGCGCACATTGCCCTCGGCGGCCACCCATTGGACATTCAGGGTGCTGGTGGTAGGGTCAGTGACCTGGAGCCTCCGCACTCCACCCAGAGGCTCTGCAGAGAGAGAAGAAAGGAGGTCTTAGGATTCATACTATGTTAAATGACAACAATGAGCTACAGATGTTAAAATGTAAGTAGAGGTACAGAAGTGGCAAGTGGTAGGCGTAAAATCTATGTTTTACAAACACAGTATTTAGGGCATCTTTAACATCAGCATCTAGGTAACAAATGTAGCCCTGGTTCCCTGGTGAAGCTGAGAGGACAAAAGGAAACATGATGTAATCATGAAGGCCTTAGCGTGGCCACAGTTACAGTAGGTCACTCACTGGTTTTTCCGTTGCCAGAGATGTCCTTGCTCTCCCCATTGCTGTAGATGGCTGACACGGTGATGGAGTAGGGAGTGTCGGGGGTCAGCTTGGGAAGCAGCACCGTGTTCTTCTTCCCTCCAATCTGCGTCTGTTGGGGAATGAAGACAGATTGAAATGACTGGGAGAGAAGACGGAAGGACCCTCACTTTGCTCACCTGGTCCATGATCACACTCAAGGCCTAAGGGTCGACTCATTTCGCAATTATTGGATCAACTCTAAATTCTTGTAATATTCCCTTCAGATTACAAATGCGTCAAATAGTCCATTCAATGTGGCCTCAGAAGAGATGACATGGGAAAAACAGTTGTATTTTCTTATTGGATGTGGATGTCTCCAGCTTCTCTCCCTTGACAGTTTATGTCAGTGTCAGAGACTTGATGGAAAGAATGCAGGTTGAGAAATACCAGACTGTTAAAAAAAATTGTGGAGGATGCATCGAGCATTTTTGCTCTTTGCTATTGTAGTGAGCAAGATCTAAGGTAAAGCTGTACTCTACTGGCCCTAACAGTGGGATGGGTTGTTTTAAGAGGTATGATTGATGAATTTACTGCATTGTTTTTGACCAAGGAGATGCTGTATTAAAAGGAACGATGTTGCGTTGCATCGCCTCACAGAGACGGCTGACTGAGTAAACCCTGTGTGTGTGTGCGTGTGAGTTTTCTAGTTTTTTTCTTGTCCTCCACAGAGTAAGTTAACCACTGACAGCATGCCTGATGAAAACGTATCATCAGTGTCTCCCATTTCCTACGCAGACTTTTTGTCACAAATGAATCAAAGCGGGGCCACTTGAGCTCTCCATACTTGTTGAAAATCTGTCAATGAACCAAAAACACTTGGCTAAGCTTGGCTCATTAGCTTCCAGCTTTCCAACAATGCCTCAATGTTTAGCGTGTGATATCATCACTGCAACCGAGGGACGGACAGCCACTGAACAGAACTGGGTTCTCTCCTCTAATTAAAAAAGGGAAAACATTTCATCCATTCTGCATGGGAATGGAAACTCTGAATGGACAAATAACTCACATAGCACTAGCTACCCTTGACTCCAATATGGTAGGCCTATCACTTCACAGACAAGACTGATGAGAGAGTGAAATTCTCTAACTGCTTCCTTCCATTTACTGGATCTCTCTCTGTGTGCCTCCACATCATGCAAACTCTAAGCGCCTAAACATCTGGCCTGAGGAAAAAAGCCTTTCTGTCTAAACTACTATCCAGCTCTATAGAGTGGAGCAGCAGCGATGCCAGACAGCTTGAAGGACTCTGTAAACACTGTCTGCAGTCAACGACCCCCTTGGTACCACACTCCCTGTCCTGTTACATAAACACACACACACATACACATACACCCTCAACCCTGCTGGGCCCAGACATTCCATCTCTGCCCCCCCTTCTCCTCCATCTCTCCACACTGATAACCCCAACTCCCCTGGGGCTCTGGCCAAGGTCCCTGACCACCACGTGTTTCTAAAATGCTTCAAAGCTGGGACCGAGAGACTGAAAAACATATTCTATATCAAGGCCACCCAACTGTTAAATAGCCATCACTAGTTGGCCTCCACTCAGTATCTTGCCCTGAATTTACAGTAGTCACTGTCACTAACCGGCTACCACCCGATTACTCAACCCTGCACCTTAGAGGCTGCTGCCCTACGTACATAGACATGGAACACTGGTCACTTTAATAATGTTTACATAATGTTTTATCCATTTCGTATGTATATACTGTATTCAAGTCAAGGCCATCCCTTTCAACTATTGCTGTACATATACTATTCTATCCTACGTATTCTTCAGATATACTACATATTCTATCCACATACTGTCCATAATGTCTATACATCCCATCACATATATATATATATATATATATATATATACACTCCGGACCCCGACATTGCTCGCCTTATATATTTTTTACATTCTTGCATTGTAATTTCAGAAAATGTCCATACTATATCTGGTGCTAATAATGGAATGATAGTGTTTCACAGTATTCCTTACCCGCCAGTGTTGTGATTGGCTGTGATATTCATCTATCTATTGTCAAACTGGGGAAGCTGTTCTGACTTTGTGGCTGTGTTATCTAGTGAAAATCTCGCTGTCATTTCCTGGTTGGTGAAATTCTACATTGTTCACTCAATTTAGGTTTATGTGAGAAAACAAGAATCATTGTAACATCTAAATCACTCTGAAATATATTTTCAATAACAAAAAATATCATTTTTACAGCTGTTTGAAGCTGGTGGACCAAAACGAAGCTGGTGGAGATGCCGCTCCGGAAGGAGAAATCAATAGGCGAATATGACAGCCAATCACAACACGGCGGTTAAGTAATACTGTAAAATATTAACCTTCCACTATTAGCGGTAGATATATTATGTACATTTTCAGAAATTATAATGCAACAATTGCTGTGTGTTATAGCTTTAAATTGTGTCATATGAACATTCTGGTGGGAGCTATTATCTTCCCATCACACAAACAAAGTGCCTCTGTGTCATGCTACAAGGACTCCCTTCCTTATCCTTTCATCATCCAGAGGACGGTTAGGATTAAAAACTGATGTTAGCCCTATGAACAGCTTGGAATTGTGATGCCCTAAGCTGACCCATGTGGCTACTGGCTGGTCCTGGTTTTACCGACTGGGTCTTGCCCCCGGCGGTGGGGACGTATGTGATCTTGTAGTTCTGGACACGACCAGGGGCGTGGTCCCACTTGACGGTCAGAGTGATGGTGGTGGCGTTGAACACCTGCAGGTTCTGGGGAGGCCCTGTGGGTGCTGGGCACGAACACAACATCATAAACAACAACATAAACTCCAACGTAAACACACATCCAATCAACACAGATCACCTAACTTCTGGATGGTGACACTTTGATAAAAATATTATTATTATCTCTATGAGTGCTGTATGTATTTCTGTTTGATTACAACAAATTAACTTACCAGGGGTGAAAATAACCTTGGACACTGCAGAGGGAAACAGAAATATAATATATATATAATATATAGCTCCTAATATGTATTTATTGTAATGCATTAGATTAGATAATTAACTTCTCTTACATGTTCTCTGGCTGCCCAGCAGGTCCTCACTCTCAGACTCGTCAGGGTAGATGGCGGTGACGGACACGTCATACATAGTGTCTGGTTGCAGCTTTTCCAACACGTTACTGGTCTCATCACTGTTCAGTATGGACTGGGAGACACAACACAACAGGGCTTATAGACTGGGAGACACAACACAACAGGGCTTATAGACTGGTAGACACAACAGGGCTTATAGACTGGGAGACACAACCGGGCTAATAGACTGGGAGACACAACACAACAGGGCTTATAGACTGGGAGACACAACAGGGTTTATGGACTGGGAGAAACAACACAACAGAGCTTATAGTCTGGGAGACACAACAGGGCTTATGGACTGGGAGAAACAACACAACAGGGCTTATAGACTGGGAGACACCAGGGCTTATAGACTTGGAGACACAAAGGGGCTTATAGACTGGGAGGCACAACACAACAGGGCTTATAGACTGGGAGACACAACACAACAGGGCTTATAGACTGGGAGACACAACACAACAGGGCTTATGGACTGGGAGACACAACACAACAGGGCTTATAGACTGGGAGACACAACACACCAGGGCTTATAGACTGGGAGGCACAACACAACAGGGCTTATAGACTGGGAGACACCAGGGCTTATAGACTTGGAGACACAAAGGGGCTTATAGACTGGGAGGCACAACACAACAGGGCTTATAGACTGGGAGACACAACACAACAGGGCTTATAGACTGGGAGACACAACACAACAGGGCTTATGGACTGGGAGACACAACACAACAGGGCTTATAGACTGGGAGACACAACACACCAGGGCTTATGGACTGGGAGACACAACACAACATGGCTTATAGACTGGGAGACAAAACACAACAGGGCTTATAGACTGGGAGACACAACACAACAGGGCTTATAGACTGGGAGACACGACACAACAGAGATTATAGACTGGTAGACACAACAGGGCTTATAGACTGGGAGACACAGCACAACAGGGCTTATACACTGGGAAACACAGCACAACAGGGCTTATAGACTGGGAGACACGACACAACAGAGTTTATAGACTGGTAGACACAACAGGGCTTATAGACTGGGAGACAAAACAGGGTTTATGGACTTGGAGAAACAACACAACAGGGATTATAGACTGGGAGACACAACACAACAGGGCTTATAGACTGGGAGACACAACACAACAGAGTTTATGGACTGGGAGACACAACAGGGCTTATAGACTGGGAGAAACAGCACAACAGGGCTTATAGACTGGGAGAAACAACACAACAGAGCTTATAGACTGGGAGACAAGGCACAACAGGGCTTATAGACTGGGAGACACATCACAACAGGGCTTATAGACTGGGAGACAAAACACAACAGGGCTTATAGACTGGGAGACACAACACAACAGGGCTTATAGACTGGGAGACACGACACAACAGAGCTTATAGACTGGTAGACACAACAGGGCTTATAGACTGGGAGACACAGCACAACAGGGCTTATAGACTGGGAGACACAGCACAACAGGGCTTATAGACTGGGAGACACGACACAACAGAGTTTATAGAGTGGTAGACACAACAGGGCTTATAGACTGGGAGACATAACAGGGCTTATAGACTGGGAGACACAGCACAACAGGGCTTATAGACTGGGAGACACAACACAACAGAGTTTATGGACTGGGAGACACAACAGGGCTTATAGACTGGGAGAAACAGCACAACAGGGCTTATAGACTGGGAGAAACAACACAACAGAGCTTATAGACTGGGAGACAAGGCACAACAGGGCTTATAGACTGGGAGACACATCACAACAGGGCTTATAGACTGGGAGACACAACACAACAGAGTTTATAGACTGGTAGACACAACAGGGCTTATAGACTGGGAGACACAACAGGGCTTATAGACTGGGAGACACAGCACAACAGGGCTTATAGACTGGGAGACACGACACAACAGAGTTTATAGACTGGTAGACACAACAGGGCTTATAGACTGGGAGACACAACAGGGCTTATAGACTGGGAGACACAGCACAACAGGGCTTATAGACTGGGAGACACAACCCAACAGGGCTTATCGACTGGGAGACACAACACAACATGGCTTATAGACTGGGAGACAAAACAGGGTTTATGGACTTGGAGAAACAACACAACGGGGATTATAGACTGGGAGAAACAACACAACAGAGATTATAGACTGGGAGACACAACAGGGCTAATAGACTGGGAGACACAACACAACAGGGCTTATAGACTGGGAGACACAACACAACAGGGCTTATAGACTGGGAGACACAACAGGGTTTATGGACTGGGAGAAACAACACAACATAGCTTATAGTCTAGGAGACACAACAGGGCTAATAGACTGGGAGACACAACACAACAGGCCTTATAGACTGGGAGACACAACACAACAGGGCTTATAGACTGGGAGACACGACACAACAGAGTTTATAGACTGGTAGACACAACAGGGCTTATAGATTGGGAGACACAACACAACAGAGCTTATAGTCTGGGAGACACAACAGGGCTAATAGACTGGGAGACACAACACAACAGGGCTTATAGTCTGGGAGACACAACAGGGCTAATAGACTGGGAGACACAACACAACAGGGCTTATAGACTGGGAGACACAACACAACAGAGCTTATAGACTGGAAGACACAACAGGGTTTATGGACTGGGAGAAACAACACAACAGAGCTTATAGACTGGGACACAAGGCACAACAGGGCTTATAGACTGGGAGACACATCACAACAGGGCTTAAAGACTGGGAGACAACACAACAGGGCTTATAGACTGGGAGAAAAAACAGGGTTTATGGACTGGGAGAAACAACACAACATGGCTTATAGACTGGGAGAAACAACACAACAGAGATTATAGACTGGGAGGTACAACAGGGCTAATAGACTGGGAGACACAACACAATAGGGCTTATAGACTGGGAGACACAACACAACAGGGCTTATAGACTGGGATACACAACAGGGCTTATGGACTGGGAGAAACAACACAACAGAGCTTATAGTCTGGGAGACACAACAGGGCTAATAGACTGGGAGACACATCACAACAGGGCTTATAGACTGGGAGACAAAACACAACAGGGCTTATAGACTGGGAGACACAACACAACAGGGCTTATAGACTGGGAGACACGACACAACATAGCTTATAGACTGGTAGACACAACAGGGCTTATGGACTGGGAGAAACAACACAACAGGGCTTATAGACTGGGTGACAAAACAGGGTTAATGGACTGGGAGAAACAACACAACAGAGCTTATAGTCTGGGAGACACAACAGGGCTAATAGACTGGGAGACACAACACAACAGGGCTTGTAGACTGGGAGACACAACACAACAGAGCTTATAGACTGGGAGACACAACAGGGTTTATGGACTGGGAGAAACAACACAACAGAGCTTATAGACTGGGACACAAGGCACAACAGGGCTTATAGACTGGGAGACACATCACAACAGGGCTTAAAGACTGGGAGACAACACAACAGGGCTTATAGACTGGGAGAAAAAACAGGGTTTATGGACTGGGAGAAACAACACAACATGGCTTATAGACTGGGAGAAACAACACAACAGAGATTATAGACTGGGAGGTACAACAGGGCTAATAGACTGGGAGACACAACACAATAGGGCTTATAGACTGGGAGACACAACACAACAGGGCTTATAGACTGGGATACACAACAGGGCTTATGGACTGGGAGAAACAACACAACAGAGCTTATAGTCTGGGAGACACAACAGGGCTAATAGACTGGGAGACACATCACAACAGGGCTTATAGACTGGGAGACAAAACACAACAGGGCTTATAGACTGGGAGACACAACACAACAGGGCTTATAGACTGGGAGACACGACACAACAGAGCTTATAGACTGGTAGACACAACAGGGCTTATGGACTGGGAGAAACAACACAACAGGGCTTATCGACTGGGAGACACAGCACAACAGGGCTTATGGACTGAGAGACACAACAGGGCTTATAGACTGGGAGACACAACACAACAGGGTTTATAGACTGGGAGACACAACACAACAGGGCTTATAGACTGGGAGACACAACAGGGCGTATACACTGGGAGACTCAACACAACAGGGCTTATAGACTGGGAGACACAACACAACAGGGCTTATAGACTGGGAGACAAAACACAACAGGGCTTATAGTCTGGGAGACACAGCACAACAGGGCGTATACACTGGGAGACTCAACACAACAGGGCTTATAGACTGGGAGACACATCAGGGCATATAGACTGGGAGACACTACAGAGCTTATGGACTGGGAGAAACAACACAACAGGGCTTATAGACTGGGAGACACAACACAACAGGGCTTATGGACTGGGAGACACAACACAACAGGGCTTATGGACTGGGAGACACAACACAACAGGGCTTATGGACTGGGAGACACAACACAACAGGGCTTATAGACTGGTAGACACAACACAACAGGGCTTATGGACTGGGAGACACGACACAACAGGGCTTATAGACTGGGAGACACGACACAACAGGGCTCATATACTGAGAGACCCAGCACAACAGGGCTTATAGACTGGTGGACACGACACAACATGGCTTATAGACTGGGAGACACAACACAACAGGGCATATAGAATATATGTCGGCAATGCTTCCTAATCACAACTTTATTGAGAATACCAAGAATAATCCAATTCTGTACATTAAACCCAATATTCTGTACATAGTTAATCAAAATCTAATGTCAGTGCAAACCACCTGGATGGTTGTCTTACATATTGAAAGTTGTTTTCTCCTTTCTTAGTCCAGCCGATACGATAAAGGGCCACGTCATGGGCCCCATGGTCCCAGTCGGCTCTGAAGCTGGTCTGGGTCACCTCAGAGAAACGCAGGTTCTTAGGAGCAGGAACAACATCTACACAGAAGAAAGGAAAAGTTATATGGGAGAGATTGCCATGCCATTACCATACCCTATAACCAGGGCATCACTATACCCTATAACCAGGGCATCACTACACCCTATAACCAGGGCATCACTATACCCTATAACCAGGGCATCACTATACCCTATACCCAGGGCATCACTATACCCTATACCCAGGGCATCACTGTACCCTATAACCAGGGCATCACTGTACCCTATAACCAGGGCATCACTGTACCCTATAACCAGGGCATCACTATACCCTATAACCAGGGCATCACTACACCCTATAACTATGGCATCTCTGTCCTCCTGAGTGGCGCAGCAGTCTAAGGCACTGCAGTGCTTGAGGCGTCACTACAGACCCGGGTTCGATCCCAGGCTGTTTCACAGCTGGCCGTGACCAGGAGACCAATGAAGCGGCGTACAATTGGCCCAGTGATGTCCGGGTTAGGGGAGGGTTTGGCCGGACGGGATTTCCTTGTCCCATCGTGCTCTAGAGACTCCTTATGGTGGGCTGAGCGCTGATTTCAGCCGCCAGCTGGACGGTGTTTCCCCCAACACACAGCAGTGTGTCAAACAGCAGTGCGGCTTAACAGGGTCATGTTTCGGAGGACGCATGGCTCTTTACCTTCGCCTCTCCAGAGTCCATAGGGGAGTTTCAGCAATGGGACAAGACTGTAACTACCAATCAGATATTACAAAATTGGGGAGAAAAAGGGGTAATTAAAAAATATATATAATTTAAATACTATGACATCCCTATAACTATGACATTACTATACCCTATAACTATATATTTATTTTATTTTTATTTCACCTTTATTTAACCAGGTAGGCCAGTTGAGAACAAGTTCTCATTTACAACTGAGACCTGGCCAAGATAAAGCATAGCAGTGCGACAAAAACAACAACACAGAGTAACACATACAAAGATACAGTCAATAACACAAAATAAAAATGTATATGGGGATGAGGTAGTACAGTGTGTGCAAATGTAGAAGAGTAGGGAGGAAGGCAATAAATAGGCCACAGAGGTGAAAATAATTACAATTAAGCATTAATACTGGAGAGATATATATGCAGATGAGGATGTGCAAGTAGAGATATACTGGGGAGCAAAAGAGCAAGAGGGTAAGTAATAATATGGTGATGAGGTAGTTGGGTGTGCTATTTACAGATTGGCTGTGTACAGGTACAGTAAGCTGCTCTGACAGCTGATGCATAAAGTTAGAGAGGGAGATATAAGACTCCAGATTTGTGCAATTCGTTCCAGTCATTGGCAGCAGAGAACTGGAAGGAAAGGCGGCGAAAGGAAGTGTTGGCTTTGGGGATAACCAGTGCAATATACCTGCTGGAGCGCGTGCTAAGGGTGGGTGTTGCTATGGTGACCAGTGAGCTGAGATAAGGCGGGGCTTTACCTAGCAAAGACTTATAGATGACCTGGAGCCAGCAGGCTTGGCGATGGATATGAAGTGAGGGCCAGCCAACGAGAGCATAGAGGTCGCAGTGTTGGGTAGTATATGGGGCTTTGATGATAAAATGGATGGCACTGTGATAGACTACATCCAGCTTGATGAGTAGAGTGTTGGGGGCTATTTTGTAAATTACATCGCCAAAGTCAAGGATCGGCAGGATAGTCAGTTTTACGAGGGTATGTTTGGCAGCATGAGTGAAGGATGCTTTGTCGCGAAATAGGAAGCCGATTCTAGATTTCATTTTGGATTAGAGATGTTTATAATGAGCCTGGAAGGAGAGTTTACAGTCTAGCCAGACACCTAGGTATTTGTAGTTGTCCACATATTCTAGGTCAGAACCGTCCAGAGTAGTGATATTAGTTGGGCGGGACACACTGAACTCTATCTGAGAAGTAGTTGGTGAACCAGGCGAGGCAGTATTTGAGAAGCCAAGGCTATTGAGTCTGCCGATAAGAATGCGGTGATTGACAAAGTCGAAAGCCTTGGCCAGGTCGTTGAAGATGGCTGCACAGTACTGTCTTCATCGATGGCGGTTATGATATCGTTTAGGACCTTGAGCGTGGCTGAGGTGCACCCATGACCAGCTCGGAAACCAGATTGTATAATGGAGAAGGTATGGTGAGATTCGAAATGGTCGGTGATCTGTTTTTTAACTTGAATTTAGAATATTTTAGAAAAGAAGGGCAGGATGGATATAGGTCTATAACAGTTTGGGTCTGAGGTGTCTCCCCCTTTGAAGAGGGGGATGACCGCGGCAGCTTTCCAATCTTTGGGGATCTCATACGATACGAAAGAGAGGTGACATTACTATGACATTATAACAAAGACATCACTATACCCTATAACTATGACATTACTATACCCTATAACTATGACATTACCATACCCTATAACAAAGACATTAATATACCCTATAACTATGACATCACTATACCATATAACTATGACATCACTATACTTTATAACCATGACATTACCATACCCTATAACAAAGACATTAATATACCCTATAACTATGACATCACTATACCATATAACTATGACATCACTATACTTTATAACCATGACATTACCATACCCTATAACAAAGACATTAATATACCCTATAACTATGACATCACTATACCATATAACTATGACATCACTATACTTTATAACCATGACATTACCATACCCTATAACAAAGACATTAATATACCCTATAACTACGACATCACTATACCATATAACTATGACATCACTATACTTTATAACCATGACATTACCATACCCTATAACAAAGACATTAATATACCCTATAACTACGACATCACTATACCATTTAACTATGACATCACTATACCCTATAACTATGACATCACTATAACCTATAACTTTGACATCACTATACCCTATAACAAAGAAATCACTATACCTTATAACTAGGACATTACCATACCCTATAACAAAAACATCAATATACCCTATAACTAGGACATCACTATACACTATAACTAGGACATTACTATACCCTATAACTAGGACATTACCATACCCTATAACTATGACATCACTATACCCTATAACTAGGACATTACTATACACTATAACTAGGACATTACCATACCCTATAACTATGACATCACTATACCCTATAACAAAGAAATCACTATACCCTATAACTAGGACATTACCATACCCTATAACAAAAACATCAATATACCCTATAACTAGGACATCACTATACCCTGTAACAAAAACATCAATATACCCTATAACTAGGACATCACTATACCCTATAACAAAAACATCAATATACCCTATAACTAGGACATCACTATACACTATAACTAGGACATCACTATACACTATAACTAGGACATTACCATACCCTATAACTAGGACATTACCATACCCTACAACTATGACATCACTATACCCTATAACAAAGAAATCACTATACCCTATAACAAGGACATTACCATACCCTATAACAAAAACATCAATATACCCTATAACTAGGACATCACTATACCCTGTAACTAGGACATTACTATACCCTATAACTAGGACATTACCATACCCTATAACTATGACATCACTATACCCTATAACAAAGAAATCACTATACCCTATAACTAGGACATTACCATACCCTATAACAAAAACATCAATATACCCTATAACTAGGACATCACTATACCCTATAACAAAAACATCAATATACCCTATAACTAGGACATCACTATACACTATAACTAGGACATTACTATACCCTATAACTAGGACATTACCATACCCTATAACAAAAACATCAATATACCCTATAACTAGGACATTACTATACCCTATAACTAGGACATTACCATACCCTATAACTATGACATCACTATACCCTATAACAAAGAAATCACTATACCCTATAACTAGGACATTACCATACCCTATAACAAAAACATCAATATACCCTATAACTAGGACATGACTATACCCTATAACAAAAACATCAATATACCCTATAACTAGGACATCACTATACACTATAACTAGGACATTACCATACCCTATAACTATGACATCACTATACCCTATAACAAAGAAATCACTATACCCTATAACTAGGACATTACCATACATTATAACAAAAACATCAATATACCCTATAACTAGGACATCACTATACCCTATAACAAAAACATCAATATACCCTCTAACTAGGACATCACTATACCCTATAACTAGGACATTACTATACCCTATAACTAGGACATTACCATACCCTATAACAAAAACATCAATATACCCTCTAACTATGACATCACTATACCCTGTAACTAGGACATTACTATACCCTATAACTAGGACATTACCATACCCTATAACAAAAACATCAATATACCCTATAACTAGGACATCACTATACCCTGTAACAAAAACATCAATATACCCTATAACTAGGACATCACTATACCCTATAACAAAAACATCAATATACCCTATAACTAGGACATTACTATACCCTATAAAAAAAACATCAATATACCTTATAACTAGGGCCCAAAAGTTTTTTAGGCCTATAGTACTGAGTAGGACTTCCATGGAGTGTAACCCCAGTGTGTTAACCCTCACATACGCTGTGTGACTGTACCTGTGATGGCTGTGTTGAGCATGGGGTTTCCAGCTCCATCATTGTAGATGGGGGTGACAGCCAGGACATACTCAGTCTGAGAGATCAGGTTGTCCAAGGCCTTGGAGGTCACACCTCCCCCCACTTCAAGCTGCAGACCAAAACAACATCTTTGTTTACATCAAGCTCTACAGTCTGTCACATTATTCCAGTGTAAACCATGTTAAATCATTTACCTGTATCAACAACTGAATAACTATTGCATTATTTTGTAAATGGAGGGTTAGGGTTTGTCATGAGTAATTCTGTTTTCCTCATCATGGTCATGTTGAATGCCTTCCAAAGTAATTTTCCATTCTCATTGATGAGTTCCAAAGAATCTGTGAGAGAAACTGTGGGCGTCTTTGTATACATCTGACGAGACAGCATGTTATCTCCACTTCATGTGTAAATCCTTAGCACACGCAGAGGTGGAGAAAGATAAACAATCAAGTAAAAAAAAATAATAAAAAAAAAAAATATATATATATGACAGTCAAGCACAAACATACTGCACTGGAAAAGTACCCCAAACATATTTCTAAATGCACAATAAACTTCTCTGTTTCTTTTCAGTACTCAGGAATCGCACGATCACGGCATTTGGTACAGGAGGTCATTCCTAATGTTCCTTAGTCTGAAATCTCTGTCAGTGGTGTGATCCTTCCACCAGACTCCCGGTCCAGTGGGGTGATCCTTTCACCAGGCTCCCGGTCCAATGGGGTGATCCTTCCACCAGGCTCCCGTGTCCAGTGGGGTGATCCTTCCACCAGGCTCCCGGTCCAGTGGGGTGATCCTTCCACCAGGCTCCCGGTCCAATGGGGTGATCCTTCCACCAGGCTCCCGGTCCAGTGGGGTGATCCTTCCACCAGACTCCCGGTCCAGTGGGGTGATCCTTCCACCAGACTCTTGGTCAAATGGTGTGATCATTCCACCAGGCTCCCGGTCCAGTGGGGTGATCCTTCCACCAGACTCCCGGTCCAGTGGGGTGATCCTTCCACCAGGCTCCCGGTCCAGTGGGGTGATCCTTCCACCAGGCTCCCGGTCCAGTGGGGTGATCCTTCCACCAGACTCCCGGTCCAGTGGGGTGATCCTTCCAACAGGCTCCCGGTCCAGTGGGGTGATCCTTCCACCAGGCTCTTGGTCCAATGGTGTGATCATTCCACCAGGCTCTTGGTCCAATGGTGTGATCATTCCACCGGGCTCCCGGTCCAATGGTGTGATCCTTCCACCAGGCTCCCGGTCCAATGGTGTGATCCTTCCACCAGGCTCCCGGTCCAGTGGGGTGATCCTTCCACCAGACTCTTGGTCAAATGGTGTGATCATTCCACCAGGCTCCCGGTCCAGTGGGGTGATCCTTCCACCAGACTCCCGGTCCAGTGGGGTGATCCTTCCACCAGGCTCCCGGTCCAGTGGGGTGATCCTTCCACCAGGCTCCCGGTCCAGTGGGGTGATCCTTCCACCAGACTCCCGGTCCAGTGGGGTGATCCTTCCAACAGGCTCCCGGTCCAGTGGGGTGATCCTTCCACCAGGCTCTTGGTCCAATGGTGTGATCATTCCACCAGGCTCTTGGTCCAATGGTGTGATCATTCCACCGGGCTCCCGGTCCAATGGTGTGATCCTTCCACCAGGCTCCCGGTCCAATGGTGTGATCCTTCCACCAGGCTCCCGGTCCAGTGGGGTGATCCTTCCACCAGACTCTTGGTCAAATGGTGTGATCATTCCACCAGGCTCCCGGTCCAGTGGGGTGATCCTTCCACCAGGCTCCCGGTCCAGTGGGGTGATCCTTCCACCAGGCTCCCGGTCCAGTAGGGTGATCCTTCCACCAGGCTCCCGGTCCAGTGGGGTGATCCTTCCACCAGGCTCCCGGTCCAGTGGGGTGATCCTTCCACCAGACTCCCGGTCCAGTGGGGTGATCCTTCCAACAGGCTCCCGGTCCAGTGGGGTGATCCTTCCACCAGGCTCTTGGTCCAATGGTGTGATCATTCCACCAGGCTCTTGGTCCAATGGTGTGATCATTCCACCGGGCTCCCGGTCCAATGGTGTGATCCTTCCACCAGGCTCCCGGTCCAATGGTGTGATCCTTCCACCAGGCTCCCGGTCCAGTGGGGTGATCCTTCCACCAGGCTCTTGGTCCAATGGTGTGATCATTCCACCGGGCTCCCGGTCCAGTGGTGTGATCCTTCCACCAGGCTTCCGGTCCAGTGGTGTAATCCTTCCACCAGGCTCCCGGTCAAATAGCACAGACCCAGAGGTCCACTGCATACCCTTCTCACCAGCTGCCCTTCCCATTACGCTGTCTAATGTCATATCGCAAATGATGCGTAAAAAATATCAATATCAATCTGCTAGCTGACATAAACAGAGAATGTGCTCAGCACAGGAGCTGGTGTCTGCTGTGACCAGTAGGAGAGAGAGCTAAGCATATGTTTCTGCCCCCAGAGGGAGTATGTAGAGTACAGAGTATTCCTTTCACTGCCGTCTGTATCCAACAGATGTATTGTGATTGTCGTATCTCACCTCTTTGGCCTCTCCCTCATCAGGCGTGTAGGTGACGATGTATTTGAGGACGGCACCTGGAGCAGCATCCCAGTTCATCTTCAGGGTGCTATGGGTAACGTCTCTGACCCTCAGCTCTCCCGCAGGGGGCATGGGCACTACAGAGGGGACAGAGATATAGAACATGAGGCTCACCAAATTCCATTATTACTTTAATCCCTTTCATTCCATAAACTAGGGAGTGAGGAGACCTGATTTACTCTATACGAGTTAGGACCTGTCGTGCCTTACCCTCCCTTAGGGCACTGACAAAAACATTAATAACAACATTTGAAGGTAGAAGAGTACTGTTCTGTATGTACATGTGACTCCTTGCTCGGTCAGAGGGTCGCTGGCTGACTGTCCATGCAGGGCTAAGATGGACAGAGTGTAGGCCGTGTTGGGGATCAGCTGCACCAACTGGACATCAGTCGTGTCCCCTCCAACTCTCATCTGCAGGGAGTACCATGACGGAACAAACATTATTTTACAAGGCTCACTGTCGTTCAGACAGGCAGTTTGGATGAACATGTTAACACAGATGAAGGGTCTTAGGCAGTGTCCAGTGTCATATAACTTATCTAAGTGTTTGCCAATACTACAGACGATCTAATCCTCTTGATTTGACACCTCAGGAACTAATATCATGCCAGAGTAAAAAAAAAAATGTAATAAATAATTCTGTGTTTTGTTGTCTCTGCATCCATAAAAGGAAAGTTATTCATCACTGCTCCTTGACATCTGCATGCTGTCAGGAGACATTGGCAGGGGACCGGTATATCCGGTCATTGGCAGCATCTGTGTATGTGTGTCAGTGCAGCAGTTGGACTGGCGTCTCTCTCTTTCTCTCTCTCTCTCTCTCAGTTGCCGTCTCACCTCTTTCTCCACGGAGGGCTCTGTGGCGTTGATGGCTCTGTAGAGTAGCATGTAGTTCGTGGCACCCACTGCTTCCTCCCACTTCACCCTCATGGTGGTGGGACGCTCCTCATAGATGATCATCTTCCTCACTGCGCTGAGGGGCACTGGACATGGGAAGAGGGAAAGGGAAACACTTAGATTCTAAACACACACAATCCCAAAAATTAAATGTTTGCAGTGAAACGTAGCCATGCAGATTTCATGTGGTTATTCAAGTAGTGAGAACTAAACAATGAGGTATTTTATAGGAGCTTTTATGGAGAAATAACTCATAAAGAAAATTGCTTCATAAAATCACGCTATTCTAGAGGACAAATAAAATAGTGAAGAACAACATAAAAAAAACTCTCTCATTCTTGATGCACATAGTGGGCGCCGAATAACAGCATGGTTTTGAGTTTGAAACAGTGTTTCCCCCTTTGATTACAATAATATCAGCCTTATATGGTATCATAAATAAGACAGTGTGGTTCTTTCTTTAACGTTGAAAACAGGGACCGCACAAGCACCACAGGAACATCTATAAAGTCACAGTGGTGTGCTGAATGTAACGAAAGAATACTTGTTTTACAGTCTCAAAGACATCCATTGTTGATCCTATAGAGATTACGTGTGGGACACACAGGTATGTTAAAGGACAGTAATGGACAGACAGGTACAGTATAGTGGTTTTAAAGAAGAACACAGAAAAACAGATTAGGACTCACAGGTGGTTTCAGCGCCCTTCAGTGGGTTGCTGCTCTCCTCTCCGATGACAGAGTAGACGTTGACCAGATACTCAGTCAGTGGGTTCAGGTTAGGTAGGATGGCTGTGGTCACAGAGCCATCAACAAACATCTACACCCAGACAACAAGAGTAAACATGAACCAGGCGAATACAGTATGAGGTTGTAGAATGACTTTGGATGGCTATTTTAAGTAACCCCATTGACAAGCATGGAAAGGTTGGTTTCTGTTGGAGGACAAATAAGCCAAACAATACAACAAAGTACAGCTATTGGTATTTCCTGTGTTGATGCTAGTGGTCTTCATTGAACCACAAATATGACCCGTTTCTGGAAGCTAGGCGTATGTTGCACGTCACTACTTTACAGGAGAGGCATTTAAAAAAAATGTTTTTCAGAAATGCTTGCTGGAACGTGAACTTTCATGTGTATGCCTTTTGTAAATATGAATGCAATTGTTAAATAACGAGCCTAGTTGGTTTAGCCATGGAAAATACAGGAACCTTCCCACTAGCCATGATTGGCCGAGACAATAGTGGGCTGGACATGCCGAGAGTTGAGTTTGCATTGGTCTGCCATGTAGCATGCTTCTGTTTATAACAGTTTTGAAATCAGTGGAATGCCCAGTGGAAGCAGAGAGATGATTGCCAAATGCGGAGAGAGTCTGTTGTATAAAACATTTGTCTCCGGATAACATCTTCAAACTAAGGGCAACCGTGGCATGCATGACAAAGGGAGAAGAGTTCATCCATGTATACAGGCAAGAGTCAAGTGACATTTTTAGATATTATATGTTTCCAATTTCGTGGAAAGTCATTTTCATTGCAAGTTAAAGTATTCTGTTAACTAGCTAGCTAACTTTAGCTAGCTGGCTCGTTGGCTAACGTTACATGTATGATCTGTGTAGGAGCTCTAGAAAGAGGCCCGAGTTCCAGAGTTGGAATTCTGAGTTGGATGACCATTCAGATCGATTTTTCCCAGTCTTTTTTTTTTTTAGTTCCCAGTTGTTTTGAACGCGGCATTAGAGTTGGGATTATGGTTAATTGTTTAGCTAGCTAAGTAGCTAGCTACATGTATAAACAAAAGACTCCACTATCCAAGTAACCATTTCACTGTACAGTTTACACCTTCTGTATCATGCGCATGTGACAAATACATTAAGATTTTATTTTATATATTGTTTGTTTACCAGATACGGTAATGTGAAGAACAGTATGACCTGCACCAAAGTCAGATTAGGATATAGGCCAAGGACTAGATAAAGTTTATTTGTACTACTACTTTTTGCTTCTACTCTCACTACTTTTAGTCTTGAAATCTTTGGTTGTTTACTACACTGTGAATCCTTCGAGAGATGGGTGTGGCTACGGCTTAAGAGGGTGTGAACGATGTTGAATGGGTGTAGACAAAGAAGAACTCTCCAGTAGCTGTACCAAAATACTCATGAGCCATTTTCTCAAAAGTAGGGTTCCAATTTCATTATCTTTCAAATTTTGCTACATTGGACCGAATCCAGGTGGTAGGTCAGAAATTGGTTGTGGGAACTTTGAACAAACTCCACACTTTCCGCCCCACTCTGTTTCTATTTAGAAGAGTAAAAAACAAACAAAACCTTGATCACACACTAGACCACTGCATCACAAAGCCATGAGAGTTGGAATAAAATAAATACTTAGAAAAATGAAATTGGACTCCAAGAAGTTGGAAGTTAGCTACCCCATTCTAGTACACTGGAGCCAATACCCTGCAGCTGTCAGATAAAGGGATATGAAATAAACAAAACAAACCTTTAATTGAAAGCCTTGTATTTTGTGGTCTTACCCTCTGCCAAACCCATTTTACCAAACACCCTCATACTGAGCAGCCAACACAAGCTTGAGGAAGGGAGGTGGGGAGAGTTTCTGGGGTTTCCCTCTAGTATCTGGCAGATCAGAGGCTAGAACTAAACCCAGGACAATGAAAAAGTCTTCCCACAAACCTGCCCATAATGTCCTCAAAGCTACATGTAGGGTAGGTGTGGGGTCAGGGTGAATACTTATAGTATGTCATCTCTTCTATCTTTATTTAGCAAAGTAAGTCATTGAGAACAAAACCTTTACAACTTGCTTCCATCCTCAGGTGGGAGTGACAGAGGGATTTGTGATAGAGGGGGAGTGACAGAGGGGTTTGGGTGTTGTTGGAGGGTGAGTGACAGAGGGGTTTGGGGGTTGATAGAGGGGGAGTGACAGAGGGGTTTGTGATAGAGGGGGAGTGACAGATGGGTTTGGGGGTTGATAGAGGGGAATGACAGAGGGGTTTGGGGGTTGATAGAGGGTGAGTGACAGAGGGGTTTGGGGGTTGATAGAGGGGGAGTGACAGAGGGGTTTGGGGGTTGACAGAGGGGGAGTGACAGAGGGATTTGGGGGTTGATAGAGGGGGAGGGACAGAGGGGTTTGGGGGTTGATAGAGGGGGAGTGACAGAGGGGTTTGTGATAGAGGGGGAGTGACAGACGGGTTTGGGGGTTGATAGAGGGGAATGACAGAGGGGTTTGGGGGTTGATAGAGGGTGAGTGACAGAGGGGTTTGGGGGTTGATAGAGGGGGAGTGACAGAGGGGTTTGGGGGTTGACAGAGGGGGAGTGACAGAGGGATTTGGGGGTTGATAGAGGGGGAGGGACAGAGGGGTTTGGGGGTTGATAGAGGGGGAGTGACAGAGGGGTTTGTGATAGAGGGGGAGTGACAGACGGGTTTGGGGGTTGATAGAGGGGAATGACAGAGGGGTTTGGGGGTTGATAGAGGGTGAGTGACAGAGGGGTTTGGGGGTTGATAGAGGGGGAGTGACAGAGGGGTTTGGGGGTTGACAGAGGGGGAGTGACAGAGGGATTTGTGGGTTGATAGAGGGGGAGTGACAGAGGGGTTTGGGGGTTGACAGAGGGGGAGTGACAGAGGGATTTGTGGGTTGATAGAGGGGGAGTGACAGAGGGGTTTGGGGGTTGACAGAGGGGGAGTGACAGAGGGATTTGTGGGTTGATAGAGGGGGAGTGACAGAGGGGTTTGAGGGTTGACAGAGGGGGAGTGACAGAGGGATTTGGGGGTTGATAGAGGGGGAGTGACAGAGGGGTTTGGGGGTTGACAGAGGGGGAGTGACAGAGGGGTTTGGGGGGCTGATAGGGAAGAGTAAACAGAGGGGTTGGTCTTTGATAGGGTTGAGTTAGTGTGGAGGTTAAAGGTATGTACCTGCTGAGGGCGTCCAGACAAGGTCATGTACTCCACACGGTACTTCTCCACTGGACCTTCAGGGCCTGTCCAGCTGGCACGGAACGAATAGTGGGTCACCTCTGAGGTCACAAGGTCAGTGGGTGCCTCGGGGCCACCTCCTATCAAATCAACCCAAAGCATAGGATCTCATTGTTTATTATATGTCACTTTATTCCTAGTTAGAGTTAAAGTCTGAAGTTTACATACACCTTAGACAAATACATTTAAACTCAGTTTTTCACAATTCCTGACATGTATAATCTTAGTAAAAATTCCCTGTCTTAGCTCAGTTAGGATCACCACTTTATTTTAAGAATGTGAAATGTCAGAATTATATTTATTATTTATATTATTTAAATATTTATATTTCTTTCTTTCGTCACATTTCCAGTGGGTCAGAAGTTTACATACACTCAATTAGTATTTGGTAGCATTGCATTAAATGTATTAACTTGGGTCAAGTGTTTCAGGTAGCCTTCCACAAGCTTCCCACAATAAGTTGTGGGAATTTTGTCCCATTCCTCCTGACAGAGCTGGTGTAACTTAGTCAGGTTTGTAGGCCACCGTGCTCGCACACGTTTTTTCAGTTCTGCCAACAAATGTTCTATGGGATTGAGGTCAGGGCTTTGTGATGGCCACTCCAATACCTTGACTTTGTTGTCCTTAAGCCATTTTGCCACAACTTTGGAAGTATGCTTGGGGTCATTGTCCATTTGGAGGACCCATTTGCGACCAAGCTTTAACTTCCTGACTAATGTCTTGAGATGTTGCTTCAATATATCCACATAATTTTTGTTCCTCATGATGCCATCTATTTTGTGAAGTGCACCGGTCCCTCCTGCAGCAAAGTCCCCCACAACACCCCCACAACCCCTTTTTCAACCAAACAGTTCTATTTTTCTTTCATCAGACCAGAGGACATTTCTCCAAAAAGTACGATCTTTGTCCCCAGTGCAGTTGCAAACCGTAGTCTGGCTTTTTTATGGTGGTTTTGGAGCAGTGGCTTCTTCCTTGCTGAGTGGCCTTTCAGGTTATGTCGATATAGGACTCGTTTTACTGTGAATATAGATACTTTTGTACCTGTTTCCTCCAGCATCTTCAGAGACTCTTTGTTGTTCTGGGATTGATTTGCACTTTTCCTCCAGTATCTTCACAAGGTCCTTTGCACTTTTCGCACCAAAGTACGTTCTTCTCTAGGAGACAGAATGCGTCTCCTTCCTGAGCGGTATGACGGCTGCGTGGTCCCATGGTGTTTATACTTGCATACTATTGTTTGTACAGATTGCATACTATTGTTTGTACAGATGAACGTGGTACCTTCAGGCGTTTGGAAATTGCTCCCAAGGATGAACCAGACTTGTGGAGGTGTACAATTTTTTTCTGAGGTCTTGGCTGATTTCTTTTGATTTTCACATGATGTCAAGCGAAGAGGCACTGAGTTTGAAGGTAGGCCTTGAAATACATCCACAGGTACACCTCCAATTGACTCAAATGATGTCAATTAGCCTATCAGAGGCTTCTAAAGCCATGACATAATTTTCTGTAATTTTCCAAGCTGTTTAAAGGCACAGTCAACTTAGAGTATGTAAACTTCTGACTCCCTGGAATTGTGATATAGTGTATTATAAGTGAAATAATCTGTATGTAAACAATTGTTGGAAAAATGACTTGTGTCATGCACAAAGTAGATGTCCTAACCAACTTGACAAAACTATAGTTTGTTAACGAGAAATGTGTGGAGTGGTTGAAAAACAAGTTTTAATGACTCCAACCTAAGTGTATGTAAACTTCCGACTTCAACTGTATATGTACCTGTACATATCTAACTCAACTACTTGGTACTCCTGCACATGGACTCGGTACTGGTACCCCGTGTATGTAGCCAAGTTATCATAACTAATTGTGTATTTACTAAGCTTTTATTATTACATGTTTTACTTTTCTGTTATTTCTCTATTTTCTCTCTGCATTGTTGGGAAGGACCCCTATTTAAGAATTTCACTGTTAGTCTACACCTGTTGTTTACCAAGCATTTGAGTTGTCTTTCACAGATTTGGACACAGCTCCCTAGCAGAAAATCCAGTTGACAGACAGACAAAGACTCTTTACTCCAGACGGCTGCACGTCACGTCTAAGCCTTTTCAAAAAAACATAGTATCCAGTTCCAGCTCATTCATTTGTTTAAGGAGCTGACTATTTCTGATTTCAGAGAGGATAAAATAGAGCATCGGGGGAAAGAGGACTAGATTCTATATTATTTCCAGTGGTAAGCTGGCATTCAGCTCCTTGTGTAGTCTCCTCTGGTGCTCCAGACTTGCAACTCTATTGAGGGTCTCTCTTAGCCATGACCTAAACCCTGTTTACATAACTACAGCCTCACACAGATCGAGATCGTCGCCCGTATTCACAAAGAGTCTCAAAGATCTAGGATCAGCTCTCCCCTCTTATTCATTATGAAATCAAAGGCAAAACTGATCCTAGATCAACACTCCCGCTCTGGAACATTTTGTGAATATAAGCCTTAGCACTAGTATTAAGACTAAGGGGTTTAACCTGCATAGCCAATAAGACTGCCACCTTATTAACAGTCACGACAAGGAGTTTAATGGAAGGCTGAAGGTACCTGGTCCCTTGACGCTGTTACAGAGGTTGTCAGTCAGGTCATCCACTATGTCCAGCAGAAAGGAGAAGTCGGCCACGTTGTACATGTGGATCTCCTCCGGGTCAGAGGCGATGGACCTCAGCTCATTCTCGTCAGCGTTCTTCACACCTAGGAGGAGTCAACAAGGGACAACTGTCAAGTCAGCTATCCCGTCTTAGAGCAATTATTCTAGGGCAACTCGAGCATTCACACGCTACTTCAAGACGACAAAGATAACTGTCATTATTCAAGTTGAGATGGATACAAGGAGTGTCAGATGTCCTATCAAGTCAAAATAGAAGAAAGGGAAAAGTTCCCAGTGAAGATGGCAGAGACTCACCGATGGCATACAACTCAATGCCCTGGTCACGCAGGTTCTGGGAGTTGGCAATGATGTCATCCTGAGACTTGCCATCAGTGACCAGCACTCCGATCTTACGAGCGTTGGGTCTCATCCCAACATTCTCCTTGAAATTGTTCTGGAGGATGTAGTTCAGAGCCAAACCTGCAACGAAGACAGAAACATTTATTTATCACACTGATATATACGGTTTAATAATTTCTCTGAGGCCTTTCCAACAAGGCTAAACAGAATGCAGATTATTATAAAATACATTGTGAGCCTTTTAGGAACAACAACGTTTTATTTGCATAATGGAGCATACAATTGAGTTCAGTTCCCTTCACCCTCTGGCTATCACACAAACAGCTCAGCTGCCAAGAATCAAAGCAGTGGCACAGTTTCCATTGTGAAGTTTACGAACTGGAACCTTCTTCAGTAGCCAATACAAGCATGAACATGATAGAGTTAACAGTATAAAACAGTAATGTCTGCATTGAGGTTATAGATATAGATTAAGTACAGTACCAGTGAGTGTGTTGCCTCCTTTGTAGGGCAGGTTGGCTACAGCCTCCAACAGGGAAGCCCTGGTCCTGTGGGCATTCAGGTGCCACTCAGTCTTAGGGTCACCACTGTACTGGGCCAGACCTGGGAGAAACACACAGAGAGCCTCTGTCAGATCAGATGCCATGTAAATCTACACAACACTATAACACCTACAGAATTACTGGAGAGTGGAGCTACAATAGTGTTATCTACAGCAGGGAGCAGGAATGCTCATATCCTGTGAGACCTTAGGCACACTGAGGTTCAACCTACCGATCTGGACCCTGTCAGGGCTGATGTCAAAAACTCCCACCATGCGAGAGATGAAGGAGCGAATGGTTTTGAAGTTCAGACGGCCGATACTCCAGGAGCCATCGATCAGCAGGACTATATCAGCCCGGGCTTTGGTCTTACACACCACATCTGAGGGGTCAGAGGTTACAGGTCAGAGACACAGAACAGAACAGTGATGGGCTCTAGTTATTATAATGCAGTTTCCGTTATATTACAGGTGAAGTTATGAGGTCAGACATGTCATGGAGATGGCTCAGAGGTGTTTAATAATGCATGGGTGTGAAGAGAGGTGAAGGAGTAGGAAAGAAAAGAGGTCATTGACATTACATTGTTGCCATTGATTCACAGTACATCACACACACTTCCCAAACAGAAAAAAAAACATATTTCTCTTTAAAAGCAAGCAGTAAAAACACTTTCTATTCCATTTTTAGGGTTACAAGTTATTTTCATCATACACATTTCATTTCCAGGTGCCGATATAATTATTGTCTTCTTTTCTTCCAACAAGTTGGGACTGTTCTGTCTCTCTCTCTCTCTCTGTGTGTCCGAGGAGTGTTCTTCACTGGCCACTGCTCAGCCTCTCCCGGGGAACAACAAAAATAAGCTCTCCTGACATGATATACGAGGGTCTCCTTGGTGAGAGATACTGTGCATTCCTCACTGGCACAGCTCTCACTGTTTTCCAGACACCTGTGGGATGAGAAGAAGGCCTCGTCCCCAGTCCGTTAAGACTGCAGACACAGCAGCCGCACACAGACATTGTGCAATCTGCCACTGTCTGCAATTGAAAACAGGTTACATGATGTTTGATTTACAGACTAGTCTTTCCTTCCCCATGCGGCCCACAGATAAATAGATGTCCCGCGGAGTGTGACTGAACCGTGTGTCGTTCGGATTACAGGCTGTTTTAGTTAGCTACACAGTCGTAACAAAGACAATTATCTAAGGCTATCGGGCGAGACTACAAGGGGAAGATTTATCGGCCACGGCAGATGTTTGTCCTTTGACTGCAATATGCATTTCACCAAATAAATAAATTCACATCCAGTCTCTGTTTATGGCACTGTAAATTCAATGTTTTGTTTACTTGTGCGTTACAGCACAAATGTATATGTGACTCAAAGAACGGTTATCTATAATTTACAGGAAAAAACACTTTGAATGTGGAAAAGGAGACAAATTTCCATTACTGTCTGGTGTAAAATATCTTCAGAGTTGAGGGAGGCTGATGAACGGATTACTTCAGACCCAATCCCTCTCTCCTCACTCCCTTCTTAATCTCACTCCTCCAGGATTGTGGATGGGGGGACTGAATTGAGAAGTACTGGGTAAGGAGAAAGGTGGAAATGGGGTGTAGAAGGGTTGTTCTGTCCACTTTATTAAATTATATTATTGTGGGTGGGTGGCTGCCTGACTGACTGGCTGACTGGCTGACTGGGTCTTGTCACTGTATCTGCTCCCTATTAGAGGAGGCCTTCCAGTCAGCTGAGTGTCAGACTGGCCTCTCTGGAGTCTTCCATCAAACACATAACATTTTCCTCCTTCTCTCTCTTTCCTCTCCTCTCCTGTCACTCACTGCCCTGCACCACGCCACGTGCTCACACCCGGTAGGTTGTAAAACACTGGTAATTGCAAACAGCTTCACCTTTTTTCAATTCTACTGCTCTTAGCTGCCGCAGGATCCAGAAAAAGAAAGAGGAACCCAAAGTGATGAAAAAAGCGAGCAGCCAACAGATGGAACAGTCGTTAAATCTGTTATTTGGTGAGACAATTAGCTTTGAGAAAAGGCATTTAGGGCAACTCATCTGTTTTTATGGGAGAGGGATTAAAAATGTATACCCACACTTTGGCCTTAAGTATCATGAGGGAGATTAATAAAACAATTTTAAAAATCCTATAGGCCATTAGGGTTGTTGGGTTCTTTGAGGAAAATGTGTTATTTCGCCTTTGCCTCTAAAATGGATCACAGCTTTTTATATATACGATTCCTGAATACAAATATTTACCTTACGCATGACCCTTTACTTTTTAACATGGCTGCCGTGCCCACGGTTGTTGATTGGCTGTGCATGAGATCAATTATTTCCAGTGTAGTCTCATGTGTAGTGCTGTGTTGCTGTTGCCGGCTGTGATTATTCATGTAGGAGGGGTTTGAGAGTAGGCATTACCTCCATCATATGGTGGTGGTTCAGGGGCATCAGAGAGAGTAGTCTTTTCCTCTCCATCCAACGGCTGGCTCTCTCCTCCCTCAAACATCCCAAACACACTCACTGTGTACTTGGTACCAGCCCTGTGAGACAAACTTAAATCAGTTACACTTCATTCATCTCAACAGGTTTGTCAGTTTGTCTGAGAGATATGACTGAGAGACTGACACAACAAATTGCTGAACTAATGAAAATGCGTCATAGCTCAAACTACAGTACCTGTGCAAAGTAATACATTACATGTGACAGTCCATCTGATATACTTTACATTCCAGTCCAAGGATAAGCCTACCTGAGCTCCTCCAGAACCACAGTGTTGTCATAGGGTCCGACCAGCAGCTCTCCCAGGTCTATATCATTCCCAATGGGGTGGAAGGTGACCTTGTAGCCCTTGACCTCCCCTGGAGCGGGGTCCCAGGTCACTCTGAAACTGGTCCTAGCAGGCTCGGAGGTCTGCAAGTTTCTAGGAGCTTTGTACGGTGACACTGGAACAGAGAAAATTAAGATTTGATATAAACAGATGAATATAAAGTGAAAGTAAAATGTGGCTAAACTATTACAATTACTAGTAAAATCCTAGTACTTAGCTGCCTATTTGGAGATCCATTCTCTCCTGGGCTATCCTACTGCAAGCATCTGTTTTATGCAAGATTTAGTTGTTGATGATGATAAGTACTTGATATGAGTCTGCATAACCCTCCAGTGACTAACTACTGTACAAGACTCCCCTAACCTAACGTAAACATCACAGAGCACAGTTCAGTTGTGGTTAATGATAAACCAACGTACGTGTGGTTCCTACTCCTTGCCTTGCTTTTCCTTCTCCCTGCTTGTACACAGGCAGCACTGTGATGTCGTAGGTGGTCATGGGCGTTAAGCGTCTCAAGATGGTGTTGGTGGTCCCAGCGGGCACCTTGGTGGCCAGCTGTCGCCCTCCCGACGCCGGCTTGTATGTCACCCGGTAGTTGACAACATTCCCGGGTGCAGGCTGCCATGTCACCTTCATGCTCTTCTCCGTCTCCTCGGAAACGACGACAACTTTTCCGACTGCAGACACTGGTAGCACAAATGAAAGAAAATGAATGATTGATGGATTGATTTTGGTATCATGCTGCGAGTTAGAGCAGAAAGTAGAATTGGAAGGCATGCCAAATTGCTGCCTACATTTCAAAATGGTACGAAGCCATGGCTTCTTCTGGGCAATCTAAACATTGACACGGTTGGATACCTCCAAGGTTTTCACGGCGATATCTGTTCAGTTTCCATATGCTTGTGAACACAAATCCATCCAAACATAGTTTTATTTTCCAGTCAAACCATACACTGACCAGACTCTGCTTTACTAGATTGTGTTGAGGTGGTGGGTTGTACCCACTGTGTGTTTTATCTTTCCATACTATGACCCCAGTGTGTTTTTGGTGCAGGAAGGACAAGTGTGAATTGCCAAAACCCCTAAACGAGCTCAGGAAAATATTCAGACAGCTAGACTTCAGAGAGAGGAGTTTTATGGACGGAAAAAAGCAGCCTGTCCAAGTTTTCACTGCGTGGTTTGATCCAAATGGACCTGTCCTGTTAGCGGAGACAGAGAGAGAGAGACAGAGAGAGGGCTGGTGGTTCTGGTGGAGGAACCCGCAGGGCTAGTGATCATAGATATAAACCATACGAGCCTCCGGAGGTGCCTCAAGGTTGTTTTCGGTGTAAATTGCACCTGTCCTGCTTTCCAGAATCAATAAACAAAACGATGGAGAGACACATTTTCCATTAGCACATTTTGTCTCGCTAACCAGCGGATGAATTCCCCAATCGGGGCGAGTTTCCGTCAATGTGCTTTTCTCATTTCAGTGGGTCGCTGTATTGTGAGGAGAGGGGAAGCACTGTCTACTCCTGTGTCTATCCCAATCCACAATCTCCCCTGATAACTGGGGGCAGGTGTGGCGCATTGCGTCATGGCCATATACGTACATAACATACACGTGCACATGCTTGCACAAGCATGCACCAACGCACGCAGTCACACACGTCACCCTGATTACAAAAGCATATCGTTGGCTGTTCAGATGGATCAGGTGAATGCCAGCAGCATTGACGTTATCTCCAAGCTCAGAGAATGAGCCGGAAATGTCACCGTATCTCACTTTTTCCACATCATGCGCCCAAGAATGGGGCTGAAGTTTCCTGCATAACTCTAAAGCCTGGGTCACTGCTTTCAACAGTCAGGGTGACAGGACTGAAGTTGTTTCATTTCTTTTTTACCTTTTTTATCTACTCCTGGATTATAAAGACTATGAAAGCTTGACGCTCATGGTGTATTTACGAAAATAAGGTCTGTTCCCAAATCCAATCTCTTCAAGGGCTCAAACCATCTTGACACACTCTTTAATATCATCAGACAAATATGACCCACTCTGGATCTCCTATTCGTTCCAGGTGCTTTATATAGGCTCGTTCCAGTTATATAGATAGATTTTCTGAGGTCATGGGGTATTTTTATATCCTACATCTATATATTTTTTTCAGCTCTGTGGTAAACTGTGGACGAAAATCTTCTCAGGCAGACAGAGAGGATGAGTGAAAGAGAAAGAGAGCGAGAGAGAGATTGAATGAGAGAAACAGACTCAGAGAGACAGAGAGAGAGGGTTCCACAGTAAGTCTGAGTATGGTGGAAACATTAGGGAGGAGAAGTGACTTACCATCTGTGGTCTCAGCACCCACGAGCGGCTCCCCCTCTCTCCTGTCGTAGGTTGCGTAGACAGAGACCTGGTAGCGCGTCTCTGGAGTGAGCCCGTCCAGCACTGTGGCCGTTACATCTCCAGGGACTGACTTCTCCCCTGTCTCCTCCGTGTACAACGACTTCCACTTCAACCAGTAGGAGCGCACATTACCAAGCGCTGCCGTCCAGGAGACAGCGAAGCTGGTTTCCGTGACATCTTTGGTAACCAGGTCTTTAGGGGAGCCAAAGACTGTGAGGGGAAAAAGGACAGAGGAAGCTGGGAAACATCTCACATACCAGTGTTAGTACAGAGTCTGTATCAAATGGACCAAAACAGTTTGTGTTAGGTCTGCTAGTTGATATGGCAGTTTGTCTCACTCTGGATGCAGATAGTGTGGGCGAGTGTATTCTAGTGAGCAGGAGGAATTCGCTGGTATAGTGATAAACCACCAACGATTTATCTGTCTCCGTTTAACCCCTCAAGGTCTTTTTGAAACAAGTGATTTACTTTGTTCATAATCAGAGGGATCGGAAAAAGCTCTGCAAAACCAATCACTGGATTCCAGCGCTCAGCTCAGTGTCTTGCTCACAGCACTTTCATTTTCCATCGAAACAGAATAAACTTGATCCGTTAAAGTGTGTTTGTTACAATTGCAGATGCAGAGAGAGAGAGAGAGAGAGAGAGAGAGAGAGAGAGAGAGAGAGAGAGAGAGAGAGAGAGAGAGAGAGAGAGAGAGAGAGAGAGAGAGAGAGAGAGAGAGAGAGAGAGAGAGAGAGAGAGAGAGAGAGAGAGAGAGAGAGAGAGAGAGAGAGAGAGAGAGAGAGAGCTGATCCAAATATGAGGAGTAATGAATTCAACAAGGAAATGAATGGAGAATTCCAGATTTTGGAGGGCCTGTCAAGGATAATATTCTGTGGCCCCTCTAGATGCCAAGTCCCCTCCATCCAGGGAGCAGCGAGCTGCTGCCAAGCGCTGAGGAGAGAGACCACTGACTTTCCCGGTTGTGCTGCTGCACAAGAGGGACCGGATCACACGATAATGACTTCTGCAGACAATGACCCACTTTTCATCAGTACTCTGAGCACAGCACATTCACAGGGGCCAAACGCTGAAGCACATACATGCAACACATGGAATACAGACGGACACAGCTAGCTGCCTCCATTTTGAAGTAAGCTCAGTTGGAATTAGCAAAACATGCATTTGAAACCAACAATGTAAGCAAAACTTAGATTTGTAAATGGACAATCTCTCCCAGCCTCTGTGCAATGACGAAAAGCATTGAAGAAGCATTGAAGAAGGAGCCATTAACAAAGGATGAGCTATTACACATTTTAATCATCACACTGGCAAATACGGTTGTCGGCATAATCCCCTAAATCTCGAAAAAGAAAAATAAGGAAACACATCTGACAAACATAATGGGTCTAGATCACTGAGACACAGAGTCTAATCTGTATACTTCACTAAGTGATGTATAGGAGTAGACCAGCCAGGGGCTTCCTGTAACCAAGGCATGTTTGTTGATGTAGCTAACCTTCAAATCGTCGGCCAAAAGCCGTGTTGGTTTGGGCTCGAATTGGATATGTGGATATATATCAATATGTGTCAAGAGGATGAGTCAGACGCCAGGAAAAGTACACTGTGTGTGCTGCCTGCTATGAGGCTGAGCCTTCATAAAAAGCTCACCCTATCAGCTCACATATGGACACAAACATCGCTCTTATCAATGTAACTTAACAGCATGCATTTACTGCATTCATACAGTACATGAGTTCTTGTCTAACAAACAGCATTCAGGCTATGCTTATTATTGAGCCCACAGTCAAAGAAGAAACACCACTGGAAATGGAGACTTCAATTTACAGATAAACAGTTTAGCCAAGTCTCATTTGAGAACCGCTCTTGTGACATCCCTACCCTAAACCCTACCGTTAGTCTAACTTTAACCATGGCCCTTACCTAACCTTAACCTTAACCCTTACCTTAACCATTTTAAATGTCAACTTCCAATGGGGTAGGGACGCCCCAAGGATGCTCGATAGCAAGGGCACTCTCCAGATGGCAAAGAGAATCCATCAAACTCACTGCACTTCTATTTACACTTCCCTCATTTAACTGCCCTGGAGCCTGGTCCACCTAGGCTCTGTGTAGGGCCAGACCATGATGAAGACACATGGTTCACCTGCATGCAAGGGGCTCTGCCCTGCTCTGCCCTTTCGCCTCAAAGGACCTTCAGTCAGGAGGAAAAACAGTGTCTCCTGGCTCCGCTAAGTCACTGAGCCTGGCAAAGCACTACCCAGCCAGGAGCCCAGTTTCCAAAGGGATCGTCATGAAAGGAAATCAAAGCAAACCGTTTTGAATTAACCTGGTTTCACGCCACACTCTGTGGCCCATCAAATGCTTACTACTGAAAAGCTCAGCTCTTATGCCCACGAACAAACATTCACTCAAAATGAACCTTGCAAACATTGCATATGATTGTCTACAGCCACTTGCACACGACCTAGCTAGCTATACCTGCATGACAGCAGTTTGTGATTTGTATAGTGTAACGATATGTACACCAAACTGCACCTTTAGAGTTTTATCGAAAACATATTTTTGTCCCATGACCCAAAATAGAAGTAGAAGTATGGCTTGGTGTCAGTGGCGTGGGTTATCTCTGGTCTTTCTCTCTCCATGCTCTTTGGCCTCTCCCTGGACTGGGAGGAGGTGGACAGACAGCCAGTTCTCTGCTGGAGGAACCAGTCAGCACTCAACTGCTCACAGCTTTGAAGTAGCTGCTAAGTAACACTTAACACATGTTGGGAAAGACTTCCTGCTTTAATACATATAAGGATCACATTTAAAATATGAATCCCAGACATTTAACTCAGCCCCCCTTTCTCTGAATTTGTTAATGAAGCCAATCTTTAGTGGTCAGGAATCAGGATGTGGTTGGCTGAACATACAAGATTGATTGGCCACTGGCTGCCACAGGGCACACTATTGTCTCCAATAGCCAGTTAGGTTACCTCACACAGTGGGTACCTGGAAGCCAGTGGCACCGTAAACAATGAGATCAGTGTTGGCCTGTTGTCCTGACGTCAAGCTGTGCTGCTGTAACCAGACCCATGCTTTGTCATGGAGCACAGAAAGGAGCCCAGACAAAGGTTCTACTCCGGTGGGACGCCAGGTCTGATGAGTCAGCAAATCTGACCATGTCATGGAAACTGAGCATCTGACTTCTGACCATGTCATGGAAACTGAGCATCTGACTTCTGACCATGCTCTGGCTGGAGGTCCAGATACGGACAAAGGAGGTCAGCTTGATTGTCAAAGAGAAGGGAGCCCCAGGCAAAAGAGTCAAATTAAAATATGCGCCGAATACAACAAGTAGGATACAGTGAAATGCTTATTTACAAGCCCATTCCCAACAGTCAGAGTTAAAAAAATAAGACACAAATTTGCTAAAAAAAAAAGGAAATATTAACACAATAACGAGGCTATATATAAGGAGTACCAGTACTGAGTCAATGTGCAGGGGTACTAGGTAATTGAGGTAATACTGTATGTACATGTGGTTGTGGTTAGGGGTAAAATTGACTAGGCAATCAGGATATATGATTAACAGAGTAACAACAGCATATGTGAAGTGTGTGTGTGTGTGTGTGTGTGTGTGTGTGTGTGTGTGGTGTGTGTGTGTGTGTGTGTGTTTGTGTGTGTGTGTGTGTAGTGTGAGTAGAGTCTAGTGGGTCTGAATAGAGCCAGTGCCAGGGAGTCAATGTAATAAATAAATAATAAAGGGGTCAATGTAAAAAGTCTGGCTAGCCATTTGATGAACTATTCAACAGTCTTATGGCTTGGGGGTATTAGCTGTTCAGGTGCCTTTTGGTGTCAGACGTGGCGCTCGGATACTGCTTGCTGTGCGGTATGCAGAAGGAACGGACTATGACTTGGGTGGCTGGAGTCTTTGACAATTTTTAGGAGACTTTCTCTGACACTGCCTGGTATAGAGGTCCTGGATGGCAGGGAGTTTTGCCCCAGTGATGTACTGGGCCATACGCACTATAGAGCCTTGCACTTTGATGCCGAGCAGTTGCCATATCAAGCGATGATGCAGTCAGTCAAGATGCTCTCAATGGTGAAGCTGTTGAACTTTTTGAGGATCTGAGGGCCCATGCCAAATCTTTTCAGCCTCCTGAGGGGAAGAGGAGTTGTCGTGCCCTATTAACGTCTGTGCTGGTGTGTTTGGACCATGATAGGTAGTGATCCTTAGTGATGTGGACACTGAGTAACTTGAAGCTCCCGACCCACTCCACTACAGCACATCAATGTGAATGGGGGGTGTTTGGCCCTCCATCTCCTGATGACCACGATTAGCTCCTTTATCTTGCCCACGTTGAGGGACAGTTTTTTGTCCTTGCACCACACTGCCATGTCTCTGACCTCTTCCCTATAGGCTGTCTCATCCTAGTCTGTGATTAGGACTACCACTGTCGGCAAACTTAATGATGGTGTTGGAGTTGTGCGCGGCCACGCAGTCGTGGGTAAACAGGGAGTACAGGAGGAGACTTAGCACGCACCCCTAATGGCTCCAGTGTTGAGGGTCAGGAAGTCCAAGATCCAGTTGCAGAGGGAGGTGTTCAGTCCCAGGATACTTAGCTTAGTGATGAGCTTGGAGGACACTATGGTGTTAAACGATGAGCTGTAGTCAATTAACAGCATTCTTACTTAGGTGCTCCTTTTGTCCAGGTGGGAAAGGACAGTATGGAGTGCAATTGAGATTGCATAATCTGTGGATATGTTAGGGCGGTATGCGAATTGGAGTGGGTCCAGGGTTTCTGGGATGATGGTGTTGATGTGAGCCATGACCAGCTTTTCAAAGCATTTCATAGCTACAGATGTGAGTGCTACGGGGGCGGTAGTCATTTAGACAGGTAACCTTGGCGTTCTTAGGCACAGATACTATGGTGGTTTTCTTGAAACATGTATGTATTACAGACTGGGTCAGCAAGAGGTTGAAAATGTCAGTGAAGACACTTATCAGCTGGTTATCGCATGCTCTGAGTACGCATCCTGGTAATTTGTCTGGCCCTGTAGCCTTGTTAATGTCAACCTGTTTAAAGGTCTTACTCACATCGGCTATGGAGAGCATGATAATAAAGTCGTCCGGAACAGCTGGTGCTCTCACGGATGGTTCAGCATTGCTTGCCTCGAAGCAATCAAAGAAGGCATTTAGCTTGTCTAGTAGGCTCGCATCACTGGGCAGCTCTCGGCAGGGTATCCCTTTGTAATTCGTGATAATTTGCAATCCCTGCCACATCTGACGAGAGTCAGAGCCGGTGTAGTAGGATTCGATCTTAGTCCTGTACTGACACTTTGCCTGTTTGATGGTTCGTCCGAGCACGTAGCGGGATTTCTTATATGTGTCCAGATTAGTGTCTTGCTCCCTGAAAGTGGCAGCTCTAGCCTTTAGCTCAGTGCGGATGTTGCCTGTAATCCATGGCATCTGGTTGGGATATGTATGCATGGTCGCTGTGTGGACAACGTTGTCGATTTACTTATTCATCAAGCCGGTGACTGATGTAGGAAACTCCTCAATGCCATCGGAGGAATCCCGTAACAAATTCCAGTCTGTGCTAGCGAAACAGTCCTGTAGCTTAGCATCTGCTTCATTGGACCAAAACCGTATTGAGTGCGTCACTGGCGGGCGGGGGAGAGCTTTGAATGCGCCTTTACGTGTGGAGTAAATATTTTTATCCTTTTTTTTTAGCTTTTTATAAATACGGTAAAAAAACAAACAGTTTTCCTGCATTAAAATCACTGGCCACTAGAAGCGGATGAGAATTTTGAGAATTTTCTTGTTCTATACAGCTCATTGAGAGAGGTCTTAGTGCCAGCATCAGTTTGTGGTGGTAAATAAACAGTTATATAAATAAATAAACACAAAATATAGATGAAAACTCTCTTGGTAAATAGTGTGGTCTACTGCTTATCATGAGGTGTTCTAACTCAGGCGATCAGAACCTTGAGACTTCCTTAATATTACAGATCACGCTACAGCTGTTGTTAATAAAGAGACACACACCACCCCTGATCTTACCGTTCTCTGCCTTTCTGTCCTGCCGATGCGTAGAAAAAACAGCTAGATTTATATTGTTAATTTATATTGTCCTAGTTCAGCCATGATGCCAAAAAGCAATTGTATATTACAGTTCTTAATGTTGCATTGATAGGATAGTCTCGAATGGAGCTTGTCCAGTTTATTTTCCAGCGTTTGCACATTCACCAATAGAACAGAGGATAGAGGCGATTTATTCATTCATCGCCGTAATCTCATCGGAGTGCAAGCGCGCCGGCCTCTATATTGCAATCCCGACAAGAGTCAGGGATTAGGGCCTAGTCCAGCAAAATCAATGTATTTCGCTTCCGACTCATTGAAGTAGAAATCCTCGTTAGTGATAGCTGTTTCCGATGTCCAGAAGCTCTTTTCGGTTATAGGAAACGATGGCGGAAACATTACGTACAAAAAAAGGAACGATCAGCGCAAAAAAAAATACACAAAACAGTACAATTGGTCAGGAGCCCGTAAAATGGCTGCCATTCCCTCCGGCGCCATTCTACCATGAAGAAAGAATGAATCTGAAGCATTCCGCTTATGAACTGAAAATAGCTACATACTACTCCATAGCGGACACCTCTCCATTGTTCTCCAGAGTGGGATAAGGCCTCTGATATTCCCTGATGCAGAAGCCATGTGGTCTACTATTAATGTTGTCATAAGTGACATTTAGGTAGGAGGCAACATCAAGAGACAATGACTCCACTCTTTGGTTATGGTGAATGACTAATCTTTGCTGTGTTCGGGGGCTCAAACTGAAACCATTTGGCATCTTCCACTTTAAAGCAGGAATCAGCAGTTGAAACAATTACAAAGTGCACTGTTTTGTTAAAAAGCTCAGGGATGGGTCTGGCAAAATGTAAAAACTCTCCAATTCATAGATGCAAGGACCATAGATGCGAGGACTGACAATCCATGATATCAAAATCATAGTTATAATCATGTTTTGAGGCTATACAGTTTATATTTTGGGTTCTGATGGGGTGTGATAGTTGAACTAAGCTCATGAGCTTAGAATCAATGGGTGCATATCATAAATGTACAGTATATGTCAAAAAATTGATGTAGCAACTGCAGATTGCCCCTTTCAAGGGAAAGGGCTGGAACAATATTCCTCTCTACATGCATACTGCTGACCCCCAAACCTAACTAAAGCAAAGCACATACAGCCTCCTGTCTGCTTGACCTCAGCCCTAGTTGGTCCTCCCCTCCCCAGACCCCAGTCCTCCTAGTTGTGTCTCCACTCCCCAGACCCCACTCCTCCTCCTAGTTGTGTCTCCACTCCCCCAGACCCCACTCCTCCTCTAGTTGTGTCTCCACTCCCCAGACCCCAGTCCTCCTAGTTGTGTCTCCACTCCCCAGACCCCAGTCCTCCTAGTTGTGTCTCCACTCCCCAGACCCCAGTCCTCTTAGGTGGACTTCCCTCCCCAGAACCCAGTCCTCCTAGATGTGTCTCCACTCCCCAGACCCCAGTCCTCCTAGTTGTGTCTCCACTCCCCAGACCCCACTCCTCCTCCTAGTTGTGTCTCCACTCCCCCAGACCCCACTCCTCCTCTAGTTGTGTCTCCACTCCCCAGACCCCAGTCCTCCTAGTTGTGTCTCCACTCCCCAGACCCCAGTCCTCCTAGTTGTGTCTCCACTCCCCAGACCCCAGTCCTCTTAGGTGGACTTCCCCTCCCCAGACCCCAGTCCTCCTAGATGTGTCTCCACTCCCCAGACCCCACTCCTCCTGTAGTTGTGTCTCCACTCCCCAGACCCCAGTCCTCCTAGTTGTGTCTCCACTCCCCAGAACCCAGTCCTCCTCTAGTTGTGTCTCCACTCCCCAGACCCCAGTCCTCCTAGTTGTGTCTCCACTCCCCAGAACCCAGTCCTCCTAGTTGGTTCTCCCCTCCCCAGAACCCAGTCCTCCTAGTTGGTTATCGCCTCCCCAGAACCCAGTCCTCCTAGTTGTGTCTCCACTCCCTTAAACCCAGTCCTCCTAGGTGTGTCTCCACTCCCCAGAACCCAGTCCTCCTAGTTGGTTCTCCCCTCCCCAGAACCCACTCCTCCTAGTTGGTTCTCCACTCCCCAGACCCCAGTCCTCCTAGTTGGTTCTCCCCTCCCCAGAACCCACTCCTCCTAGTTGGTTCTCCACTCCCCAGACCCCAGTCCTCCTAGTTGGGTCTCCGCTCCTCAGACCCCAGTCCTCCTAGTTGTGTCTCCACCCCCCAGAACCCAGTCCTCCTAGTTGGTTCTCCCCTTCCCAGACCCCAGTCCCCTTAGTTGGCCCTCCCCTCCCCTCTCATCCTTCTAGTTGGGCCTCCCATCCTCAGAGCTTTCTCTTCTAGACCACCCTGATCAAAGACGTTCCGGGACAGAACTCTACTAATGTCATAAAGCTGTCCAGAGACCTATGATTGGGCTGCCATGAGCAGAACGGATTGTGGGGGATGTGTCTGTTCTGGCGTGTGGGATAGAGTGGTCTTTGTTATTGTTGGGCTCCCAAGCAGCCAGACCAGCGTGACCCAGACCATAACCTCCTGCTGCTCTGGCCTGAATGGTTGCCTACTGAAACACCTATATCACTAATAGATGTCCCACACACTAACTCACTGCATGTCAGTCCTGAACAACCTTCTAACACTATCCATCAGTGTTAGAAAGAGGGGTGTAGTCTACAATGGATTTGGTACATTTTGGCTAACATTCTTGAAGACATAGGCTTAAGTATGCATCAAGGTCTATGGTTGAGGATCCCAGTTAGCAGAGTAAGCCGTCTCTGATCAGCAGCATTGCTATTCCAAATGGTTTACAAAATCATTGAATGAAAATACCACAAAAATATATATTTTGCCGACATGCAAAACATTTTGGGACTGTATCGGACTAATGAAACGAATAACAAAAGATTTTGGGTGGTATTTTCCTTTAAAGTGATATTGAATATGTCACATAAAATAATCTCAAATAACCCATAGGTCCCTAGAGTGTGTAAAACTGCATGAGCTAGTCTAGCATGGCATGTGTTGGCTGTACTCAGGAGTGTTTTAGGTTTACGAAAGTACCCCCATTTCCAGCTCTCCCTGCTTCATGGGCAATAAAGCAGAGCTAACCTACAGTGTGTCTGTGTCACAGGAATTACATAAAGTTCAATATTCCAGCACTTACAGAGTTTCCCTTAACACTCAGTCAGAGAAGAGGTATCCTGAGATATCTGGGAAGGATTTCTAGGGCAGTATGATTTTCTAGGCTGACATCCTACACCATGCCATGCCACATACACCATGCCTCTCTCTCTCTCTCTCTCTCTCTCTCTCCCCCACCCCTCCCTCCCTCCCTCCCTCCCTCCCTCCCTCCCTCTCTCTCTCTCTCTCTCCCACCCCTCCCTCCCTCCCTCCCTCCCTCCCTCCCTCCCTCCCTCCCTCCCTCCCTCCCTCCCTCCCTCCCTCCCTCTCTCTATCTATCTCCCTCTCTCTCTCTGAAACACAACCCCTTCAAAGCAGCCAAAGAGCAGACAGTTATAACAAACATAAGAGTTGTACCTTCTAGGGTGGTGCCTGTACCCAGGAGTGGGTCTCCCAGCCCAGAGGTGTAGCGGGCGCTGACAAACAGCTCATATTCAGTAGCAGGCTGGAGATTCTTCAGCAGAGCCACGGTGGTGTCTCCTTTCACAGCTATCTCCTTCCTCTCCCCGGTGCCGTCGGCTGGTTTGAAGGCCACGCGGTACTGGAGGACATTCCCAGGAGCGGCCCTCCATGACACCTTCATGCTAGACATGGTCTCGTTGAAGACACGGAGATCACGGGGAGAACCACGGACTGAGAGGGAAAGGACAAACATGTATGTACAGTATAAACTGCATTAGCTATAGGTAAGGAATTGAAATGTTAGCAGCCACGCTGGTTAACTGACTGACCTTCCTTGGTGGTTCCGTCAACCTGCATCTCGTCTCCCAGGCCGGAGGTGTACTCTGCAGACACAGACACATGGTAGGTGGTGATTGGGAACAGCTCCTGGAGCACGATACTGGTGTCAGGTCCGTTGGTCTGGGCCTCCAGAACCTCTCCTCCCCCTGTCATGGGGATGTAGGACAGCCGGTACCTCACCACGGGCCCTGGCGCCGCCAGCCACGACACCCGGAAACTGTCCGTGGTCTCCTCAGACACACTCAAGCCCTGCACTGTCCCTCGTTCTAGAAAGAAGAATGTTTAGGTTTTGTTTAGCAGTGGCTTGTCAATATAATTTGTAAGGACAAAGACTCCACACCCAGCCTTCTGTGTAAACTATTGAACTTGTGAGAAACATAAACTTGTGAGAAACAGCAAAAGCACTATAACATATATACTCTTAGAAAAAAAGGGTTCCAAAAGGGTTTTTTGGCTGTCCCCATAGGATAACCCTTTTTGGTTCCAGGTAAAAAAACCTTTTTTGTTCCAGGTAGAACCCTTTTGGATTCTACATGGGAGCCAAAGGGGTTTTACTTGAAACCAAAAGGGTTCTGAAATTGAACCAACGAGAGTTCTTCAAAGGTTTCGCTTATGGGTACAGCAGAATAAATATTTGAGGTTTTAAATAGCACCTTTTTTTCTAAGAGTGTACTGTATCTCTTCACTTGATTATGCTGTGAAACCCCTGAAAGTGTATGCTTTTAACCCCTTACCTTCCAAAGTGGTCTCCTCCCCTGACAGAGGGAAACTGTCTCCTTTGTCATACTGGGCGAACACGTTGACCTCGTAGGTGGTGAAGGGGGTGAGGTGTGGCAGGATGGCGCTGGTGGTGTCGGCTGGCACAGCCAGGGAGATGTAGTCCCCAGTGATGTCCTCTGCCTTACGGAAACGCACCAAGTAGGACATGACGTTGGTGGAATCGGTTGTCCAGGTGACACGGAAGCTTCTGGATGTCACCTCAGAGAACTCCAGGTCCCTGGGTGCAATCAGACCTGACGAGAGGGATAAAACACAATTAAGTGACTGGCTTGTGTTTTGTCCTCACAGGAAATGTAATCGTTAGGGCTTTTGATAATGCTACGCAGAGGTGTCCATCTTATTCATTCAGAAAAGCTGGAATGGAACCAATGAGTTGAACTCATTCAACACCATTCACAGATCCATATTTGACCATTTATCTTCCATGAGTGTCTTGGTCATAGGAAACACTCCTCATACTGAATGCTAGCATTATGCATTAAGCCGACAAGATTACAACAAATTCATATTAAAACCCCAGGACATTGCCAATGGCTAATTGTTTTGTGTTCTTGGAAAAGGGGGATCATTACTGATAATAAGTGTAGCAGATAAACTGATGTCCTGCTACTGTGGTGTTGAAAACTGTCTAAAGTCCTGTTGACTTTCAGAGACGGGTGGCCTTTGAATTGGAAGGACATTTAGGTCAGAATAACAGAGGGTCTCCAGTCAGTTGCTATAGTGTTTAAAAACAGTAAACGATAACAAATGGTTCAACGAGCTCCCCTGAGAAGCAGGCATGTGGTTTTGTGATATTTTGAAGGCAGCATGCCCAGAGAGATAAAACAATCAGGGTTCTCCCCAAAAAATGCAAGAAGGGCACTACGCTGACTGGCTGCACCACAATGTAAAAAAAAAAAAAAAACTATATATTTTTATTTGTTATCATTTAAGGCAAGGCACCACACCCTAATTGAGTATTTATTTGCTCTAGTTTGCAGGAAATGGCAGGTGTTCTCAGCAGCACCACCTTGTTAAAAACTCCTGGGGAGAACCCTGACAATGAATACCTCGCTTGTGTTTGCCTGACCAGAAGCCAGCTGGGGAGAAAGAAACAGACCAAGGCAAGGGTAATAATAGATTCAGATTATTACTCAGCCTTTTGTGTAGTGGAGATGTAGTTACATTATGATATCACTATTGCAGTAGCACAGTTCTGACCTGCTTTACGGCAGCACAAATAACTGATTACAATGGACTATACAGAGTTCGAGGTCACTTAGCGGCTGCCACTAAAGTAACCCGCATGTCTGGTTATGTAGCTATAGTTACAGGTACAGTACAGCCCAGAGTAAGCATGCTAAACTTCAAACAGGGGTATGTGTAATGAGTAGGGCTAGGAGTTTTTGTTGACCACATGACCAGAGAAGGAAAACCCCCAGCCCTTTGTTATAAGGGTATGGGCATTTAATACTGAGACTCAGAATTTCCACTTTAAAATGTATGTCAAACAAATGATTCTTAAACAAACCATACAACTCTATGCACAAGGACTACTATTAACAATGTCCACTGAAAATGTTACAAAAACACGTTTACTTGAAGAACACGGCTGATGCTAAGTTTGGTAACATAATTACAGTTTGTGCTGTTTGTGCTGTTTGTGCTGTCATTCTGCTACCAAACTTTGCATCTGCAGTGATCTTCAAGTAAATGTGTTTTTGCACAATTTTCAGTGGAAATTGTTAAAAGTAGTCATTGTGCATGGTTTGTTTAACTTTACAATCATTGGTTTTCGTTTGACATACATTGTAAAGTGAACATTCTGAGTCTCAGCATTGTTCTATTACCATGGAAATGTTAAATGGCTACTCACTCCTCTTCTTGATGTTTAGGAGCTCTTGTTCGATCCTCAGGCAGATGGACTGGGTGAGCTCCTTGGAGATCCTCTGGAAAGCATCAAAGTCCTCCACAGTGTATACGTGGGTCGCTGCTGGGGCGTTAGCAATGGCTTCCAGCTCTGACCTTACAGCGTCCTTCACTCCCACAGCAAAGATCTCCACATCTATATTCCTTAGGTTGGTGGCCGCGTCCTTGAAGGAGTCCGAGGACTTGCCGTCTGTGATGAGGACCATGACACGTGGGACGCTGGTTCGAGCGCCTCGGGTGGAGATAAAGATCTTCTCCCTGACGTAGTTCATGGCCTTGCCCGTGTTGGTGGAGCCTCCGCGGTAAGGGAACGTCCGGACAGCCTTGACCACTGAAGCAATGTCATTATAGGTGTTCAGGGCGAACTCAGTGTGGGGGTCCCTGCTGTACTGGACCAAGCTGAGCCGGATCTTGTCAAGCCCGACGTTGAAGGAGTTGACCAGGACCTCCAGGAAAGCTCTGACTTTGGCAAAGTTTTGTAATCCGATACTGTAGGAACCATCGACCAGCAGGACCACGTCAGCTTGTACGTCCACTCCAAGAGAACATTCTGGGGTGGAAAATACATTAGATGTCATCTCTATATGGTCTACATTATGAAATAGGTTGTTATTTTACATAGCAACTAAGTAAACTTTCAGTGAGTTAGTATGTGAGAGAGTGAGTGGATCACTGATATGCTGTTACAGAGCGTTATCTCACCCAATGACACCTTGACAGGCTGAGTCTTCTCCATGGCCAGAACAGCATCACTGGGTGTCAGACCCTTCAGGGCGAACAGGCTGATCTCGTACTCAGTCTCTGGGGACAGGTCCCGGACGTTGACGGAGGTCTGGGTGGGCCCCACGTATACCACCTGGCGCTTCATCCCAGCCATCATGGGCATCAGGGTCAGCTTGTAGCCTGTGATCTCCCCCAGAGAGGGATCCCACGTCACCCTCATGGACTTAGAGGAGATCTCAAGCACCTGAAGGTTAGAGGCCGGTTCCACCACTAGAGACAGAACAAATGTAGTTTGGTTAGGAAACACTTCAACAATACATTTACAGTTACAAAGTTGTTGATTTGTTACATTGACCATACCTATTTCTGACAATGTACTTGAAATAGGTGAAGATTTAAATCAAACAATGGAAATGTGATGTAATACATCATCTATGTCTTACCGTCATCTATAATGTCTTACCATCATCTATAATGTCTTACTGTCATCTTTAATGTCTTACCGTCATCTATAATGTCTTACCGTCATCTATAATGTCTTACCGTCATCTATAATGTCTTACCGTCATCTATAATGTCTTACCGTCATCTATAACGTCTTACCGTCATCTATAATGTCATACCGTCATCTTTAATGTCTTACCATCATCTATAATGTCTTACCGTCATCTATAACGTCTTATCGTCATCTTTAATGTCTTACCATCATCTATAATGTCTTACCATCATCTATAATGTCTTACCGTCATCTATAATGTCGTACCATCATCTATAATGTCTTACCATCATCTTTAATGTCTTACCATCATCTTTAATGTCTTACCATCATCTATAATGTCTGACCGTCATCTATAATGTCTTACCATCATCTATAATGTCTTACCATCATCTTTAATGTCTTACCATCATCTATAATGTTTTACCGTCATCTTTAATGTCTTAACGTCATCTATAATGTCTTACCGTCATCTTTCAATGTCTTACCATCATCTTTAATGTCTTACCATCATCTATAATGTCTTACCATCATCTTTAATGTCTTACCATCATCTATAATGCCTCACCATCATCTTTAATGTCTTACCATCATCTATAATGTCTTACCATCATCTAGAATGTCTTACCATCATCTAGAATGTCTTACGATCATCTATAATGTCTTACCATCATCTATAATGTCTTATCATCATCTCTACTGTCTTACCGTCATCTTTACTTGTCTTACAGTCATCTATAATGTCTTACCATCATTTTTAATGTCTTACCATCAACTATAATGTCATCTTTAATGTCTTATCATCATCTATAATGTCTTACCGTCATCTATAATGTCTTACCATCATCTATAATGTCTTACCATCATCTTTAATGTCTTACCATCATCTATAATGCCTCACCATCATCTTTAATGTCTTACCATCATCTTTAATGTCTTACTGTCATCTACAATGTCTTACCATCATCTATAATGTCTTACCGTCATCTTTAATGTCTTACCATCATCTATAATGCCTCACCATCCTCTTTAATGTCTTACCATCATCTATAATGTCTTACCATCATCTAGAATGTCTTACCATCATCTAGAATGTCTTACGATCATCTATAATGTCTTACCATCATCTATAATGTCTTGTCATCATCTCTAATGTCTTACCGTCATCTTTAACGTCTTATCATCATCTATAATGTCTTACCGTCATCTATAATGTCTTACCATCATCTATAATGTCTTACCATCATCTTTAATGTCTTACCATCATCTATAATGCCTCACCATCATCTTTAATGTCTTACCATCATCTTTAATGTATTACTGTCATCTACAATGTCTTACCATCATCTATAATGTCTTACCGTCATCTTTAATGTCTTACCATCATCTATAATGCCTCACCATCATCTTTAATGTCTTACCATCATCTATAATGTCTTACCATCATCTACAATGTCTTACCATCACCTATAATGTCTTACCGTCATCTTTAATGTCTTAGCATCATCTAGAATGTCTTACGATCATCTATAATGTCTTACCATCATCTATAATGTCTTGTCATCATCTATAATGTCTTACCGTCATCTTTAATGTCTTACCATCATCTAGAATGTCTTACGATCATCTTTAACGTCTTACCATCATCTAAATATCTTACCATCATCTCCGCTCACTAGAGAGTTGAGCTGGTCTTCCACACTGGAGCACACGTGAGTGATGAGCTTTTTCTGCACTGCCTTGATCACATCAAAGTTAGGAACATTGTAGACATGTGTGTTGTGGGGAGTTGAGGCCATTTCCTTCAGTTCATCCTCATCTGCTCCTTTGATGCCTACATTGTGAAAAACATCTTACAAATTAGCCTGAGAAATGGAGTACTCTGAACATCAGCCATTACAGAATCTCCAGGCACACACAAACTAAAAGCATTATAAGGATGTTCTCAAGAAAGAGCAGTACCTAAGGCAAATATTTCCACTCCAATGTTCCTGAGTCGTTTAGCATACTCCTCCACTGGGTCCTGGGATTTTCCGTCTGTGATGATCATGGCTATCTTCGGAAAGCCTTTCCTGGCGCCAGCCGCCTCCGTAAAGATGTTTTTCAGCAGGTAGTCCATGGCGTCCCCTAGAGACAGAGTGTAACATAATTTACCTTTAAGAAAATAGTGTTACCAAAAATCTTTCAGAGTAAGACAACATTTATTGTCTGTGGGCGGAAATCTACCTTGAGAACAAGCACGGAAACAGAACATAAAATGGAAGATTTGCACCAATGTTCTAGTTACACACACAGATCTCAAGTTAGGATTCGGTCCTACAAGAATTTACAAATGATCTACAGGCTATCCATGCTGTAAGGGATCAAACACGTCCAAGTAGGATGTTAAGTCACACAAATCACGTATACCTGTCATGGTGTTTCCTCCCTTGTAAGGCAGGGTGTTGATGGCTTTGAGAAGCTCCCCTCGTTTGGAGTGGCGGTTGAGGGCGAACTCGGTGCGGGTGTCTGTGCTGTACTGGACCACGGCCACCCTGGTCTTGTCCTCTCCGATGTCGAAGGCACCAGCCAAGGCACTGATGAAGCTGCGGATATGCTTGAAGTTTTCCCTGCCAACGCTCCAGGAGCCATCCACCAGGAAGACTAGGTCTGCTATGGCATTAACTGAACACTCTGGAGGGGTGGAGAGAGGCAACACAATTAATTGTCTGAACACAATCTGACAGATTGGTGCACCTTTGTGGTACTCTAATGAAAATATCTGACAGATGATATTCCAACAGTCATGAAGACAAAAATGTGTTTTTATGGACCAAATAATCACTGAAACTTTCAACGGTATTGTTCGGTTTTATGTTTTCAAACCCTAGTGGGTTTTTAAAACACAGATCCATCAGATTCTCTGGAACATCCAAGATGCAATAATTCGCAGGACTTCTATGAATGTCTTGAATCTTAGATCCCATAGGTCTATTTGACTCTTTATGCATATGTGCTTCTCACATCTTGTTATTCTCACCTTTTGAAGATTTATTGATAAAACATAATATATTCTACCGATTTAGCAGGACAATTAGGTCAATTGTGAGAGCGGTAAGAGCGTTCTACCAGATTTTGTTTTCGGGACTTCCGGTTCAATTTCCACCCAAATTGTACATGGTGGGGAAAAGTAAGTGTTTCTCCCTGTCAATCCACAGACTGGACACATGGAGAGGCAAAGAACTCCAGTAAAAGGACTTCTGGTCAGAGCAGTAATCCTTTCCACTTCTTTCAACATTTAATTTAAAGGACGGACATACACCGAGTTGGCATGACAGTGACGTCATCCCACTCATTGGATTATAGGAGCCCAAAAGGAACCCGTTTGCCTCAATGTGAAGACTGTTTTCAATTACGAATTACAGTGTACATTCTCAGCCACTGTCGGTCCACCTGTCTGCTCACACTGTGACAACCCATCAGTACAGAAGGGGTATTTGAGGCTGAGGAAAATATTCCAGGGAAAACTATTATGATTATGATGGAAGTTCATGGACAAACACAAAAAATGTACTGGAAAAAATGGTACAGCTATGTGGACAGGCAATGGGCATAGAGGGGATTGGTTGACATTGAGATAAACATACTTACTGATTGCATCTGAAGTCTGAGGTCTCCTTGCTGTTCCACTTGTGTTACTGGATTGAACTGAAACACAAGAGAACTTGAACTGTTATCATGACATCCTGTGTGCCATAGGCCATGTATAAATCAAAGACAATCAACACATCATCAAGCCTCTTCAATGAGATATCAACCACATACATATAAACATATTTTTCCTGGTTCATTAGCTATAAATTATTCGTTTCAATAATCAAATGTGATTTCCTTCTTCTGATGTGTCTAGAAGCTAACGCAATAGACTCTCATTTGTTCCATTAAAAATCGTATGTTTTTCATCTCACTTGGCAGCTACACCATAGACAGCTGGAGGCTTGAAACTATGTAATTGGCCCATTGTTCCTATGGCTGAGTGATCTGATCTGAGGTTAAACCCTTTTGATATCAGTCCACATCAGGCTTTTGGGAAAGGCATCTGACTTTTCACACAAGTTATTTTTAACCTTGTAACAGCATCAGAGTATATCACTGGGCCCAAGCTTCCTGCCATCCAGGACCTCTATACCAGGCAGTGTCAGAGGAAAGCCCAAAAAATTGCCAAGGACTCCAGCCATCCTAGTCATAGACTCTCTGCTACCACACGGCAAGCTGTACCGGAGCGCCAAGTCTAGGTCAAAAAGGCTTCTTAACAGCTTCTACCCCCAAGCCATAAGACTCTTGAACAGTTAATAAAATGGCTACCAGGACTAATTGCATTGTCCCCACCCCACATTTTTACGTTGCTTCTACTCCCTGTTTATAATCCATGCATAGTCACTTTACCTCTACCTACATGTACATATTACCTCAATTACATCGGCTAACTGGTGCCCCCTCACATTGACCCTGTACCGGAACCATCTGTACAGGAACCCCCTGTATATAGCTTTGCTACTGTTATTTTATTGTTGCTCCTTAATTATTTGCTACATTTCAACTTATTTTTAAGTCATTTAAGCATCTCACTTTAAGGTCTACACCTGTTGTATTTGGTGCAGGAGACACATTTGTTTTGATTTGAATATTGAGCACTTACTAGTGAGCTGGCCAAAGATGGGTATACTCTCCTCTGTGCCATCATAGGAGTGGATGGACACTGAGTAGTCCAGATCAGGAGTCAGGTCTGGGATAGACGTCTTTGTAGCAGTGGCAGAGAGGTTAAACTCTTTGGCTGGTTCATCTGGGATATAGAGAATGGGTTGCCATTAGCATTGGTGCAAATTATCATTCAGCTTGGCATGAAAGGCTATAACTAGTAAGGCAAACGTCAATTAACTGCTGAGATCAATAAATACGAACCTGTATCCGATACAACTTGTATTCTGTAGCCTTGTATCCTTTGCGATGGTTTTCTCCATGACATTTGCACTGTGTTCTCATTTAGAATTTTAAATTTCAAGTCTGAGGGGGGCTCCACTGCAAACAAAAGAGGAACTGATGTTAACTTACATGTGAGCAAAACATGGGTATGAGTATATAAGTGTTGATCAAGTATTTCAGCAAGGCATTTTATATCAAGCATTCACATTTAGCCCAACGATAAACACTTCATGACTGAAGTTGAGACGTTCATTGTTGAGGGAGACAAAAACCCACATCCATGGTAAATGTGACAAAAAAATAAACTTACAACAACATTTAAAAAGTGTGAGAAGCCATTTTGGAAAACAAAATGGCATTTGTTTGAGTTGCACAACCAGGTGACCCTAGTCAGCAACTCAAGCACCGGAAGTCTGGAGTAAACAACATTAATACAGACCAACTCCACATAAAACTCCCCTAAGGACAAACATTGAGTGAACCATCCAATACATGCTGAGTGCAGTCATTACCACGCATGCCCAACCAACCATCACCAACAGGTTGCTCTCAAGTCATGGAGTTGATTGGAACAACACACAAGTACAACAACATTTTCATTCCAACATTATTGATTATACAATGGAGTCAAGATTGCCAGGTAATGTTGATGGCATTTGCTGATTTTAACACATGTTATATATACAGAGTATATATACATATTTTGACAAACTATTTGTATATTTAGAGACTAGCACAAGTCATTGGCATAAATCCATTGCAAACCTTGCAAAAAGAATACACAATGTGTCACGGGAGACTGTTGTGTACGTTCTTTTCATTGGCAGAGTGAACAGCATGGCATGATGTGCTGGGACACTGCTTGCCTTACACAGACAAAATGAAGAGAGAGTTGAGATACAGAGGAAAATCATTTACAAATATATTGAAAAAAATAAAAAATAAAACAACAGATGCAATCTGACAACAACACACGTGTCCACATTGAGCTGGCTGCCACGGCACCATGCACATGTACATGAGAAAGTTGTTTAGAACAACTTGACAAATTGGATGAAAGTTTCCATGTACATGACGGACCACACACAGAGATAATAAAGATATTTTAACATGATATTCTTCCTCAGTTGGGGTTCACATGCAACCTATTTAGATCAGCTGAGTGTTGAGTGACCTTTCACCTTTATGTGAGTACAGTTAAATGGGAAACAAAAGTGTTTGGACATATAAACATGTACTTTATGGTAAACAGAATAACAAGATAGCTAGAACTGTGAGAATGTAAGAGTCTTAACATCTACGAAGTGAGGTGCTGTAGGAGTGCCTTTTCCTCCTCTAGCCTATGTCTGTATAGGCACTTCTTATATGCTACATACTATAGTCCATGATGATGATGAGTATGTGATGAAGACATACATGCCAAGGCTGGCCTTGCAGACCATGTCAGCAGGTGGGTGGCATGCAAGCTTTTGAGGAGGGGCAGTGGGATGGGATGCAAGAATATCATTGTAAAATACCCACTGAGAAAGCCACAGCTCAGGACACACTGAATGCACAGGCGGAAAACAACTAGGACCTGAACTAAGCTGCTATTGGTACACAGTAAAAGAGGATCACCAACCTGACATCAATTCAGGGGGCCCGGGAAAGCTCCCCTCATGTCTCCAAGAAAGTCTCTGAACAAGAATAAATAAACCCACTTGGGGGTAGGGAGGGGTGTTGAGTAAAGTGGAGGTGGGGAGGGGAGATGGAGGGGGAAGTTGGGTAAGGAAAGTGGGTAGGGAGGGGTGTTGAGTAAAGGGGAGGTGGGGAGATGGAGGGGGAAGTTGGGTAAGGAAAGTGGGTAGGGACGGGTGTTGAGTAAAGGGGAGGTGGGGAGATGGAGGGGGAAGTTGGGTAAGGAAAGTGGGTAGGGAGGGGTGTTGAGTAAAGGGGAGGTGGGGAGATGGAGGGGGAAGTTGGGTAAGGAAAGTGGGTAGGGAGGGGTGTTGAGTAAAGGGGAGGTGGGGAGATGGAGGGGGAAGTTGGGTAAGGAAAGTGGGTAGGGAGGGGTGTTGAGTAAAGGGGAGGTGGGGAGATGGAGGGGGACGTTGGGTAAGGAAAGTGGGTAGGGAGGGGTGTTGAGTAAAGGGGAGGTGGGGAGATGGAGGGGGACGTTGGGTAAGGAAAGTGGGTAGGGAGGTTGTTTTCACTCACAAGAGTAAAGAGCTGTGTCACTTTGCTCAAGCTGTTTGAGCATTGTTGTAGAAAAAGTCGTAAGTAGTTGGAAACACAGTTGTTACAGAGTTGTTACTGCGCACATTTTCTGTTCAATCTTCTCATCTTGCATTTTAACATACTTTTCTAAAACAAGACATTGAAAAAAAGCTTTGAAGATATAAAATAATGCCAATAAACATTGGTGGATATCTTTTCGGTCGAGTTCCCTCAACAGGCGTGGTTGACCAGAGGACACCTCTGCCTTTCCCATAAGCCAGACTCTGGCTACTGTCAGTAACCTTAGTCTACAGCCAGTCAGTCATTCAGAGGAAAGAGCTATGACTCTCCAAAAGAGGCAGAAGGGATGCCAAAGTAATTTCGCAACATGTACTGACAAAAATGACTACAAATGAACTTTCCATATGGATCGCAACTCAACGTTTTCGAGAATGCCACATTATCTTTGTCTTTGCCCTGTCTGAGGATTAATTTGCGATTCTCATATTACATATTTCCATTCCGTTAGTGAAGATATATGGGAGTAGACATCGGACTCCCCAAAAAAGCTTTCAGGGGAAATAATATGAACTTTCCATTTTGGGTTTTTGTCTTTGGTCTGAAAATGTTTTTTCACTTCAAAAAACATAAGAATTGAATTTTCACGTTTTGAACATCAGGGATATTGAAACTATGATCTCACATTTCTACAAATGATCATGTCATGACCACTTATTTTGTTTGGCGATCGAAATATGAGAAATACTCAAATCTAGAACAGCTAATGTAAACTTCATTTTAGTTGACATAATTACAGAGGGGAATAACTAAACCATGAAATGATTTTAGTTTTACTTCTTTTTAGTGTACTTTTGTTTTAGAACACATCATTGGAAAATAAATAAAAAATCCTATCTAATTTTCAATGAAGGAATGACTATTGAGTCCTGGATTCTTTTACCAAACCATAACATCAATACGACTATGGTTACACATGATGGTTTCAGAGCCCTGTGAGGACTCTGACATCAACATAAAAGTCAGATCCAACTGTTGAGACAGTAATGTCACATACTGGGTATTACAGATGACTGTTGACGACATAATACCAGAGTCCCTGATTTCTCATTGGCATAGCTGGAGACATGTCCTGATTTTGGTTTCATGACAGAGTTTGTATATGTCCTATCATAATTATAAAAACTAATTTAGAATATATTACATACATGTACCAGGATTGAGTAAATGCAATTGTAACTATTCTGAAATAACTCATAACACATTACAGAACAAGAGACGAGGTTCAGGACAAGTCAAATCAAGCACAATACACACATAACTGGGTATCATTTTATTAATCATACTGTACAATGCATTAGGGTTGTTTCCATGTGATAGTAGGTCCACACACAATAAAACCCCTACATCCTAAACACTGTAATCAAACAACTAGAGAGAGAGAGAGAAAGAGAGCGAGAGAGAGAGAGTTGGAGGGTATATGAAAAGGTTTGACAGGAGGGATAGGGGGAAGGGACATTTACCTTGAGCTTCAACTGTGGAGAATAACACAGCAACAAAGGCAGCCACGGCCAGCGACAGCCTTATCTTCATTTTCATACGTTATGGGTCAGCAGCACATGAATCAATCTGAGAAGAGAGTTGCAATCAAATTTTCAAACCCATTTAGTGTAGCGTTGGGATGAGAGTGGCCAGAAAGTCACGAGCCCTTGAAAGGGAATAGATTACATTTGCCTGACTGAAAGGGCATCTGCCAGTGGAGGAATTTACCTAAACCACTGTCTGGCAAAATTTGGTTCAATGAAAAGAGAGAAAAAAGTAGGCCTATTTAACGACATAACTTCTGTCACTTTATGCACGGTTATCTCAAAAAATAGAATCACTTTTTTTCTGAACTATATTCGTTATTAATCATAAGTAGTCTAAAAATTGATTTCGTTCACTCACTGTTAATAAATAATGTAATCATAATTAAACCTGTTGTATAGGTTAGGCTCATAGATTATAAAAGTATATATATTATGTAGAATAAAAAACTTTTGCCAAAACAATATGCCCAATAGCAAATGTATCATTGCTTTAAAGTAAAGTTTTACCAATTATCAACTAATATATTGATTACTTTGGCTAAACTATTCTCATTCGATGCGCATACTCTCATACAGTATAATTCTTGATTACACACTGGGTCCAGAAATAATCCAACATAGACGTGTTTCTTTATGGACAAACTATAACCTAAATAATTAACCGACCGCGAAAAAAATCACTAATCTTGCAGTTATTCCCAGAAATAAATTAATCTTTGCGTTCCTGTATCCAGGTCTTTGAAAATGTGCATAAATAGCACATACAGATTAGCACAATGTCTTATTCATTGAAAGGCATTTATTTTGTATGAATTTTGAATTATTTCTAATCAACAGCAGGATAAAATAAAATATTTGTAGCTCACCTGGTCAATTCTGACAGAATAAAATCAAAAAATGTAAATGCAGTCTCGTTGAAGATAACTTTTACGAATAGATAACTTTTAGGAGCTCTGGGTATACCCTTCTCTCCTCTAGCTGGCTACTGGAAGCTCCAACAGCAGATGTACAAGAAGGAAGTCTCTGTCCAAGTGGGTAGAATCTTTCCACAATCTTCTACTTAATAGGGGGCTGTTCCCAAATCTCATTTTACCGCCGTAAACTCTTACGAAAGTCCACCGGTAAACCTTGCCATGGTTTGATATGTGAAACATCCACCAGTGGGAATACACTTCAGGAAAGTGCATTCTTTTCTGCATTCCTTTGGCACATCACGATCTTCTGTCTTAAGTGCCTATAACGGGTTAACAGGGATAATGTGAGTAACAGTCTATATAGCCAGTATATAACAGTCTATATAGCCACCCTGAGGAAATTCAAATGTAGGCTATATTAGGTTTTAAAAAATGGTCTACTTACTATTTCAGTGAACGTATTTGTTCAATCAATAAAAACCAGCTGAATTTACTATCCAAACGACTCGTTCGTGGATTTTCTTGTGGATCTCTCTGAGAATATATGCAGTCGCCAGGGCAACCTAGACTACATGCGGGTAACTTGTACACATACAATTCCACCGATTTTAAAACACAATGACACGGTCCTACATTTAATGACAACTGCAAACAATAAAATATATAACTTATTTAGTACAATTTCACTTGATTAAGTAATTGTACGGGACAGGTAGTCCCAATGGTGTATCGGAGGGTATACCCACTTATTTTCTTCTTCTTATCCACCTCTTAACCCCCATTGATACGTATCAAAGTGGTGTAGTGGACGTATACGCCGTATAAATTAATAGGACTGATGGAAAGGATAGGAATGTCTAGCTTAAAATATTGATAAACTATTATTTATTCCCATTTTAGGGACAGCAATGTTCACACTGCAGTTGGCCTATGCATGGATATTCCAAAATGCAATTAGCGGGAAAACACCATAAAAAAATGCACACGCAAGCGGACAGATATGGAAATATCCGTTAGAAGGAGGAGGGACTTAAAGATGCAACAACTATCATGGTTTGATAATATGATTAGGATAATGCATTTAGCTGCTATACAATGAAAAACCGTTGTCATAAACCAATAGAACAGGGGAACACATACGAGTAAGTCTATAAAAAGAATTGCCTCCACGTTTCTACGGTGGGGTTTTGGCTATAGGCTACTTTGAAGCAAGGTAAGACATGCTTCATAATATGAAGTAAAACGTCCAGGTTTAAAACAATTAAGGAACGGGAAAAATATAGCGATGTTAATAATAGGTCTTACTGTCTTCTGGTAGATGAAAAGGCTTTCCCAAAAACCTTCTCTATTAAATGTAGGTATAAAGTAGCCCATGCCCACTCAGAATCATATGATTATTTGCATCAATCCAGTGGCCATTACTTTAGCAAACTCATTCTCATGCGCTACAGAAACACCTCTAATCAAACAATTGAATTAAAGGGTAACTACTCTAATAAATCCAAATTTATTCGATTTGTCCAACCTCAAAATTGGTCTCCTGGTGTGGTTTAAGCATTGTTATGGACTTAAAACATACAATGTTGTTTTTCTGTAAAAAAAAATTAGAATAATTTAAAAGCGATGTGGAACGTTTGAAACCTGTGAATTTCTGACTCAGTCATCTGTTGTAGGCATACTATTAGTCTACTGCACAGTACAGTTTGGGTTGGCCTGACTGTGAAAGACCCATATGGGATTCATAATTTTAGGTCATTCAGAGTGTATGTCACTGTTTCTCACAACTTTTCCACATGGGGTGCCTTCACTGTTTTGATATTTTTTTAGCTAAATTTGAGCGTACCCACTACTACACCACTGGGTAGCCCATATCAACAACCTTGAACAGCTTGGGTTTCATTGAGGCAGTGTCACCTCTTGGGATGATTGTAAACATGGCAAAATGTCCCACATTTCATGATCAGTGAGGGCCTCTAGTGTTTAAAAGCAGGAAATACATTTTGGGCAGAGCATTGAAAGTCAACCACATGCACAGAAGTAACCATTATCCTATAGGCCCAGGGGCTTTTGTCCCATATAATGGTTTATCTATTGGTTCATGTACACAATCACAGCTAAAAACAGAATTGCTATAGACAAAGTATACATATTTATTTACTTTAGATACAGAATAACTCTTTATATCAGATGTATTGAGATTTTGAAATGAGAACATTCACATGGATAAGACTTTGTATTGTGGTTGTTTTATTCTCTATGGTACATTCATTGAACAATCAATAAATATTGATCCCATGCATGAAACAAATTGGCATTATTGACAGGACAAAAAGAAATCTCCCAGATCATACATCTGTACCACAGAGAAGATTCATTTAGGGATGGAAATGGATAAGGGCACTCATGCCTTCTTGGGCATTGCTGCATTGAGGAGTTCATACACGACAAATCCACTTCCTGTGAAGAGAGGAGAAAGATGTTTTATATAACAGGCATAGGGGCAGTAGGTAACCTAGTGGTTAGAGCGTTGGACTAGACCCGGAAGATTGCAAGATCGAATCCCCGAGCTGACAAGGTAAACATCTGTCGTTCTGCCCCTGAACAAGGCAGTTAACCCACTGTTCCTAGGCCATCATTGAAAATAAGAACTTGTTTTTAACTGACTTGCCTAGTTAAATAAAGGTCAAATAAAAAAAAATAGCAGGAAATGTGAAACTGGTATTTGACTCCACTGTTTGTAGTTAGACCTGATCTATATTATTTGATCATATGCCGTAAAAATTCCATTAGCACTTACAATCAATGTTACATTCAAGGAGGGTCATATCAGGGCTGTACAACAAGTAATGCATACTTACCAAAGACTGTAAGGGCCATCGTTGCCCTGTACAGAACAGCATCCTTGGCTCCTCCCTTCAGATGGACTGGTATCCCGTTATCTGCCTGTGTAAACAGGAAGAAGAGGAAATTAGCCTATAAATTATATTTAGAAGTACGCAAAGAAGCCCTTCATAGCAACATATATGAACCACAAACTAAATGGTTCGGTCTGGGTGGTGGCTGTATTTTAAAATGGTCTAAGCACTTTTGCACCACCTGAATATGTTGAATATTTCATTAATCAACACACACTGCACTACAATAGCCCCAATTATTTTGTGAGATGTTTATAACTGCAATTAAAACAAGTAAACGTTTTTAAAAGATTTATACTTATTGGAAAGCAAAGTTCTACTTGGGACATATTACAGCCTAACCTAATACAAACGGAAACACTTACCATGAACATTATGACCTTAAAAGGATCAGGAAATTCTTAGGCTAAGATGAAAATCAACAACAAATTGCAGAAAAGCAGCCTCCCGGGTGGCACAGTGATCTAAGGCACTGTGCCACCAGAGATTCTGGGTTCGAGCCCAGGCTCTGTCGCAGCTGGCCACGACCGGGACGTCCATGGGGCGATGCACAATTTTAAAGCAGGGCACGTCCATGGGGCGATGCACAATTTTAAAGCAGGGCAATGGACATCCTCTGGGTGTTATGCAAGATTCAGCAAAGCACTGATATCAAAAGTCTCATTTTGTATCAGCTGTTTGCATATCACGCTGCATGCAAAATTAGTCAGCCCAGCCCAAACTAAGAGTGAACCTATGAGCAAACATCATAAATACTTATCTTTCAGGCTACAATGGTGGGAAAATAAGATTATGTTTCCAGAACCTGAGAATAAAGTGCAAACTTTAACCTTAGCATTACTGCACCATTACTAATCAAACAAGATTGAACACAAATATTGACTGTCAAAATTAGGTAAACAAAACCAGAACAGAATTATCAACTTTTAAAAACAGTATTTGAGCTTCGGTAGACAGGTGTTCCATTCCACATTTCCACTCCATCGCCATCTGCCTGTCTTGGCCCCAGAGCTTACCTGGAACAGCTTCTGCTTCTCCTTGACCATGTTGTCCACTTGTCTGCGGGCACTACTGGAGATAGTCCGGCAGGACAGCTGCTGAAGTCTCTAAACATATAGGTGATCAAGGAAGAGATGCAGAAAAATAAAAACATTAACTGTAAATGATTACTGAAGTATTTACATGTGCACTAACTAATAACCTTGCTTTAGCTACAATACATGACCAAAAGAATGTGGACACCTGCTCGTTGAAGATCTAATTCCAAAATCATGGGCATTAATATAGAGTTGGTCCCCCCTTTGCTGCTATAACAGCCTCCACTCTTCTGGGAAGGCTTTCCACAAGATGTTGGAACATTGCTGCGGGGACTTGCTAAGAGCACTAGTGAGGTCGGGCACTGATGTTGGGTGATTAGGCCTGGCTAGCAGTCGGCGTTCCAATTAATCCCAAAGGTGTTCGATGGGGTTGAGGTCAGGGCTCTGTGCAAGTGTGACGGTATAGCTTCCGTCCCTCTTCTCGCCCCTACCTGGGCTCGATGTGTGCAGATCTAGCCAACAGAATTGGTCCATTAGAAAGCCATGTAGCTAGCTGTGATTCTAGACAGTTGAGCATAAATTATGCCGTGTTCAAAACCACTGGTAACTCGGAAATCTCAGACTTCCAAGACAACTGGGAAGTCGGGGGAAAAACAAGCTCCGACTGGGGAACATATTTTTGAACGTCAACTCGTAATTCCAAGTCGGAAACTCTAGCATCTTTCTAGAGCTCCGGCTTTCCGAAGGGAAGATCATTGACGCCATGATTTGACCTAAAAGTTCCCAATTAATCTTGAAAGCACCATTATCCTCCACACACATACATTAAAGCTACAATGTAACTTTCTGGGCTACCTGACCAAATTCACATTTTAGTTATAGATCATTCATTCAAGTTGAAAGCAAGTATAATAAGCGGTAGATCTGTTCTGTGTGTGCTATGTCTATGCTTCCCGTGCTAAAGGTTCTGCGTCTTTTACTTTCGGTTTTCTACACCAGCTTCAAACAGATGAATATACAATATTTTTAGTAATGGAAAATATATTTCATATATATCGGTTTAGATGGTACAATTATTATTTACACAATGACTGCTTGTTTTGTCACAACCTGAAATTAGGCGGACTATTATAATTTTAGCAACCAGGAAAAGTGGGGCGATTTCTGCGTAGCGCATCTTTAAGTGTCAGATGACGTAAACCCTGTTCCAAAAAATAGCCATTCACATGACAAGTGTACGTGCAAACGCCACCTTTTACAACACTTGGATAGTTAGATAGAGCTAGTCAGAATTTTCCTAGCTAACCTATGCGACCTTTACACTTGTGGATGACAATTCAAGACTGTGGAAAAGAATACGTGGCAAGCTAGGTTTAGCTGATTGAATAACTACTATGTAGTTAGCTAGATAACTTACTACTCATTTGGTTAGCTTACCAAGTAGCTAGCATGTGTCACTAGGTTAACAATATTACTGTATAAAAACAGGTGTGTTTAGATCAGAAGGCTAACTTGACTGTCAAGCAAGTGTAAAATATCAGGTGATAGCTAGCTAGTATGCCAACTACCCTGACAAAAAGGCTAGTTAGTCAACGGTTAACGTTACACGCTAGCTTAGCAACATAGCTCGGTAGCTTAGAGTTCACTTGAGGAGGCATGTCAGATAACGGCAGTAGCCAAAAATAAAACATCGAATAGCGTACACAAATACATAACAATTGGTCGAATATATAATTGAACGCTTACCATAAATTGTCTGTACATTTTGGTAAACTTCTAGGTGAGTGCACAAGGACACTTTGAAAACCTATCTACTTGTGCTTCCGGTGATATCCCAAGATTCTTTATGGCGAATAAATTGTCAGTCACTAGAGAGGAAGACGGTGAGAGTGGCCCAACTCGGCAGAAACTCTGTCTCCCTCCAGCAGGTGGCGTTTTTTTTCGTTGTTTCGCCCACCAAGCAAGGAGTTTTTGTATGGAACTCAATGAGTTGAATTTGGCCCCCCCCCCAAAATAATGGCTTATTTGCTAAGTGAGGTTAATTTGATAAAATGGAAGTTCCGTAATGCTTAACATGTTACGAGTGTACTGATATAAGTAGGACACGTGACATCCCGACAAAGCTGAGAAAAAACACCTTTATATGGGAGTTGTCTCGTGATGGCTATGCATATTCATAAATTGAGGCTAGTAGCATAGCATTTTTATTTATTTTTTAATTCAAAATACAGGTCAACAATTTACATTCTTACATCATACAAAACAGAACTCAGGTAATTAACGAGAAAATACTGAAACAAACAAAAAAAATATTTAAAAAAAATATAAACAAATAGTGCAATTGTAATCACTCTGAAAAATTCTTATTGTAATGATTTAGAAAAATGTTATTGTTATTGTTCACAATGGTTAATGTTTTAATAAAATAGTTCAATTCAATAATTTTTTTTTTTAAATGTTGGTATAGAATTTGGGAATTTCTGTTTGTGTATGAAGTATTTGGCAACAATAATAAAATAATTCACAATCATTTCAGTGGTCTTGTTATCATTGCAATAGTAACATATTACATCTTTCATGTCAAAAACATAGCTAGTGTTCATAATGGTATATAAGTATTTTGCAAGGTTTTCCCAAAATTCTGACACAAATTTACATTCAAAGAACAAGTGAGACAGATTCTCACCTTCTTTTTCACAGAAAATGCAGATATCATCAATTGCCACAAATTTGGATATCATAGAATTACATGGATATATCTTATGTAAAATGTTAAAGTGTACTTCCTTAACTTGGTTTGGTATACAATGTTTGTAAGGCCTTAACCATGCATTTTTCCAGACAATGTCAGGAATAAGCATGTTCCAGAAAAACTTTCCTCTCGGTGTAAGTTGGTTTTGTGAATGAAGAATTTTACTTATATATTTATTACAACAAGATTTCTCAAGTAAGCCCACGCCTTCCAATCTGAGTTCTGGATAAACTTTGTGATTATTACCTAAGCTAAGATGAGTTTTCATTCGTGTAGTTAGACCACTGGGAACGGCTTTAATCACAGAAATAAACTCTCTGAAAGGTATTGGAAACTCTATCAATGTTATAAATTGTTCATATGTGAGAATATTACCCTTGTGGTCAAAAAACATCTAAAACAAAGTCCATATTCCTCTCATGCCAGCTGGGGTAGAACAATGACTTATTCCTTACAGTTATGTCTGAATTATTCCACAAAGGCTAGTAGCATAGCATCTCTCTCCATTGAATACAGGCGGTTGACGTCACCAACCCTCATCGAAATTAATAAAACGATTACAATAATGTGTGCACACCACCCACAAAATGAGGTGGAAACTGAGCTGCACTTCCTGACCTCCTGCCAAAAGTATGACCATTTAAATACACATATTTCCCTCAGATTACACAGACCCTGCCCACTTTAATAAATGGAACACTAGTCACTTTAATTATGTCTACATATCTTGCATTACCCATCTCATATGTATATACTGTATCCTATACTATTCTACTGTATTTTATTCTATGTCTCTCTGACATTGCTCAATCCATATATTTAAATATGCTTAATTCCATTATTTTACTTAGATGTGTGTGTTGTGTATTTGTCGAATATTACTTGGTAGATATTACTTTACTGTCGGAGCTAGAAGCACAAGTATTTTGCTACACCCGCAATAACATATTTTAAGCACGTGTATGTGACCAATAACACTTGATTTGATTTGACCCACAAAGAATTCGAAAACAAATTCAATTTTGATAAACTCCCATATCTCTTGGGTGAAATACCACAATGTGCAATCACAGCAGCAAGATTTGTGACCTGTTGCCATAAGAAAAGGGCAACCAGTGAAGAACAAACACCATTGTAAATACAACCTATATTTCTATGTATGTATTTTCCCCTTTGTACTTTAACTATTTGCACATCGTTACAACACTGTATAAAGCTATAATAAAACATATGAAATGTCTCTATTCCTTTGGAACGTTTGTGAGTGTAATGTTTACTGTACATTGTTTCTTGTTTATTTCTCTCTTGTTTATTATCTATTTCACTTTCTTTGGCAATGTAGACATATGTTACCCATGCCAATAAAACCCTTAAATTGTATCCACCGATTCAAAGAAAGGATAGGCGGGAGCTGGACATCCAGCTGTGCCGCTTTGTGGACAACGACTCGCATTGTTATGGCGGCGAGACATATCTTGTCAGAAAATCCATAATCTTTGTCACTTGTTAACACAGCCATAGTCTCGCGTTGCCATACCTCCCAGAATCACGCTGAGGCTACCACAGCCACAAAGCCCAAAACGTACAAATGTATGAAAACAAAATACAAAACAAAATCTCAATTCAAAGTTAGGGTAAGGCATACGGTTAGTAGTGTGATTAGGGTTAGGTTCCAAATCTGATTTTAAGAAGATCAATTATAGAAAGAGGTGAGGTTTAGCCATAACTATGACTTTGTGGCTGTAGTAACTAGAGAAGACCGGAAATTGCTGCAATATGTTCACACGCTGCTCATTGGTTGCTTTTTGTGAAGGCTGGACCCTTGTAGACTGGTGCTAGTGTAACGATCAGATATTTTGTATCATTTTACATTTGTATTTATTAGGGATCCCCATTAGTTGGTGCCAAGTCAGCAGCTACTCCTCCTGGGATCCCAAACACATTAAAGTACTAACATTGAATATAAAGCAAAAGATAAAACAGTACATCATATTATTATTACATTATTACACCACTACATATCTACAATACAAAATGTACAACACAAAATGTATAGTACCACCATACAACAATATTACAATGTATACGTATGCGTGTGTCTGTACCTTTGTGTGTGTCTTCACAGTCCCTGCTGTTCCATACGATGTACTTTTACCTTTCCATTTTTTTTGATACTATTGCTTGCATCAGTTACCTGATGTGGAATAGAGTTCCATGTAGTCATGGCTCTATGTACTACTGTGCACCTCCCATAGTCTGTTCTGGCCTTGGGATGTCCGTAGTTTAAACAGACAGCTCGGTACATTCAGCTTGTCAACACTTCTTACAAAAACAAGTAGTGATGACGTCAATCTCTCTTCCACTTTGAGCCATGAGAGATTGACATGCATGTCATTAATGTTAGCTGTCCATGTACTTTTAAGGGCCCGCTGTGCTGCCCTATTCTGAACCAACTGCAATTTTCCTAATCCTAAATCCCTCTTTGTGGCACCTGACCACACTACTGAACAGTAGTCCAGGTGCAGCAAAACTAGGGCCTGTAGGACCTGCCTTGTTGATAGGGTTGTTAAGAAGGAAGAGTAGCACTTTATTATGGACAGACCTCTCCTAATCTTAGCTACTGTTGTATCAATATGTTTTGAACATGACAGTTCTGGTTTGCGCTTAGTGGGATTATAATTTGATTATAATTTGTTTTTCAACAGGACAATGACCCAACATACCTCCAGGCTGTGTAAAGGCTATTTGACCAAGAAGGAGAGTGATGGAGTGCTGCATCAGATGACCTGGCCTCCACAATCACCCAACCTCAACCAAATTGAGATGGTCTGGGATGAGTTGGACCGCAGAGTGAAGGAAAAGCAGCCAACAAATGCTCAGCATATGTGGTAACTCCTTCAAGAAGGTTGGAAAAGTATTCCAGGTGAAGCTGGCTGAGAGAATGCCAAGACTGTGCAAAGCTGTCATCAAGGCAGAGGTTGGCTACTTTGAAGAATAAAAAATAGATTTACATTTGTTTAACACTTTTTTGGTTACTACATGCTCCATATGTGTTATTTCATAGTTTTGATGTCTTCACTATTTTTCTACAATGTAGAAAATAGTAAGCATAAAGAAAACCCCTTGAAAGATCAGGTGTGTCCAAATCTTGACTGGTACTGTATATTCCTCAATAAACTGACAGTTTCCACCTTGGAAAATTGGTCGGACAATATTATCCCGGAATTGTGAAAAGTAGGTGCAGCTCCTACATGGGATGAAACGCTCACCGTAGTCTATGAAGGTGGTTGCTGCCAATCTGGAAAAAGTCAGTTTCCCCGTATGGTGGAAAGTGACTGGCAATTGGTGTGTTCTCTGCTCAAATTTAGAGAAGCCTGGCCTGACATTCAGTTGGCAACTGAGAGTCAGTAACTTCTGAAATGTGGAAATTGTGATAGAATACCTGTGTGTGTGTGTGTGAAATAACTTGGTATGGGGCAATGCCAGTTTTATATATACACTAAATGACTGACAGGGAGCGCTGTTTTAAAGCCCCCACACCTCCATCTTGGCACTCCCCCACATTGTAAAATAATTTGGAAGCTATAGAAATACATTTACTAATGTCTACATTTATTTGTCACATTTATTCTATTACAGACAGCTTAATGCATACTTTAATCATATTCTGTAAGCTAAAAATAAACATTTATTTTGAAAGTTCTCATTTTACTGTCCCCAATACAATATGTACTTTTGTCCTTGAAATTAAATACTCTATAATTCCATTCATTCCTACGTGTATGTGGGACTTATATAGCTGATCGTTGGCTGCAAAGCCCCTCATTAGCCAAAACATAGCAAGCAAATTCTAGGGTTTATTTCCATCATTGGGCAACACCCAGGAGTGCACCTCACATTTAATTTCCATTAACATTGACGAGTGAAATAAAAACCAATCAATAACTTGCAAATATCATTTCTCACATTTGATTCACTTTTGAAATATCAGCAGATTATCCAATGCAATATATTAAAGAATAAAAGGGCAGAATTAGCTTTAAAAAACAAAGAAAACCTAAATAAAAATTCAAGTACTGCATAACAAATGTAACACTTTTAAAATGCATAGCATTTGGTCAACATTGAAATGAAGCTTGTTAAATGTTTTAAAATGCATTTTCATAGTCAAGTCAAAAAGTTCCATTGTAGAGACAACGTCAACAGCATTGGTCCATAAAACCTTCAGATCAAGTTGGCTATGGCTGTATCCTAAGAGGACAAAATAGGATTTCACACATACCATACTAGAGAAAACCAGTTTGACCAATACAGTAATTGATCAAAATAAAAATGTGATTAAACATTGACAAACCAATCTCAATAAGATCTCTTTTGTTGAGCGGCAATAAAATCGATAAGTGAACATTTTTTCGATCACATCAATAACTGCTTATATGCTTAAACAATCAACATGTCTATGAACTTTTTTTCCCCAATTCAAAACTGTTTGAAATTGCCTCAGAGGTATGTAAATTAAAAACATTAGTACATTCACAAACAGGAAATATTACAGAATAATATGTGTGTGGAACTTACATTAAAATATAGTGCCATCAAGCCATACAACATACATTGCTCAAATAATATACATGTTGTCTTTTGAGATACGATAAAAAGATAATACAAACACTATGTACTTCAGAACCACAGAGAACATTTTCAGCAGTCATCTTGTACAAAGACACAGTATCCTAAGCTTCCAGAGCCTTTTTGTGTCTCATCCCATTAATTTACAGGGTGTAACACACACACAGGCCTTTTTCAGGAGGGCACAATATTACAGACATATATTGTGTAGAACAGACCTTTGTCACGAGAATCCGCAATGGTGTAAGTTCTTTACAACAGATATCTAGAACATGCTGAAATTATATATAATCACCCTTCTGAAAAAACACCTGACTGCAGCCTTCCACTGGAGGTGGGAATGAGTGAGCTAACATTACAACACAAAACAAACATTTTAACAAACAAAGAGCAGTGCATCCAGGCTAAATCAGCAAGCAGTCCAGAGCAGGGCAAACTAGTGGTGGCTAGACCCAGGCATGCAGAGGGAGGAGGAGGTAGGGTCTCCATATGAGCAAGGCCTTCAGCTGGAAATATCTGCACTGTTACGTTTGCCATATCTGTAGTGGATGCTGAGGAGGACTAAGCCCAGGCAGAAGCAGACAGATCCCACAGTGATGTAAGCAATGCCCAGGAAGGGGTTTTTGCCACCCATCCAGGAGATGGCGCTCAGAATCATGCGCTTCCTCCCATCGAAGCTCCGCACGGGGTAATCTGAGGTCACATGGTTAAAGAAAATGACAGCAGCACATCTGGACACAAGGATTCTAAAGATAAAATTATGTGTCTTATGTAGACTTTGTGAATGGTAAAAGAGAATAAAGATTTATTACAGTAAGCATTGTACTCTACATAGGTTTATAACTGAACACAAACTCATTTGGCTCTGTCTCCTATGTGCAATGTTCACTCAATACAAACATATGCCTGCCACGAATCTCTAGATTGTGATGTATTGCAGTCTTTCTCAAAAGGATACTGTAGGTGACCTCCAGGATGTATTCTCCTCGGGGCAACGTGGGGGTCATGTTGTTGGGCTTCTTCTGGATGATGCGGTACAGCTTGCGGAAGGTGGGCAGGGCAGCGGTCCTCATCCACACAATGAAATCCTCATTGATGAAGCCATTGTTGTCAGAGTCTGATGGGTCCAGCTCAAAGACAGGCTTTCTCCAGTTCACAGGTTTGCTTGTGCCTGAAGGAGGAAAAAGGCCAAGTCAGTCATGATAATTTGATTATTACAAGGTAGTTGTGTCATTTTGCATGGTATGCAAATCACCTTGGAAAACTACAGTGAGGTTGTTGTTTCCACTGGGGTTCCTGAATTTGACATGCTTGTCCGTCCACCATGCAATACCCTTCTTTACCAGAGGAATTGCGGTTCTGGAGCCATTGGGGTCAATGTAATAGAGCTCCAGAGTGTCTGATGAGAAATACATGGCAGTCAATAGCAAGCCTGGTCTCTGAAATAGTGGACCAACACTGATGCTTCATGGCAAACTAGAGTAAAGCCACTCCAAAAACTCTAGTCAAGGGTTGGTCCAAATAGGTAGACGTTTATCTACAGTACATTTGTAAAGTATTCAGACCCCTTCCCTTTTTCCACATTTTGTTACGTTACCTTATTCTAAAATTCATTAAAACATTCCCCCCACCTCAATCTACACACGATACTCCACAATGACAAAGCAAAAACAGGTTTTTAGATATTTTGGCTAATGCGTTCAAAATAAAACAGAAATGCCTTATTTACATAAGTATTCAGACCCTTTGCTATGAGACTCGAAACTGAGCTCAGGTGCATCCTGTTTCCATTGATCATCCTTGAGATGTTTCTATAATTTGATTGGAGTCCACCTGTGGTAAATTCAATTGATTGGACTATATTTAGAAAGGAACACACCTGTCTATATAAGGTCCCACAGTTGACAGTGCATGTCAAAGCAAAAACCAAGCCATGTCGAAGGAATTGTCCATAGAGCGTCGAGACAGGATTGTGTCGAGGCACAAATCTGGGGAAGGGTACCAAAAAACGAATGCAGCATTGAAGGTCCCCAAGAGCACAGTGGCCTCCATCATTCTTAAATGGAAGAAGTTTGGAACCACCAAGACTCTTCCTAGAGATGGCTGCCCAGCCAAACTGAGGTCTGAATACTTTCCGAATGCACTGTAAATAGTTTTATATAAGTTTGTAGTTGCGCATTGGTGTGTGCCGTAATGTTACTAAGAGACTGCGGAACCGAAAATGGCAACTATTTGTTAAGTGAATTCCGCCCTCAAGTCTTACCATTGAAGAGGCTATTGGCGATAGCACCACATGGAGCAATAGGCTTGTCACTGCTGCGATACGGCTCACATTCCTTGCTGGGGCTCTGTAAAGAGTGCCAAGAAGATTCAGTGCAGCGTAAAAATAATGGATGTTTAAAGCTAACAATTAGGCCGACATCTATTCAATGTATAATGTGATACTTGACAGATGTAGCTTACGCCCTCACAATTTAGTGTACCTGTACCATACCTGTAGAGAAGTCTTATCTCCGTTTAACTGGCTGTCATCTCTGGACTTCACATAGCGTCTGTGATTCTGATAAAAGTTGGACAATCCGTAGTACATGAAGACGTTACTCTGTCGGGGAAGAATTTCAGATCAATGAGTAATAAATTAGTTTAGTTATTCATCGGATGAGAGAATAGGCCTTCATAAGACATTGCAACAATGCTGCAACTCCAAGATGAAAGTGCAGGAGGCTGAGAGTCTAAATAAGGATTTCCTTCACATAATAACATCATCCTGTAAAATCTATTTGAGTGCATAATAAATAACATTCAGGGAAATGGTGTAAAAAAGTAATGATTGATTCTGGATAGAGGCCGACCGTTAAGTGTTTCTAAATAGAGCAGCTAATGGACACTAAGTATGCCTCCAGTCCAGTTATTACCGATTGACTTGTCTAAACATTTAATTGTGATTATACAGTACTTTGAGGACCCAAAAGGGTAAATCAAGTTGTAAGTTATGTTCAGTTTACCTCAAATGGTTGATCCAGAGAGAAGGGTACGGAACAGGTACATGACTTTGTGTTGTTCCAGCTGTAGCTTTGAGAACAGCTGTAGCACGGACTTGACATGTCAACACCAGTGTAATCAATCTGTAAATTAGGGAGATGATCAATAACACTTAGCGTCAATTTAGCTAGCAATTACACTCAAAGCAGACAAACTGAAAGATGTTTAGCTAGCCAACAGCGTTAACCCATACACAATCAAAATGAATTGACTATGCTATGGTACCTATACTTTATGGATTGTTAGCTAACGTTACCTCGAACTCTTTGATGTTGTTTGACGTCACGAAAAGCCCAACGCCGATGGGGATGAAGAGGAGACCAATTACAAAGAAAGCAGGAAGAACAGTGCCGGCTGTCAAAATAGGTTGCCAAGCGGGCAGTCTTTGCTGTTTGAACGCAGTGTTGTCCGGCATTTTATTTGTCATAGTTCCTGAGCCTACATGGCCCGTAGCACCAGGCTGGTGTCTGTCCTCTTCTTTGGCGTTGTAGCTAGACGCCATCATGTCTGCAGTTCTCGTCGAACAAAATAATCCACACTGTCAACAACAGTGACAGCTGGCTGTCGCGAGTAAACTTTCGTTTCTAAGTGAATCAACCCGTTATCTTCTCGATAATGTTACGTAGCGTTAAATGTAATCATTTAAAAAATACAAACATTGTGGATTTCCTTTGGTGGGAATTTCGAGTTACCGTGAGAGCGAAAGTAGGCAGTTATGAGACTAAATCAGGAAATTTCTATTAATCCAAGGATGTTGCACGTGATCAGGTAAAGTGCACGCCCCTCTGATTCTCTAAAAAAAATACCCTTGTGAGACAATATAAATTAATCGGAATAATTTCTTCGGTGTGAGGCAGAGGTTTGAAACTCCCATCCGAACAGACAATGTTCAATTATAATTAAAAATAAATATTTATTGTTGTATAGGATGTATTCATCGTTAAAGCTGCAATATGTAACTTTTTGGCGAAGACCAATTCACATAAAAATGTGTGTTATATAGATCTGTCATTCTCATTGAAAGCATGAAGGATGCAATTGCGGGCCGCTGTCCGGGCGTTCTTGCATGTGGGCATATCTGCATTTGCAGGATCCCTCTTTATACTTCTATTGTTACATTTTTAAAGGACAGGCCGGAGGCAGGGGTGCTCCAGTCATTGGTGACCTGTCATTCAGGGCAGGTGGGGCTCTAGCTCATAATTTTATATATATGTCACACACACACACACACACACCGCTTGTGCGCATGTTGATTTTGTCCACTCACACCTGACGCAGGTTGAAATATCAAAACGAGCTCTGAACCAACTATATTAATTTGGGGACAGGTCAAAAATCATTACACATTTATGTCAATTTAACTAGCTAGCTTGCTGTTGCTAGCTGATTTGTCCTGGGATATAAACATTGGGTTTTTATTTTACCTGAAATGTACAATATCCTCTACACTGACAATTAATCCACAGATAAAAGGGTTCTTTCTAGTAATCTCTTCTTCTTTGGACTTTATATGGCGGATGGCAACCAACTTTAAGGTGCGTTACCACCACCAACTGGACTTGAGTGTGGACCTCAGTTCATCTTTCAATCACCCACGTGGGTATATGTTTCTAAAAACCAATGAGGAGATGGGAGAGCTGGACTTGCAGTGCGTCAAGTGTTCCAAATGGAACCACGTTCTATTATAGCGCCTGGCTACGCAGACTCGAGCAGTGTGGGTGCAATGACTGAATAACATGTATGTGTACATTTATTTTGCAACGCTTGCGCACGTGACGTGGGCGGTGTGGTCAGTATGTAAGAATTTTGTTCCTCTCCCCCTCAGAACTTATCCTACTGTTCTGACTTGGTGGTGCACATGTAACCTATAGCCTGTTTCAGAGAAATGTCATCATCGAATATTGTAAGTGCTTTCATTGTCTGTTTATATGCCCCCTTTATTTATCCTATGGTTCTGACTTGTTGTACAGGGAGAATACTGTAAGAACGGCCTATGTTCTGATTTCTGCGCTGCCTGTTTCAAAAGTGCTGAACAAATACATCCATTTTAGCTAGCTCATTTGTCTTAATCAAAATTACGGCTTACCTCTTATCCGCTCATTGTTCCCAATTGTTATATTGCTTATACATGTCTATATCATTAGTATCTTATTAATAATTTTAGGAAATATTGGAATGATGCATTTCATTGTTTTGCTTACTTTGTGAATTATAATTAGCCAATGTGCTTTTCTCCACGAGGACGGGGTACAATATAATGTTGTTGGGCATGTAACTGTGTTTGCCAGTGACAGTCTCTTCCTAATTTCCCCCCAAATAATTCTACAAAAAGATCAGTAATAGACCCATGTAATTCCAATTGATATTGCGAGAGCTGTTATGTTTGTGCGGTGCGCTGTCTGTGTGTTGGTATATTGTCTTTAAAAGTGGACCCTCGTGATTGTATTTTCCTTCCTTTTTAGACCACATGCTGTAGGTCTTATAAAATACTTAAAATGGTAGGCATACCGCGTCTCTCTCGCCTGTGTCTCTCTCTCTCTGTGATGACTTAAAGAAGAGTAAAGTTAAGGCCTCAACATCTTGGTATCTTAATTTCAGTCAGTGTCCATTTTGAAAGTGCCGAACGACTTGGCCTACCTTGTCGCAGGTCGTTTGCGTGCAGTTTCTTATACTTAGCTCTAAGTGTTAATGATGAAGATCAAACATTATGAATTTACTGAAAATAAATGTATTCATGTTTCTGTATGGTTCAAAACTCAATCATGTCGGCATTTGTTCATTTTGAAGAAGAATGCGATTCTTATTGAGTTACAGAAATCCACAAGGAGTTAGTAGAAACCATATTTATTTAAGCACGTCAGGTATGGTTTTTAAAAAGGCAGTAAATAAATGAGGCTGAATGATCTTTTTGGCTGTCAGATGAGGCTTCACTGATAGGTAGGTGTAGCAGTGGTAATGATTCACTCCACGTTATAGTACAATGAATGTATTGTTTAATGTTGTGTAGTGTCTTTGCTGGCATGTATAAAAAAATAGATTTAGTTTGCCCCATCATACTAAAATCGCCACTGGCTCCAGTACACTAGGTGGTGTTAATGCACAATAACATAGGATGCCAGCCACTGATAAGCCCCACCGAAGAAGGGGTGGTTGCCACAACGATAGCTAGCTAGCTGTACACCGGTAGTGTCCTTCTCCCTGCCTATTGGGCACTATGGGGTATGCTGGCACTTATCACCCACCATAGTGTTGTGCTAGCGGGAGACGGGGCGACCGGTAGACAGTGTCCTTCGCCCCCAGATGTCTGGCACTGTTTTCCCACAGATCAAATCAATGTGAAATGTATTTATATAGACCTTCTTAGATCAGCTGATATCTCAAAGTGCTGTACAGAAACCCAGCCTAAAACTCCAAACAGCAAGCAATAGAAGCTGCAGCTGTAGAAGCACGGTGGCTAGGAAAAACTCCCTAGAAAGGCCAAAACCTAGGAAGAAACCTAGAGAGGAACCAGGCTATGAGGGGTGGCCAGTCCTCTTCTGGCTGGGCCGGGTGGAGATTTTTTTTATATAACAGAACATGGCCAAGATGTTCAAATGTTCATAAATGACCAGCATGGTCAAATAATAATAATCACAGTAGTGGTCGAGGGTGCAACAGGTCAGCACCTCAGGAGTAAATGTCAGTTGGCTTTTCATAGCCGATCATTGAGAGTATCTCTACCACTCCTGCTGTCTCTAGAGAGTTGAAAACAGCAGGTCTGGGACAGGTAGCACGTCCGGTGAACAGATCAGGGTTCCATAGCCGCAAACACAACAGTTGAAACTGGAGCAGCAGCACAGCCAGGTGGACTGGGGACAGCAAGGAGTCATCATGCCAGGTTGTCCCGAGGCATGGTCCTAGGGCTCAGGTCCCCCGAGAGAGAGAAAGAGAGAATTAGAGAGAGCATACTTACATTCACACAGGACACCGGATAAGAAAGGAGAAATAATCCAGATATGACAGACTGACTCTAGCCCCCCGACACATAAACTACTGCAGCATAAATACTGGAGGCTGATACAGGAGGGGTCAGGAGACACTGTGGCCCCATCCGATGATACCTCCGGACAGGGCCAAACAGGCAGGATATAACCCCACCCACTTTGCCAAAGCACAGCCCCCACACCACTAGAGGGATATCTTCAACCACCAACTTACCATCCTAAGAGACGACAGAGTATAGCCCACAAAGATCTCCCCCACGGCACAACCCAAGGGGGGGGCGCCAACCCAGACAGGAAGACCAAGTCAGTGACTCAACCCACTCAAGTGATACACCCCTCCTAGAGACGGCATGGAAGAGCACCAGTAAGCCAGTGACTCAGCCCCTGTAATAGGGTTAGAGGCAGAGAATCCCAGTGGAGAGAGGGGAACCGGCCAGGCAGAGACCGCAAGGGCGGTTGGTTGCTCCAGTGCCTTTCCGTTCACCTTCACATTCCTGGGCCAGACTACACTCAATCATAGGACCTATTGAAGAGATGAGTCTTCAATAAAGACTTAAAGGTTGAGACCGAGTCTGCGTCTCTCACATGGGTAGGCAGACCATTCCATAAAAATGAAGCTCTATAGGAGAAAGCCCTGCCTCCAGCCGTATTTAGCACTAACTGAAGTTTATTTAGTGCTTTATCCGGGTAGCCTCATCGCAGTTACAGATATGGTAACCGCGATGAGGGCAGGTATTTGGCGGGTGGGAGTGAAGGACACTCTACTGGTATCCCTCCCGCTAGTTAGCAGGGTCAAAACAATTCAGATAATACATATTTTTCCCTTTTGACCCACATTCAAAACTGTCATGCAGGAACGCTCAAGGAGGGGCATTCATGTAAGAACCGATGGGATGCTTGTGGGTGTTCATGAAGGAACTGCCTACATGCAGGAACACACTGAATTGCGGGCTGCAGTTGCACACTAGTTGAAAGCAAGTCTAAGAAGTGGTAGATCTGTTCTATGTGCGCTATTTCTATGCTCCCCGTTCTTAAATTTAGTTTCTTACGTATTTTACATTTGATTAATACACCGTCTTCAAACAGTTGAAAATATATTTAAAAGCGGTCTAGATGGTACAATGATTCTCTACAGTAGGTGATTTTTAATGCACTGTAACGTTGGATACCAGACGCCTATAAGCACTGCATGGACAGAAATTCAACGGAAATTAGGCGAACTATTCGAATTTTAGCAACAAGGAAATGGCGGAGCAATTTCTGCATATTGCACCTTTTAACATTTTGAATTGATCACCTTGTGTCGCAGTGGATTTTAAAATATGCACTCATTGTTTCATTATGTTTACATGTGACACTGGACATATCATCCTCATAGGATGAGGCTACAATACGTTATATCTCAATTCACTGTAGTCTATATGATTTACAGTTTACCTTATTCAGACTTCACTGAAGTTCCCTCTGGGAAAATACTCTCATTTTAATTTTTTATATTCTATTCTAACCCCATGTTCACTGACTAATTTGTGACACAAAGCGCCCAAATAATATTTATGTTAGGGATGGATGTATATGTCAGTGATGTAATAGATTGCAAGTGGTAGATTTTTCTGGACTGACTGACTGTAGGTGCTCTATACTTGAATATTGCTTTACACTACACTAGGTTTAGCTCCAAGACTGTCAGCCAATCATAGCTTTCTCTGGTGATTTCCTGCTAACATCAACCGCAAGTCTATGGGGCCGCAGATCCCCTACATTGATGTGACCATCTCAAAGCCTCCAAGCCAGGGGCCTGGACCACTCTCTCGAAAGCTCTCTGGCCTGCTCCCTCCCTCACACTTTGACCTCATGGCATCAATGGTTGTGTCACATGACAATCTACCCTAGTGAGGTTTGACTGAATCCTTCCAAAATGTATCTATTCACCTCCTCAACTGAGCTTTTACTTTAACATCCCTGCTACTTCAGCCATATATGAACCATTCTTCTTTTTGTCCCACAGGCCATTTGCTCTGAGTGAATTTGCTCATATCCAAATCAGCATACAAAAAAGACCATCATAGAAAATGTATTACAATTTATGTTTCTTTCAATTGTTTCATCATGTTCACATTAATTCAATGTGTTCTATTATAATTGACAATGCTCATTGCTTGTGCATTGAGTTACGTTAAACTGTAAAGGCAGGTCTATTTTATACACATTTAAAACATGTAGAGATATTTTATTTATGGCATAGACATTACAAAATATATTTTGATGCATTTTGAATTCCTATATTTCTATACATACATTTCCCATAAGGGGTCTCAGGCTAGTTACGCTTTGACTCACAACAAACCCATCTAATGACACTGGTTTGATTCTCTCATTGGTCGATTGAGCAAATTAGAAACAATATTATTCTTTCATTCAGAGGGCACATGGTTGGTGATTGTAGACACAGGCAGCTTGTTAAACGAGTTGATTTTAATTGCTCTATGGCAAGTGAGCGCTCCACAATTGAAAGATGACTGTGACAATTTGGCTCTCCAGTGTATCACAGCAGAAGCATTGATGTATACGGCCATTTGTTTTGATATATTTTCCTGTTTATATATTTTCCAATTTCATAACACACAGTAAGTCAATACAAACACTGCCTAGTCAGTAAATGAATGTGAGATGAATTAATTACTATAGTGAGTCTGGTTCAACTGATGCCTTGCCCAAAGAATGCATCTAAAATAATGAGAACATTAACATTGTCCACTCAATGTTGCATGTATTCTCAAAACAATATTCTGTAGGTCATCTTTCAAAAAAAATAATGGTTATTTAAAAAACTTTACATAAAAAGGACACGTTTAATTTGCTGCAAACCAAATGATATGGCCTCCATATTAAATGCAGTACAAAAATGCATAATGAAAAGCTCACTAGGTGAAGCAGTCCCCTAATGAGTACATGAGTACATGAAGCAGTTAATAGCAGTTAATAGCAGAACTAGTTAGCAGTTAATAGCAGAACTACCTGACAATACACCCTCCCCTTACAAAATGCACACATGCCAGCGCTTATCAAACAACGCAGTTCAGTTGATTTCATCCACATTACACACACTGAGAACAGAATATAAATAGTTTCTAAAAATATAATATATTAGATATGTGTACTGTTTTCAGTTAGACAAGAACACAATGATCAACTCAGGCTCCTGCTCAATAGAGAGGAGCCAAACGACTTTCCCTTGTCTGAAAATCCCCCCTCGCTCTCTGTCTCCAGGTCATTTAATGGTGCCTCTATACTGAGCACCTTTGACCCATAGAACATTACTATGGGTTGGCAGCTTGTTTGACTTCAGTTCCCTGTTAGTGTCTCTGGCTCTAACAGCTTTTCCCTCCATTTTGAAAGGCTGTTGTGCTGCTGATTGTAGATTTCTTCAGCTCTATCCTCATGGACTGGCTTTCTGCTCTCTGCTCCAGCCTCATTCCTCCAGACATCCCCAGGGCTCCCAGCATGGCTTTGCCCGTCTTCAGGCCCTTGGACATGGGGATACGGGTGAGCCCTGCCCGGGGTGGGTGGACATCATGCTGGGCGATAAAGGGATAGGATAGAAAGAGGAGAGGGGGTGAGAGACGAGGAGGCCACAACAGAGAAACGGGTAGAAGAAAAGGATCAATTACTGAGGGGGAATATCAATGAAAACATTTCCCTTAGAGAACATATACTATAGGAACTGTCCTTCTTTCAAGACCAACTCAGTGGGGGAGTAATGCTGAGAGTCATGTTACGGCGTATGGCAGCCTACTGGCTATGTGCTGCCTTTCTTCTGTCAGTAAGGGTGTTTGTGTGAGAATGAACACACTGAGCAGCAGCTATAAGTGACAGGATGATTGTAACATGGTGGCAGATTGCCACATCATTAGAGCTCTGTTGTCTGGAGGGCTGTTGATAAAGCTCACTCTGTCACGCTACCATTTGCCCCACAAAGACCTCATTATACCACGCATTCAATGAGATGCTACCTTGTCGCCCATCAATATGTTACATAACAGAAAGGAATGTACATGTCCACAATCTTTCAAAATCATTATTTTTATAGTTCATAAACATAATTATTTTCATAGATTTCCTTTTATTAGATTCCTAATTTAATTGTCGGTGCATAGGGTTAACACAACTCAAAGTATACGTTTGAGCCAGTTAATAACACATTAACATAACAACCAGGTGAATTGATGTACTGAGGAGACTCACCACAGCTTGTGTTGGTCTGGCAGGGGTGGACGTGACTGCAGTGATGGTGATGCTGCTCATCACTTTACTGGGTGTGGTTTTGACAGTAGTGGCACTATGGCGAGGGGAGCGCAACACTGTGCCTGTGGATAACATCATCTCTCTGCTACACTCTGTTGCCATGCCGACAGGCCTAACCACCACCTTGGGTCCTGTGTTGTTGTGGCCCTCCGAGGGGCCCTTATTGAACTGGGAGCCGTGCAGGTGGATGTGAATCTTGTTGTCCTCTGTGGTGGTGATGATACTGGCATTGGAATTGTACTTCCTGATCGGTGTGGGGACCATCTGTTTCTCAGGGGTCACCTTGAACACGGCTCGGCCCATGGTCATCTCCTGGGGCTCTGGGGAGGTGGACATGTTGGACACCATAGAAGCGCTAACTGTCATGATGGATATGGGTGATATGGGTCTGCCTGATGAGGAGGAGGCCTTGCTGATCTCTGGTGACTTGGCCCTGGAGATGGTGGTGACGGTGACCGGGGACTTGGACCTCTCTGGTCCCCCTGGCCCGGCACTGGCTTTTCCCCTTGAAGCTGCGGCAGTGTGGGTGGGAATGATAGTGATCCGAGGCTTCTGGTGGCCCTGCAGGGTGGGACTGAGGCTGAGGCTGGAGCTGGAATAGAGGTCCTCAGTAGAAGGACTGCTGATCTCCAAGGTAGCCGTGCTGTTCTCGTGGTCTGGGGTCACTCTGATGCGTAAAGGCTGCCCTTGCTTCTGGGACATGGCCAGATCAGAATGCATGGATTCACTGTTGACATGGACAGACTTGTCCAGATTACCACCCTGAGGGATGATTTCCCTCTTCCTCATCCAGGGAATCCAGGACTTCTTCATGCTGAGGTCAGCAGCAACAGAGGGTGAGTAGCGTTCATGACCACCAGCTTTCTCTGTGGGTTTCTTGAGACCCTTCTGTCGAAGATTACTCATGATGTGATTCTCTTCCTGGACGGACTTCCTGATGAACACGGCTGGGGTGTCCTCTTCTGCCGTCTCATTGGCCAGCGCATCAGTCTGAACTCCTGTGGACGCCATGGCAATGTCCACCATCCTCCTCCCGTTCAGACTGGGTCGTAGAGCGCGGCTGTGGCGCTTGGTCACCTCCAGCTCTTTGGTGAGGTGGAGGACCTCAATGCTCATGTTGTTCTTCTTCTCCTCTTCCTCTAGGAACCTCTGCTGGAGGAATGAGTAGTCCACTTGGAGTTGAGAGAGCTGGTCTTCTTTGTGCATCAGCTCATGGATCTTCTCCTTGAGGGCTACCATGTCATTCTGCATGTCTCTGGTGTTGGCGTTCTCTGTCCTGCAGCGCTGTCGTAGGTCTGCCTCCTGGCTCTCCACCTCTCCATTCTCTATTGCTTTAGTCCTGGCGATCTGACTCCTCATCTCCTCCACCTGCTGGGAGAGAATGTTGGCCTTGTCTTGCTCCGTCATTAACTTTTTCTCCAGCAGGTCATACTGATCCTCTGTCTTTATCAAATCGCCCTCCACAACCTCCAGCTGCTTGAGACGGTTTTTCAACCGCTCTATTTCAAACGTTAGCTCCTTCACCCTGTTGTCCTCTTTCGAACTCCCATCTGACAAGCTTCCCAGTTCCCTCTTTGCTATGTTATTTGTGGATATATTTTCTGCCTCCTGCAATCCATCTGACCTCTTGTTCATTTGGCTGACTTTGGAGCTCAGATCCTTGCTCTTTTTCATTTCACATGTGAGCTTAGTGCTAAGCTCTCCTTTCTCTCTGGTGAGGGTCCCAACCTTGGCCTCCATCTCTGATTTCAAAGTCAGGAGCTTTTTACTCTCCTCTATCAATCTCTCAGTCACCTCCATGACCTTGACCTGCTCCACTTTGAACATCTTACTCAGATCATCCCTCTTCTTCTCCTCTAACAGCATTCTCTCCATCATATTATTTTTCTCATCAACCATTACCATAGTGAATGATTTCAGCTTTGCCAGGTCATCTTTAAGGCCCTGCTCAGTCTTTTCCAGTCTCAGCTCAGAGGATTCCATCTCTTTCATGCGTATCTTAACGGCCACCAGTTCGTCGGCAAGCTCCTTTGACACGTCCTTCTCTCTCTCCAGAGTGGCGTGTAACTGGAAGCACTCCGCCTTGCTGGCATTGAAAGCCCCCTCTAGTCTCTCCAGTTCCACCATTCTCCTCTGGAGCTTCTCCACTTGCAGTTTGAGTTCTTTCCCTCGACTCTCTTCCTCCTGCAACCTCTTCCTCAGCTCCCTGCACTGGGCCTCTGCCTTGGTGATCTCCTCGTCCTGCCCTTCCATCTGAAATACCCGTTTGCGGAGGTTCTCCAGTTCAGTCATTAGGTTAGAGTTCCCACAATCCCCTTTGCTGATCTTGTCCCTCAGCTCGTCCAGCTCCTCCTTTGACGTCCTCAGAGCCCCGTTGCTCTCCTCCAGCTCCTCCTTTGACCTCCTCAGAGCCCATTTGCTCTCCTCCAGCTCCTCCTTTGACCTCCTCAGAGCCCCGTTGCTCTCCTCCAGCATGTCTTCTGACCTCCTCAGAGCCCCATTGCGCTCCTCCTCTGACCTCCTCAGAGCCCTGTTGCTCTCCTCCAGCTCCTCCAGAGTGTGGGTGAGTCCAGACAGCTTGACATCCAACTGGCGGTTCTGGGACTCCTGGGTGGCCAGCTTGGCTGTAATCTCCTCCTGCTCCTGGGTAAACTTGGCCTGGCACTCACTCAGCTCGCCCTCCAAGCTCAGGGCCCTCTGTCTGTCCTCCTGGGCCCGGGCACTGGCGTTGCTCAGGTCCTGCTCCCTCTGGGACAGCTGCTGGGTCAGCTCCTGGACCCTCTGGCTCTGCTGGTCCATCTGCTCCAGGTGGAGTTGCCGCTCGTCCACCAGCATCAGGGCAAAGGACTTCAGTTTGACCAGCTCCTCCCTCACCTTCTCCAAACGCTTGGTGTTCTCCTTCTCTTTACGGACCTGGTAGGCTTTCTCATTCTCCAGCAACCTCTTCAATCTGGCAAGAGAAACATTTTTTTTTACCATTAAGGATGTGTAAACTGTTCTGCTGGACTGTACATCCTAGAAGTAATTTTATTTGGCGTATCATTCTGTAATGTAATCTTTCACAAAGAAAAATATAATTTAAACATCATTCACTTCAGCCAAGCTTGATACTTTGTAGCACAATCATTTTTTGAATTTCTACAGAAATGTCAAACCATAGAGAATTGGTCTCACATGACAGGAGTGATTGAACACAATATACAGTAAGCTGCCATGAAACTTAAACACTGAGATACTATTTATTTACAAGACATGACTACTGATATTTGCTGCTGCTACATACTCTTTGGGATGTATTCAATCATATTTATCAAAAGGGATTCCCAATTAATAAACCTGATAGATGTTAGCCTGATTTCCTCTGGATCCGTTTATTTTACTGCATAAAGGATGATCAGGATAAGGAAGGATTAATGAAAAAACACATGATTCTGTGTCACAGGGAACAATGATGGGTCAGATCAGACACTGAACCCTCCACTAATTCTTTCTGGCTCAGACAGCCATGGCTCGCACACTTAATTTGGCAAAGAGCTGCAGCACACTGAACGATCTAGTACACTAGGAAAAACTGCCAAAAACTCCCTTGCTGTTTTCCATCCTTGCTGCTGAAATCAAGACTGAGAAAACAAAATGTGAGTGAAAGTTTGATTAATCCCCCACTGAGTCTCTTTTTCTCTCTGCTTCTTTTTATGCTGTGCGTGTCCATGTGAGGAATCTCTCCACACTGAATGCAAAGTTGTCTTGGGAACTCTCCTAACCATCTTTTGCCTGAAGTTTTTATACAGTAAATCTCACAATGAGCTAGGATATCAACCAAGAAACATATTTCTGACTGCAGTACATTTTATACCAGCAGAAACATTTGCACTCTAAACAACTTAGACACCAACCAAAACTTACCCACTATTCTAGATGAACTACAGGAGAGTCCATGTCTAGCATGTTTGCCATAGTACAGGATCCACTCCAAGTTCAGAGTTGGCATTTCTCCACAAGAACTCTACCATCACATTCCAAGCATGTCATCAGGACAATGAAAGGTGAATAAATGCTGTGTGTGTAGCACCGGACTTTTAGCTGGTGACGTCAACTCACCCATAGGCAGTTAGGCAGAGATCTGTGGGGCTGTGGTTTAGACTGTGAGGAAGTAGGAGGGACCCTGGTCAGATGAGGGCGTTCTTTACACTCCTCCTTAATTTGTTTCCCCCCTTTCCTGTGTTCACTAACAGGCAATGTGTTTCAAGAGAAATGGCTCCTACACACAGGCTACTACAAAAGCCTGTGTACACAAGTGATTCAGACACTTCTTACATTACTTAAAGCGGTCTCCATAGACACAGCGCTGTTTTGGCTAAGCCAAATTCTGTTGATGGAAAACAATGCAAAGTAGCCCTGTGATTCATCTCCTAATACCCCTGCCTACAGACAGGAAGCTTTAAGCTCAGTAGGAGAGAGGACAGCGAGTCTGTCTGCTGTTGTGTCATCTTGGGAGATGAGGATCTGCGTTCTGCTCCGTATAAAGCTGACGTATAATGGGGAAAACAGATAGGGATGAGCCAGTTCCGCTCCCTGGAGGTGAGGAGATAGACTCTATGAACACTCGGACACATGGGAACCCTGACAATGGTTTTATGAGGTGCTGACTCTGAGCGATATGGTATGGATCAATACAGAGACCGTAGGCCTAGAACTCTACAGCTCACAGACAAACAAACAAACTTCTGTCTTCAACAACAAGAATGAATGGCAATGCAATGAATCTGTAATTAACTATTGTCACAACTTCCACTGAAGGTATCTCCTCTTCCTGTTCGGGCGGTGCTCGGCGGTTTTCATCGCCGGCCTACTAGCTGCCACTGATCCATTTTTCGTTTGTGCCTGTCTTATTGTTTACACTTGTGTCTTATTAGTTGATTTCGGTGGGTATATTTACCTCCGCTGCCTGCTAGTCTTTGTGCGGGATTGGTTGCTGTGGTTACGTTGTTAGGGGTGCGTGTCTGCACCACAGGGTTTTCTTTTCTCACGGCAGTTGTGCCGGTTGGTATGAGTTTAGGAGTAGAGGTTTCTCCTCTGTGTGTAGCCTTTATTTCCCTGTGTGTGTTAACCTCATTTGGGCGTGTTTCAGTCCCATGTTGTAGTTGGGTTGGGACTGCTCAATAAACAATTGTGCCACTGGGACTTCCTTGCTCTCCTGCTCCTGATTCCTGCACCTCCCTCCTTTAGGAGGTACGTAACAACTATCCCTTTTTAGAGCTCATCATACTTCAAATCAAATTTTATTTGTCACATGCACCAAATTAAAGGGGAGTAGATCTTACAGTGAAATTACCTCTATACAGAGGATGTGTTGAATTCTAGATTCTAATAGAGCAGATCTTTTGTTTATGTTGAAGGATTATGAGCATCGGTATCATTCAAATCCCAATGCCAAGTCAGATCACCATGTCAGCCTACTGTACAGAGTATCATCCAGCCTCTACAGCAGGGGTGGATAACTCATTTTGCTCCACGGGCCGCATTTGGTCTTCACCGAGGCCTGGAGGAACACACTTAAAATTGGTTATATTTCCCATCGTAAAATGTTTCTAAAAATAGTCCTCTATCCATTGCTTTGCATCGATTGCTCCCTGACTGTCTAGCTTCGGTTTCGATGACTGTTAGCGAGCTGGACAGAGACTTTTGAGCCATTATAATTTCTACACAGTTTGGTTTTAGTCATTTCAATGTCGATATAAGATTTTTTTGACTGAAAAATGAAAAATAATAATATAATAATAATATATATATATATATATATATATATTTTTTTTAAATGACTCAAACCACCCCCTAACCGAATTGAATTGGCTTGCCATCGGGATCTGGTCTGTGGGCCGTATGTTTGACACTCCTGCTCTACAGTGTGCCACTTGATCTTCATACACACTTACCCATGTCCATAAGTCATTGACACCTAAGCAATCGGCACTCTAAAATTACCCTCACACAAAGGTCACAGGCATGATGTCACTGTCAATTGGGCCTACAGCGGCAAGGTCACATTGGGGAGAAGTCACTCACACCTGACCTTCAGACGTAAAGTAGAGCTCCCTATCTCCCTGGAGAAACAGTAATTCAGGAGTTAGTAACTGTGGTCAAACGGCTGCCCTGTCAAACCCATCAGAGGTGTAGCAATGTCCTCAGGAGCCCCTCGTGATCTAAGGCCAAGTCAAAGTCTCCAACAAGCAGCAGCATTGACCTTTAACTTCTTATGGCTGCAGGGGCACTATTGAGTAGCTTGGATGAAAGGTGCCCAGAATAAACGGCCTGCTCCTCAGTCTCAGTTGCTAATATATGCATATTATTATTAGTATTGGATAGAAAACACTCTGCATTTTCTACAACTGTTTGAATGATGTCTGTGAGTATAACAGAACTCATATGGCAGGCAAAAACCAGAGAAGAAATCCAAACAGGAAGTGAGAAATCTATTTTAAACCCATCACCTATTGAAATTCACTTCCTAGGGCTTCTACTAGATGTCTAACGTCTATAGAAATTTGAATGAGGCTTCTACTGTGTTGTGGGACTGAATAAGAGGGGAATGAATCAGACTACTGGCAGAGAGCCAGTTCCAGGTCACGCGCATAGCACATGATATCTTCCTGCGTTCCGTTCCTCCTCAAGACACAAAGGAATTCTCCGGTTGGAACTTTATTGAAGATTTATGATAAAAACATCCTAATGATTGATTCTGTACTTAGTTTGAAATGTTTCTTCGACCTGTAATGTAACTTTTTGAAGTTTTTGTCCGAAGAAAAGGTCGACCAGCACCAACGTTTGGATAGGTTTACCAAACGCGCTAACAAAAGTAGCTAATTGGACATAAATAACAGACATTATCGAACAAATCAAGCATTTATTTTGGACCTGGGATTCCTGGGAGTGCATTCTGATGAAGATCATCAAAGGTAAGGGAATATTTATCATGTAATTTCTGGTTTATGTTGACTCTAACATGGCGGCTAATTTGACTATTGTTCTGAGTGCCGTCTCAGATTATTGAATGGTTTGCTTTTTCCGTAAAGTTTTTTTGAAATCTGACACAGCAGTTGCATTAAGGAGAGGTATATCTATAATTCCATGTGTATAACTTGTATTATCGTCTACATTTATGATGAGTATTTCTGTTGAATTGATGTGGCTATGCAAAATCACTGGATGTTTTTGGAACTAGTGAATGTAACGCACCAATGTAAATTCAGATTTTTTGATATAAATATGAACTTTATCAAACAAAACATACATGTATTGTGTAACATGAAGTCCTATGCGTGTCATCTGATGAAGATCATTAAAGGTTAGTGATTTAATTTTATCTCTATTTGTGCTTTTTGTGACTCCTCTCTTTGGCTGGAAAAATGGCTGTGCTTATTGTGGTTTGGTGGTGACCTAACAATCGTTTGTGGTGCTTTTGCTGAAAAGCATATTTGAAATCGGACACTGTGGTGGGATTAACAACAAGATTACCTTTAAAACAGTATAAGATACATGTATGTTTGAGGAATTTGAATTATGACATTTCTGTTGTTTTGAATTTAGCACCCTGCACTTTCACTGGCTGTTGTCATATCATCCCGTTTTAACGGGATTGCAGCACAAAGTTAAACAACCAGACTATATTGTAATGACGATGGTTAAACAACCAGACTATATTGTAATGAAGATGGTTAAACAACCAGACTATATTGTAATGACGATGGTTAAACAACCAGACTATATTGTAATGAAGATGGTTAAACAACCAGACTATATTGTAATGAAGATGGTTAAACAACCAGACTATATTGTAATGAAGATGGTTAAACAACCAGACTATATTGTAATGAAGATGGTTAAACAACCAGACTATAGTGTAATGACGCTGGTTAAACAACCAGACTATATTGTAATGACGATGGTTAAACAATCAGACTATATTGTAATGACGATGGTTAAATAACCAGACTATATTGTAATGAAGATGGTTAAACAACCAGACTATATTGTAATGACGATGGTTAAACAACCAGACTATATTGTAATGACGATGGTTAAACAACCAGACTATATTGTAATGACGATGTAACGGTTTTCTGTATGAGAAGGAGAGTCGGACCAAAATGCAGCGTGTAGATTGCGATTCATGTTTAATGAAAAAACACACTAAACACAACAAAAACAATAAACGTAACGAAAACCTAAACAGCCTATCTGGTGAAAACACATAGACAGGAACAATCACCCACAAACACACAGTGAAACCCAGGCTACCTAAATATGGTTCCCAATCAGAGACAATGACGAACACCTGCCTCTGATTGAGAACCATATCAGGCCGAACATAGAACTAGACAAACTAGACATGTAACATAGAATGCCCACTCAGATCACACCCTGACCAACCACAACATAGAAATATACAAAGTAAACTACGGTCAGGGTGTGACAGACGATGGTTAAACAACCAGACTATATTGTAATGAAGATGGTTAAACAACCAGACTATATTGTAATGACGCTGGTTAAACAACCTTACTATATTGTAATGAAGATGGTTAAACAACCAGACTATATTGTAATGAAGATAGTTAAACAACCAGACTATATTGTAATGACGCTGGTTAAACAACCAGACTATATTGTAATGAAGATAGTTAAACAACCAGACTATATTGTAATGAAGATGGTTAAACAACCAGACTATATTGTAATGACGCTGGTTAAACAACCTTACTATATTGTAATGAAGATGGTTAAACAACCAGACTATATTGTAATGAAGATGGTTAAACAACCAGACTATATTGTAATGACGCTGGTTAAACAACCAGACTATATTGTAATGAAGATGGTTAAACAACCAGACTATATTGTAATGAAGATGGTTAAACAACCAGACTATATTGTAATGAAGATGGTTAAACAACCAGACTGACTATATTGTAATGACGATGGTTAAACAACCAGACCATATTGTAATGAAGATGGTTAAACAACCAGACTGACTATATTGTAATGACGATGGTTAAACAACCAGACCATATTGTAATGAAGATAGTTAAACAACCAGACTATATTGTAATGACGCTGGTTAAACAACCAGACTATATTGTAATGAAGATAGTTAAACAACCAGACTAAAATGTAATGAAGATGGTTAAACAACCAGACTATATTGTAATGAAGATGGTTAAACAACCAGACTATATTGTAATGAAGATGGTTAAACAACCAGACTATATTGTAATGACGCTGGTTAAACAACCAGACTATATTGTAATGAAGATGGTTAAACAACCAGACTATATTGTAATGAAGATGGTTAAACAACCAGACTATATTGTAATGAAGATGGTTAAACAACCAAACTATATTGTAATGACGCTGGTTAAACAACCAGACTATATTGTAATGACAATGGTTAAACAACCAGACTATATTGTAATGACGCTGGTTAAACAACCTTACTATATTGTAATGAAGATGGTTAAACAACCAGACTATATTGTAATGAAGATGGTTAAACAACCAGACTATATTGTAATGAAGATGGTTAAACAACCAGACTATATTGTAATGACGATGGTTAAACAACCAGACTATATTGTAATGAAGATGGTTAAACAACCAGACTATATTGTAATGAAGATGGTTAAACAACCAGACTATATTGTAATGACGATGGTTAAACAACCAGACTATATTGTAATGAAGATGGTTAAACAACCAGACTATATTGTAATGAAGATGGTTAAACAACCAGACTATATTGTAATGAAGATGGTTAAACAACCAGACTGACTATATTGTAATGACGATGATTAAACAACCAGACTATATTGTAATGAAGATGGTTAAACAACCAGACTATATTGTAATGAAGATGGTTAAACAACCAGACTATATTGTAATGAAGATGGTTAAACAACCAGACTATATTGTAATGACGATGGTTAAACAACCAGACTATATTGTAATGACAATGGTTAAACAACCAGACTATATTGTAATGACGATGGTTAAACAACCAGACTATATTGTAATGAAGATGATTAAACAACCAGACTATATTGTAATGAAGATGGTTAAACAACCAGACTATATTGTAATGACGATGGTTAAACAACCAGACTATATTGTAATGACGATGGTTAAACAACCAGACTATATTGTAATGACGCTGGTTAAACAACCAGACTATATTGTAATGAAGATGGTTAAACAACCAGACTATATTATAATGACGATGGTTAAACAACCAGACTATATTGTAATGAAGATGGTTAAACAACCAGACTATATTGTAATGACGATGGTTAAACAACCAGACTATATTGTAATGAAGATGGTTAAACAACCAGACTATATTGTAATGAAGATGGTTAAACAACCAGACTATATTGTAATGAAGATGGTTAAACAACCAGACTATATTGTAATGAAGATGGTTAAACAACCAGACTATAGTGTAATGACGCTGGTTAAACAACCAGACTATATTGTAATGACGATGGTTAAACAACCAGACTATATTGTAATGACGATGGTTAAATAACCAGACTATATTGTAATGAAGATGGTTAAACAACCAGACTATATTGTAATGACGCTGGTTAAACAACCAGACTATATTGTAATGACGCTGGTTAAACAAACAGACTATATTGTAATGACGATGGTTAAACAACCAGACTATATTGTAATGACGATGGTTAAACAACCAGACTATATTGTAATGACGATGGTTAAACAACCAGACTATATTGTAATGACGATGGTTAAACAACCAGACTATATTGTAATGACGATGGTTAAACAACCAGACTATATTGTAATGAAGATGGTTAAACAACCAGACTATATTGTAATGAAGATGGTTAAACAACCAGACTATATTGTAATGAAGATGGTTAAACAACCAGACTATATTGTAATGACGATGGTTAAACAACCAGACTATATTGTAATGACGCTGGTTAAACAACCAGACTATATTATAATGACGATGGTTAAACAACCAGACTATATTGTAATGAAGATGGTTAAACAACCAGACTATATTGTAATGACGATGGTTAAACAACCAGACTATATTGTAATGAAGATGGTTAAACAACCAGACTATATTGTAATGAAGATGGTTAAACAACCAGACTATATTGTAATGAAGATGGTTAAACAACCAGACTATATTGTAATGAAGATGGTTAAACAACCAGACTATAGTGTAATGACGCTGGTTAAACAACCAGACTATATTGTAATGACGATGGTTAAACAACCAGACTATATTGTAATGACGATGGTTAAATAACCAGACTATATTGTAATGAAGATGGTTAAACAACCAGACTATATTGTAATGACGCTGGTTAAACAACCAGACTATATTGTAATGACGCTGGTTAAACAAACAGACTATATTGTAATGACGATGGTTAAACAACCAGACTATATTGTAATGACGATGGTTAAACAACCAGACTATATTGTAATGACGATGGTTAAACAACCAGACTATATTGTAATGACGATGGTTAAACAACCAGACTATATTGTAATGACGATGTAACGGTTTTCTGTATGAGAAGGAGAGTCGGACCAAAATGCAGCGTGTAGATTGCGATTCATGTTTAATGAAAAAACACAGTAAACACAAACACTACAAAAACAATAAACGTAACGAAAACCTAAACAGCCTATCTGGTGAAAACACATAGACAGGAACAATCACCCACAAACACACAGTGAAACCCAGGCTACCTAAATATGGTTCCCAATCAGAGACAATGACGAACACCTGCCTCTGATTGAGAACCATATCAGGCCGAACATAGAACTAGACAAACTAGACATGTAACATAGAATGCCCACTCAGATCACACCCTGACCAACCACAACATAGAAATATACAAAGTAAACTACGGTCAGGGTGTGACAGACGATGGTTAAACAACCAGACTATTGTTATGGTGAGTGAATGAGGACCCAAAAGCGAACTAACTTAAACAGAGCTTCTTTAATAACCAAACATAGGTAGGCTCAGATAGACCGGCAGATTCCGACAGGACAGGACAAGGTTACAGCAAACATGACGATAGTCTGGCTCAGGCATGAAACACAACAAACAAGAATCCGACAAGGACAGGAACAGAAACAGAGAGAGATATAGGGACCTAATCAGAGGGAAAAAGGGAACAGGTGGGAAACGGGGTGAATGGGTAGTTAGAGGAGACAAGGAACAGCTGGGAGAAAGCGGGGGAGAAAAGGTAACCTAACAACGACCAGCAGAGGGAGACAGGGTGAAGGGAAAGGACAGAGACAAGACACAACATGACATTACATGACAGTACCCCCCCACTCACCGAGCGCCTCCTGGCGCACTCGAGGAGGAAACCTGGCGGCAACGGAGGAAATCCTCGATCAGCGCACGGTCCAGCACGTCCCGAGAGGGAACCCAACTCCTCTCCTCAGGACCGTACCCCTCCCAATCTACGAGGTACTGGTGACCACGGCCCCGAGGACGCATGTCCAAAATTCTACGGACCCTGTAGATGGGTGCGCCCTCGACAAGGATGGGGGGGGGGGGGGGGGAGACGAGCGGGGGCGCGAAGGACGGGCTTGATGCAGGAGACATGGAAGACCGGGTGGACGCGACGAAGGTATCGCGGAAGAAGAAGTCGAACTGCGACAGGATTAATGACCCGAGAAATACGGAACGGACCAATGAACCGCGGGGTCAACTTGCGAGAAGCCGTCTTAAGGGGAAGGTTCTGAGTGGAGAGCCAAACTCTCTGACCGCGACAATATCTAGGACTCTTAGTTCTACGCTTATTAGCAGCCCTCACAGTCTGCGTCCTATAACGGCAAAGTGCAGACCTGACCCTCTTCCAGGTGCGCTCGCAACGTTGGACAAAAGCCTGAGCGGAGGGGACGCTGGACTCGGCGAACTGAGATGAGAACAGCGGAGGCTGGTACCCGAGGCTACTCTGAAAAGGAGATAGCCCGGTCGCAGACGAAGGAAGCGAGTTGTGGGCGTATTCTGCCCAGGGGAGCTTTTCTGACCAAGACGCAGGGTTACGAAAAGAAAGACTGCGTAAGATGCGACCAATAGTCTGATTGGCCCGTTCTGCTTGACCGTTAGACTGGGGGTGAAAGCCGGAAGAGAGACTGACGGAAGCCCCAATCAAACGGCAAAACTCCCTCCAAAATTGAGACGTGAATTGCGGACCTCTGTCCGAAACGACGTCTGACGGAAGGCCATGAATTCTGAAAACATTCTCGATGATGATTTGTGCCGTCTCTTTAGCTGAAGGAAGCTTAGCAAGGGGAATGAAATGAGCCGCCTTAGAGAACCTATCGACAACCGTAAGAATAACAGTCTTCCCCGCTGACGAAGGCAGTCCGGTGACAAAATCTAAGGCGATGTGAGACCACGGTCGAGAGGGAATAGGAAGCGGCCTGAGACGGCCGGCAGGAGGAGAGTTACCGGACTTAGTCTGCGCGCAGACCGAACAAGCAGCCACGAAACGACGCGTGTCATGCTCCCGGGTGGGCCACCAAAAACGCTGGCGAATGGAAGCAAGCGTACCCCGAACGCCAGGGTGGCCGGCTAACTTGGCAGAGTGAGCCCACTGAAGAACGGCCAGACGAGTAGGAACGGGAACGAAAAGAAGGTTCCTAGGACAAGCGCGCGGCGACGGAGTGTGAGTGAGCGCTTGTTTTACCTGCCTCTCAATTCCCCAGACAGTCAACCCGACAACACGCCCCTCAGGGAGAATCCCCTCGGGGTCAGTGGAAGCTACTGAAGAACTGAAGAGACGAGACAAAGCATCAGGCTTGGTGTTCTTAGAGCCCGGACGATAAGAAATCACGAACTCGAAACGAGCGAAAAACAGCGCCCAACGCGCCTGACGCGCATTAAGTCGTTTGGCAGAACGGATGTACTCAAGGTTCCTATGGTCGGTCCAAACGACAAAAGGAACGGTCGCCCCCTCCAACCACTGTCGCCATTCGCCTAGGGCTAACCGGATGGCGAGCAGTTCGCGGTTACCCACATCATAGTTACGTTCCGACGGCGACAGGCGATGAGAAAAATACGCGCATGGGTGGACCTTGTCGTCAGAGAGGGAGCGCTGAGAAAGGATGGCTCCCACGCCCACCTCTGACGCGTCAACCTCGACAACGAACTGTCTAGAGACGTCAGGTGTAACAAGGATAGGAGCGGATGTAAAACGATTCTTGAGGAGATCAAAAGCTCCCTGGGCGGAAACGGACCACTTAAAGCACGTCTTGACAGAAGTAAGGGCTGTGAGAGGAGCTGCCACCTGACCGAAATTACGGATGAAACGACGATAGAAGTTCGCGAAGCCGAGAAAGCGCTGCAGCTCGACGCGTGACTTAGGGACGGGCCAATCAATGACAGCTTGGACCTTAGCGGGATCCATCTTAATGCCTTCAGCGGAAATAACAGAACCGAGAAATGTGACGGAGGAGGCATGAAAAGTGCACTTCTCAGCCTTCACAAAAAGACAATTCTCTAAAAGGCGCTGGAGGACACGTCGAACGTGCTGAACATGAATCTGGAGTGACGGTGAAAAAATCAGGATATCGTCAAGGTAAACGAAAACAAAGATGTTCAGCATGTCTCTCAGGACATCATTGACTAATGCCTGAAAGACAGCTGGAGCGTTAGCGAGGCCGAAAGGAAGAACCCGGTATTCAAAGTGCCCTAACGGAGTGTTAAACGCCGTCTTCCACTCGTCCCCCTCCCTGATGCGCACGAGATGGTAAGCGTTACGAAGGTCCAACTTAGTGAAAAACCTGGCTCCCTGCAGGATCTCGAAGGCTGAAGACATAAGAGGAAGCGGATAACGATTCTTCACTGTTATGTCATTCAGCCCTCGATAATCTATGCAGGGGCGCAGAGACCCGTCCTTCTTCTTGACAAAAAAAACCCCCGCTCCGGCGGGAGAGGAGGAGGGGACTATGGTACCGGCGTCAAGAGCTACAGACAAATAATCTTCGAGAGCCTTACGTTCGGGAGCCGACAGAGAGTATAGTCTACCCCGGGGGGGGGGTGGTTCCCGGAAGGAGATCAATACTACAATCATACGACCGGTGTGGAGGAAGAGAGGTGGCCCTGGACCGACTGAACACCGTGCGCAGATCGTGATATTCCTCCGGCACCCCTGTCAAATCACCAGGCTCCTCCTGTGAAGAAGAGACAGAGGAAACAGGAGGGATAGCAGACATTAAACATTTCACATGACAAGAGACGTTCCAGGAGAGGATAGAATTACTAGACCAATTAATGGAAGGATTATGACAAACTAGCCAGGGATGGCCCAAAACAACAGGTGTAAAAGGTGAACGAAAAATTAAAAAAGAAATGGTTTCACTATGATTACCAGAAACAGTGAGGGTTAAAGGTAGCGTCTCACGCTGAATCCTGGGGAGAGGACTACCATCCAGGGCGAACAAGGCCGTGGGCTCCTTTAACTGTCTGAGAGGAATGTCATGTTCCCGAGCCCAGGTCTCGTCCATAAAACAGCCCTCCGCCCCAGAGTCTATTAAGGCACTGCAGGAAGCTGACGAACCGGTCCAGCGTAGATGGACCGACAAGGTAGTGCAGGATCTTGAAGGAGAGACAGGAGTAGTAGCGCTCACCAGTAGCCCTCCGCTTATTGACGAGCTCTGGCCTTTTACTGGACATGAAGTGACAAAATGACCAGCGGAACCGCAATAGAGACAGAGGCGGTTGGTGATTCTCCGTTCCCTCTCCTTAGTCGAGATGCGGATACCTCCCAGCTGCATGGGCTCAGCACCCGAGCCGGCAGAGGAAGATGGTAGTGATGCGGAGAGGGAGGCGACGGAGAGCGCAAGCTCCTTTCCACGAGCTCGGTGACGAAGATCAACCCGTCGCTCAATGCGAATAGCGAGTTCAATCAAGGAATCCACGCTGGAAGGAACCTCCCGGGAGAGAATCTCATCCTTTACCTCTGCGCGGAAACCCTCCAGAAGACGAGCGAGCAAGGCCGGCTCGTTCCAGCCACTGGAGACAGCAAGAGTGCGAAACTCAATAGAGTAGTCTGTTATGGATCGATTGCCTTGACATAGGGAAGACAGGGCCCTGGAAGCCTCCTCCCCAAAAACAGATCGATCAAAAACCCGTATCATCTCCTCCTTAAAGTCTTGATACTGGTTAGTACACTCAGCCCTTGCCTCCCAGATTGCCGTGCCCCACTCACGAGCCCGTCCAATAAGGAGAGATATGACGTAGGCGACACGAGCAGTGCTCCTGGAGTAAGTGTTGGGCTGGAGAGAAAACACAATATCACACTGGGTGAGGAACGAGCGGCATTCAGTGGGCTCCCCAGAGTAACACGGCGGGTTATTGATTCTGGGCTCCGGAGATTCGAAAGCCCTGGAAGTGGCCGGTGGATCGAGGCGGAGATGGTGAACCTGTTCTGTGAGGTTGGAGACTTGGGTGGCCAGGGTCTCAACGGCATGTCGAGCAGCAGACACTTCCTGCTCGTGTCTGCCTAGCATCGCTCCCTGGATCCCGACGGCTGAGTGGAGAGGATCCGAAGTCGCTGGGTCCATTCTTGGTCGGATTCTTCTGTTATGGTGAGTGAATGAGGACCCAAAAGCGAACTAACTTAAACAGAGCTTCTTTAATAACCAAACATAGGTAGGCTCAGATAGACCGGCAGATTCCGACAGGACAGGACAAGGTTACAGCAAACATGACGATAGTCTGGCTCAGTCATGAAACACAACAAACAAGAATCCGACAAGGACAGGAACAGAAACAGAGAGAGATATAGGGACCTAATCAGAGGGAAAAAGGGAACAGGTGGGAAACGGGGTGAATGGGTAGTTAGAGGAGACAAGGAACAGCTGGGAGAAAGCGGGGGAGAAAAGGTAACCTAACAACGACCAGCAGAGGGAGACAGGGTGAAGGGAAAGGACAGAGACAAGACACAACATGACATTACATGACAACTATATTGTAATGAAGATGGTTAAACAACCAGACTATATTGTAATGACGCTGGTTAAACAACCTTACTATATTGTAATGAAGATGGTTAAACAACCAGACTATATTGTAATGAAGATAGTTAAACAACCAGACTATATTGTAATGACGCTGGTTAAACAACCAGACTATATTGTAATGAAGATGGTTAAACAACCAGACCATATTGTAATGAAGATAGTTAAACAACCAGACTATATTGTAATGACGCTGGTTAAACAACCAGACTATATTGTAATGAAGATAGTTAAACAACCAGACTAAAATGTAATGAAGATGGTTAAACAACCAGACTATATTGTAATGAAGATGGTTAAACAACCAGACTATATTGTAATGAAGATGGTTAAACAACCAGACTATATTGTAATGACGCTGGTTAAACAACCAGACTATATTGTAATGAAGATGGTTAAACAACCAGACTATATTGTAATGAAGATGGTTAAACAACCAGACTATATTGTAATGAAGATGGTTAAACAACCAGACTATATTGTAATGACGCTGGTTAAACAACCAGACTATATTGTAATGACGATGGTTAAACAACCAGACTATATTGTAATGACGCTGGTTAAACAACCTTACTATATTGTAATGAAGATGGTTAAACAACCAGACTATATTGTAATGAAGATGGTTAAACAACCAGACTATATTGTAATGAAGATGGTTAAACAACCAGACTATATTGTAATGACGATGGTTAAACAACCAGACTATATTGTAATGAAGATGGTTAAACAACCAGACTATATTGTAATGAAGATGGTTAAACAACCAGACTATATTGTAATGAAGATGGTTAAACAACCAGACTGACTATATTGTAATGACGATGATTAAACAACCAGACTATATTGTAATGAAGATGGTTAAACAACCAGACTATATTGTAATGAAGATGGTTAAACAACCAGACTATATTGTAATGAAGATGGTTAAACAACCAGACTATATTGTAATGACGATGGTTAAACAACCAGACTATATTGTAATGACGATGGTTAAACAACCAGACTATATTGTAATGACGATGGTTAAACAACCAGACTATATTGTAATGAAGATGATTAAACAACCAGACTATATTGTAATGAAGATGGTTAAACAACCAGACTATATTGTAATGACGATGGTTAAACAACCAGACTATATTGTAATGACGATGGTTAAACAACCAGACTATATTGTAATGACGCTGGTTAAACAACCAGACTATATTGTAATGAAGATGGTTAAACAACCAGACTATATTGTAATGACGCTGGTTAAACAACCAGACTATATTGTAATGAAGATAGTTAAACAACCAGACTATATTGTAATGAAGATGGTTAAACAACCAGACTATATTGTAATGACGATGGTTAAACAACCAGACTATATTGTAATGAAGATGGTTAAACAACCAGACTGACTATATTGTAATGAAGATGGTTAAACAACCAGACTATGTTGTAATGAAGATGGTTAAACAACCAGACTATATTGTAATGAAGATGGTTAAACAACTAGACTGACTATATTGTAATGACGATGGTTAAACAACCAGACCATATTGTAATGAAGATGGTTAAACAACCAGACTGACTATATTGTAATGAAGATGGTTAAACAACCAGACTATTTTGTAATGATGCTGGTTAAACAACCAGACTATATTGTAATGACGATGGTTAAACAACCAGACTATATTGTAATGAAGATGGTTAAACAACCAGACTATATTGTAATGAAGATGGTTAAACAACCAGACTATATTGTAATGAAGATAGTTAAACAACCAGACTATATTGTAATGAAGATGGTTAAACAACCAGACTATATTGTAATGAAGATGGTTAAACAACCAGACTATATTGTAATGACGATGGTTAAACAACCAGACTATATTGTAATGAAGATAGTTAAACAACCAGACTATATTGTAATGAAGATGGTTAAACAACCAGACTATATTGTAATGAAGATGGTTAAACAACCAGACTATATTGTAATGAAGATGGTTAAACAACCAGACTATATTGTAATGAAGATAGTTAAACAACCAGACTATATTGTAATGAAGATGGTTAAACAACCAGACTATATTGTAATGAAGATGGTTAAACAACCAGACTATATTGTAATGACGATGGTTAAACAACCAGACTATATTGTAATGACGATGGTTAAACAACCAGACTATATTGTAATGACGCTGGTTAAACAACCAGACTATATTGTAATGAAGATGGTTAAACAACCAGACTATATTGTAATGAAGATGGTTAAACAACCAGACTATATTGTAATGAAGATGGTTAAACAACCAGACTATATTGTAATGAAGATGGTTAAACAACCAGACTATATTGTAATGAAGATGGTTAAACAACCAGACTATATTGTAATGAAGATGGTTAAACAACCAGACTATATTGTAATGAAGATGGTTAAACAACCAGACTATATTGTAATGACGCTGGTTAAACAACCAGACTATATTGTAATGACGCTGGTTAAACAACCAGACTATATTGTAATGACGCTGGTTAAACAACCAGACTATATTGTAATGACGCTGGTTAAACAACCAGACTATATTGTAATGAAGATGGTTAAACAACCAGACTATATTGTAATGAAGATGGTTAAACAACCAGACTATATTGTAATGACGATGGTTAAACAACCAGACTATATTGTAATGACGATGGTTAAACAACCAGACTATATTGTAATGACGCTGGTTAAACAACCAGACTATATTGTAATGAAGATGGTTAAACAACCAGACTATATTGTAATGACGCTGGTTAAACAACCAGACTATATTGTAATGAAGATAGTTAAACAACCAGACTATATTGTAATGAAGATGGTTAAACAACCAGACTATATTGTAATGACGATGGTTAAACAACCAGACTATATTGTAATGAAGATGGTTAAACAACCAGACTGACTATATTGTAATGAAGATGGTTAAACAACCAGACTATGTTGTAATGAAGATGGTTAAACAACCAGACTATATTGTAATGATGCTGGTTAAACAACCAGACTATATTGTAATGACGATGGTTAAACAACCAGACTATATTGTAATGAAGATGGTTAAACAACCAGACTATATTGTAATGAAGATGGTTAAACAACCAGACTATATTGTAATGAAGATAGTTAAACAACCAGACTATATTGTAATGAAGATGGTTAAACAACCAGACTATATTGTAATGAAGATGGTTAAACAACCAGACTATATTGTAATGACGATGGTTAAACAACCAGACTATATTGTAATGAAGATAGTTAAACAACCAGACTATATTGTAATGAAGATGGTTAAACAACCAGACTATATTGTAATGAAGATGGTTAAACAACCAGACTATATTGTAATGAAGATGGTTAAACAACCAGACTATATTGTAATGAAGATGGTTAAACAACCAGACTATATTGTAATGAAGATGGTTAAACAACCAGACTATATTGTAATGACGATGGTTAAACAACCAGACTATATTGTAATGACGATGGTTAAACAACCAGACTATATTGTAATGACGCTGGTTAAACAACCAGACTATATTGTAATGAAGATGGTTAAACAACCAGACTATATTGTAATGAAGATGGTTAAACAACCAGACTATATTGTAATGAAGATGGTTAAACAACCAGACTATATTGTAATGAAGATGGTTAAACAACCAGACTATATTGTAATGAAGATGGTTAAACAACCAGACTATATTGTAATGAAGATGGTTAAACAACCAGACTATATTGTAATGAAGATGGTTAAACAACCAGACTATATTGTAATGACGCTGGTTAAACAACCAGACTATATTGTAATGACGCTGGTTAAACAACCAGACTATATTGTAATGACGCTGGTTAAACAACCAGACTATATTGTAATGAAGATGGTTAAACAACCAGACTATATTGTAATGAAGATGGTTAAACAACCAGACTATATTGTAATGAAGATGGTTAAACAACCTGACTATATTGTAATGACGATGGTTAAACAACCAGACTATATTGTAATGACGAGTTATGAACCACACAGACTGCTGGCATGTTAGGATTCACGGAACATAGAACGTTATCGGCTCTGTTTGATCATGGATTCACGGAACATAGGTGGAACGTTATCAGCTCTGTATGATCATGGATTCACGGAACATAGGTGGAACGTTATCGGCTCTGTTTGATCATGGATTCACGGAACATGGAACGTTATCGGCTCTGTTTGATCATGGATTCAGGATGGTCAAATGATTGTAAGTTTCATAATGACGTGGTCTATAAACATGAGATCCTGAACTCCCTTGAGCACATGTTCAGGTGCAATCAACAGTGGGTCCCTGAGAAAACACACTCATCCTTTGTTTCCCTGAGGAATGTAGTTGGAGGCGCAGCAGCCTGTATGTGTCAGAGGGTTGTGGATGAAAGATGAGACGCTGTGCCTGTCAAAACACAGCCGTGGACTGTAATCGCTGCTCTTGAGGGGGGAAAGCATTAAGCGCTCAGCTACAGCATAATCGATAAACTACATCTCATTGATGTTGTGTTAACAGAAGTGCACCAGAAGCTAAACTACTTTAAAGCACACAAAGTCTGGATCACAGGCCGGTGTAGGTTTGATCACAATGACGGCAATGCCTCTCTTTTGAATACAACTTGTCTCAACCGCAGCAACGCTTCTATTCCCTAATTTACAACATACTGCATGTGAAAACGAAGTCAAGAGCAGAGCTAGCAACCCCTTCACTCCAAATTCACTTCTATTCCCTAATTTACAACATACTGCATGTGAAAACGAAGTCAAGAGCAGAGCTAGCAACCCCTTCACTCCAAATTCACTTCTATTCCCTAATTTACAACATACTGCATGTGAAAACGAAGTCAAGAGCAGAGCTAGCAACCCCTTCACTCCAAATTCGCTTCTATTCCCTAATTTACAACATACTGCATGTGAAAACGAAGTCAAGAGCAGAGCTAGCAACCCCTTCACTCCAAATTCGCTTCTATTCCCTAATTTACAACATACTGCATGTGAAAACGAAGTCAAGAGCAGAGCTAGCAACCCCTTCACTCCAAATTCGCTTCTATTCCCTAATTTACAACATACTGCATGTGAAAACGAAGTCAAGAGCAGAGCTAGCAACCCCTTCACTCCAAATTCGCTTCTATTCCCTAATTTACAACATACTGCATGTGAAAACGAAGTCAAGAGCAGAGCTAGCAACCCCTTCACTCCAAATTCGCTTCTATTCCCTAATTTACAACATACTGCATGTGAAAACGAAGTCAAGAGCAGAGCTAGCAACCCCTTCACTCCAAATTCACTTCTATTCCCTAATTTACAACATACTGCATGTGAAAATGAAGTCAAGAGCAGAGCTAGCAACCCCTTCACTCCAAATTCGCTTCTATTCCCTAATTTACAACATACTGCATGTGAAAACGAAGTCAAGAGCAGAGCTAGCAACCCCTTCACTCCAAATTCACTTCTATTCCCTAATTTACAACATACTGCATGTGAAAATGAAGTCAAGAGCAGAGCTAGCAACCCCTTCACTCCAAATTCGCTTCTATTCCCTAATTTACAACATACTGCATGTGAAAATGAAGTCAAGAGCAGAGCTAGCAACCCCTTCACTCCAAATTCGCTTCTATTCCCTAATTTACAACATACTGCATGTGAAAACGAAGTCAAGAGCAGAGCTAGCAACCCCTTCACTCCAAATTCGCTTCTATTCCCTAATTTACAACATACTGCATGTGAAAACGAAGTCAAGAGCAGAGCTAGCAACCCCTTCACTCCAAATTCGCTTCTATTCCCTAATTTACAACATACTGCATGTGAAAATGAAGTCAAGAGCAGAGCTAGCAACCCCTTCACTCCAAATTCGCTTCTATTCCCTAATTTACAACATACTGCATGTGAAAACGAAGTCAAGAGCAGAGCTAGCAACCCCTTCACTCCAAATTCGCTTCTATTCCCTAATTTACAACATACTGCATGTGAAAACGAAGTCAAGAGCAGAGCTAGCAACCCCTTCACTCCAAATTCACTTCTATTCCCTAATTTACAACATACTGCATGTGAAAACGAAGTCAAGAGCAGAGCTAGCAACCCCTTCACTCCAAATTCGCTTCTATTCCCTAATTTACAACATACTGCATGTGAAAATGAAGTCAAGAGCAGAGCTAGCAACCCCTTCACTCCAAATTCGCTTCTATTCCCTAATTTACAACATACTGCATGTGAAAATGAAGTCAAGAGCAGAGCTAGCAACCCCTTCACTCCAAATTCGCTTCTATTCCCTAATTTACAACATACTGCATGTGAAAACGAAGTCAAGAGCAGAGCTAGCAACCCCTTCACTCCAAATTCGCTTCTATTCCCTAATTTACAACATACTGCATGTGAAAACGAAGTCAAGAGCAGAGCTAGCAACCCCTTCACTCCAAATTCGCTTCTATTCCCTAATTTACAACATACTGCATGTGAAAATGAAGTCAAGAGCAGAGCTAGCAACCCCTTCACTCCAAATTCGCTTCTATTCCCTAATTTACAACATACTGCATGTGAAAACGAAGTCAAGAGCAGAGCTAGCAACCCCTTCACTCCAAATTCGCTTCTATTCCCTAATTTACAACATACTGCATGTGAAAACGAAGTCAAGAGCAGAGCTAGCAACCCCTTCACTCCAAATTCGCTTCTATTCCCTGATTTACAACATACTGCATGTGAAAATGAAGTCAAGAGCAGAGCTAGCAACCCCTTCACTCCAAATTCGCTTCTATTCCCTGATTTACAACATACTGCATGTGAAAATGAAGTCAAGAGCAGAGCTAGCAACCCCTTCACTCCAAATTCGCTTCTATTCCCTAATTTACAACATACTGCATGTGAAAATGAAGTCAAGAGCAGAGCTAGCAACTCCTTCACTCCAAATTTGCTTCTATTCCCTAATTTACAACATACTGCATGTGAAAATGAAGTCAAGAGCAGAGCTAGCAACCCCTTCACTCCAAATTCGCTTCTATTCCCTAATTTACAACATACTGCATGTGAAAATGAAGTCAAGAGCAGAGCTAGCAACCCCTTCACTCCAAATTCGCTTCTATTCCCTGATTTACAACATACTGCATGTGAAAATGAAGTCAAGAGCAGAGCTAGCAACCCCTTCACTCCAAATTCGCTTCTATTCCCTAATTTACAACATACTGCATGTGAAAATGAAGTCAAGAGCAGAGCTAGCAACTCCTTCACTCCAAATTCGCTTCTATTCCCTAATTTACAACATACTGCATGTGAAAATGAAGTCAAGAGCAGAGCTAGCAACCCCTTCACTCCAAATTCGCTTCTATTCCCTAATTTACAACATACTGCATGTGAAAATGAAGTCAAGAGCAGAGCTAGCAACCCCTTCACTCCAAATTCGCTTCTATTCCCTAATTTACAACATACTGCATGTGAAAATGAAGTCAAGAGCAGAGCTAGCAACCCCTTCACTCCAAATTCGCTTCTATTCCCTAATTTACAACATACTGCATGTGAAAATGAAGTCAAGAGCAGAGCTAGCAACCCCTTCACTCCAAATTCGCTTCTATTCCCTAATTTACAACATACTGCATGTGAAAATGAAGTCAAGAGCAGAGCTAGCAACCCCTTCACTCCAAATTCGCTTCTATTCCCTAATTTACAACATACTGCATGTGAAAATGAAGTCAAGAGCAGAGCTAGCAACCCCTTCACTCCAAATTCGCTTCTATTCCCTAATTTACAACATACTGCATGTGAAAATGAAGTCAAGAGCAGAGCTAGCAACCCCTTCACTCCAAATTCGCTTCTATTCCCTAATTTACAACATACTGCATGTGAAAATGAAGTCAAGAGCAGAGCTAGCAACCCCTTCACTCCAAATTCGCTTCTATTCCCTAATTTACAACATACTGCATGTGAAAATGAAGTCAAGAGCAGAGCTAGCAACCCCTTCACTCCAAATTCGCTTCTATTCCCTAATTTACAACATACTGCATGTGAAAATGAAGTCAAGAGCAGAGCTAGCAACCCCTTCACTCCAAATTCGCTTCTATTCCCTAATTTACAACATACTGCATGTGAAAATGAAGTCAAGAGCAGAGCTAGCAACCCCTTCACTCCAAATTCGCTTCTATTCCCTAATTTACAACATACTGCATGTGAAAATGAAGTCAAGAGCAGAGCTAGCAACCCCTTCACTCCAAATTCGCTTCTATTCCCTAATTTACAACATACTGCATGTGAAAATGAAGTCAAGAGCAGAGCTAGCAACTCCTTCACTCCAAATTCGCTTCTATTCCCTAATTTACAACATACTGCATGTGAAAATGAAGTCAAGAGCAGAGCTAGCAACCCCTTCACTCCAAATTCGCTTCTATTCCCTAATTTACAACATACTGCATGTGAAAATGAAGTCAAGAGCAGAGCTAGCAACCCCTTCACTCCAAATTCGCTTCGATTCCCTAATTTACAACATACTGCATGTGAAAATGAAGTCAAGAGCAGAGCTAGCAACCCCTTCACTCCAAATTCGCTTCTATTCCCTAATTTACAACATACTGCATGTGAAAATGAAGTCAAGAGCAGAGCTAGCAACCCCTTCACTCCAAATTCGCTTCTATTCCCTAATTTACAACATACTGCATGTGAAAATGAAGTCAAGAGCAGAGCTAGCAACCCCTTCACTCCAAATTCGCTTCTATTCCCTAATTTACAACATACTGCATGTGAAAATGAAGTCAAGAGCAGAGCTAGCAACCCCTTCACTCCAAATTCGCTTCTATTCCCTAATTTACAACATACTGCATGTGAAAATGAAGTCAAGAGCAGAGCTAGCAACCCCTTCACTCCAAATTCGCTTCTATTCCCTAATTTACAACATACTGCATGTGAAAATGAAGTCAAGAGCAGAGCTAGCAACCCCTTCACTCCAAATTCCTTCAGTAGTTTGGTGTAAGACCTGTATGTGTTTTCCCTTTTCTTCTTGCACACTCACACACGTCAGTGAGCTACATAAATGAATAGGTGTGAAATGGATGGACATGTAGACATATTGCTCCCACCTTGCACTGACAGAGAGCATCATCAAAACAGTGGCAACTCTCTACCAGGTGTGTGTGCGTGCGCGTGTGTGCGGCCCTTTCCTGACTCCAGGCCAGGGGAATGTGGGCTCAGCCAGTGCTGATGGAGCAGGAGACCTTAAACACAGGGCTGTAGGCACTAAGAGGAGGTTGTGGAGGGCAGTAGGCTGAACACTGGCCAACCAGGACAGTGAAACAACCTGGCAGAGGCTGTCACCGGTACCACTAACACCTACATTAAGATCAACTGGACTTAAAGTAGATCTACCTACTGAAACTTGTAAACTCCAACAACTATCTCAGGTTTGGATTTAACAATTTATAGTTCATAACCACCTTTGTAGAATGAAAGTCACTGCTGTCTCGTACTGTACATAGCTAGCACCTGATGAAGCCTAGTCGAACTTAGTCCCACTGACTGTATCTGTTTCTCTGGGGTTGGTTGATGTGGAAGGCTTTCATCAGACAGTCTGAAGGTTCATTAAAGGGAATTCCTGCGGTTGCTATCCCTCTCCAAAAAAGCGTGAAACCTGCTGCCTGGGGTTGGCATGTTCAGGGTCTACCTCAGTCAGGTGTCAATCAAACACATCCGGGGCAAAGGTTCAAGTTTCTCCTACTGTTTGGAACCAATGAACAGTACTCCCTCTGTCCTCTTTCTCCTTCTCCCAGGCCTCTCCCACTGTCTCTGACGGCGACTCTTCTGATGGTGATGTAGCCTTCATGGTCTGTCTCCTGAGTTGTCCAATAAAAGGGAAGGAGATGGTGCTGTGGAGCTTTGAGAGTACATTGGGCCTGTCTGGGTGATGCTGTTTGAAGTTTTATAGCTTATGAAACACAGCTGGGGCTCCACTCTGGCCTCTGGCCTGCAGATGACTGGGTGTGGGGAACATACACGCACACACTCGTGCACACATGCAGGTTGACTGTACAAACATTACACAGGCACACACACACACACACACACACACCGTAGTTCTAACACATCATCTATCGGCCTCAGTAAATGGTCCGTGTCCAGAGGCGGCTGGTACTGCACGCATTAACCCTCAGCACAACTGAACATTTAAAACGGCGCAATGGCCCTTTATGCTGCTGCTGGATCCAAGGGAAATGCTTGGACTTTATGGGCATACAGGTTCTCCATGCCCCCATTGCCCACAGGGAGAAGAGCAAACACATATGTCTCTGTATTGGGAAGCAACAATAGTGCTTGCTGCAAAAGCCTCATCCAATGGATCTAGCCAGTGGAATCTGTTAAAGTTATCTGGCCCTCTGACTTTACAAGTCCTGCCCATATAGGTATCATATAAACCACGATTAGTGTCAATGGGAGTCTCAGTGTCGGGCCATGGTTCCGCTTGGCTTCAAAGGCAGGGTGAGGTCACACACTGGTCAGATGAGGTCATTCATCCCTCTGTGTGAGTAGTTTAATCCAACCTGGACTCAGGGGTAGATGTAATATAGTAAAAGAATATCTGAGAAATTCCAATGATCAAATCGAAGTGTATTCGGTCACATGCCCCGAATACAACCGGATGTAAACTTTATAGTCACATGCCCCGAATACAACCGGATGTAAACTTTATAGTCACATGCCCCGAATACAACCGGATGTAAACTTTATAGTCACATGCCCCGAATACAACCGGATGTAAACTTTATAGTCAAATGCCCCGAATACAACCGGATGTAAACTTTATAGTCACATGCCCCGAATACAACCGGATGTAAACTTTATAGTCACATGCCCCGAATACAACCGGATGTAAACTTTATAGTCACATGCCCCGAATACAACCGGATGTAAACTTTATAGTCAAATGCCCCGAATACAACCGGATGTAAACTTTATAGTCAAATGCTTACTCACCATCCCATTCCCAACAATGCAGAGTTAAAAAGTAAGATACATATTTTCTAAATAACAAAAAAAGGAAATAGTAACACAATAAAATCTGTAATGAGGCTATATACAAGGAGTACCAGTACTGAGTTAATGTGCAGGGGTATGAGATAGTTGAGGTAAATTAGGTAATACTCTATGTACATGTGGATAGGGGTAAAAGTGACTAGGCAACCAGGATATATAATAAACAGAGTAGCAGCAACAGCTTGTGTGAAAGTATAGAACAGGAAGGCCTGCACACTGTTGAAATTCCCAATTCACGGTTTTATTGACAACATTTTGTATGACAGTGTGTGTGTAGTGTCAATATGCATGTGTGTGTTGGAGTGTCAGTGGAGTGAGTGGGTAGAGTGGAGTGGGAAGGGAGTTAGTGTAAATCAATTAAGATAAAGAAATAAATAATAAAGGAGTCAATGTAAATTGCCGTGCTTTAGCAGAGAGAACAGTCTAGGACTTGGGTGGATGGAGTCTTTGACCATTTTTAGAGCCTTCCTCTGACATCGCTTGGTATAGAGGTTAGAATGATATGTTACCTTTCGTATGATATGTATACATTTGTGGATGACCATCATCCATTTCATATGATATTATTATCATATAAATTGTAATTCATAACATATCATTATCATATAAATTGTAATTCGTAACATATGTTACGAATTTGCAAAACATACTATATGATATGTTATGAATTTGAATTTGTTGTGGCTAATGTTAGCTAGGTGGCTAATGCGAACATTAGCTAGATGGCTAACGCTAGCTAGGCTAGGGGTTGAGGTTAAGAATTAGGTTAAAGAGTTAAGGTTAGGCTTAGCTAACATGCTAAGTAGTTGCAAAGTAGAAAATAGTTGGTTCTCAAATTATTAGGTTGTCCGTGATGAGATTCCAACATGCAACATTCGGGTTGCCAGAAGTTCGCATTTTGCGTCTACCCATCCAACCTACTTTCATTTTTGCCTTAAGTAACCTTCTGTCTTATGTAACCATACCAAACCTAACATATCCTACTAATTTGAGTGTTCCAGATGTATGTTTACTATCTTACGTCTAGTCTGAGACCAAGATGATTTTGCTTGCTCTTTCTCATGTCTGATCCCTTTGAGAGGTTCCCGCTCTCTGTGTCCTTACAGACTCCTCTCACACACACAGTCATGCTTGGACTACTGAAGCCTAGGTCCCAATGGTCCTGATGACCTGATCTGAACCTCCACCAGATGATGTCATGGGAGAAAGAGAACTGGGAGATATTGCCTCATCACCAACTTCATTATGCTCCAATGCGTAAACCTTTTCTTACTTTAATTCTCTCAGCTTTGGGTCAGAATGAAATTAACAAGAGTCTCTTCCTCATCCTCTGACCTCTCTCTTTTCCTCCCCCTCATCATCTCACCTCTCTCTCTCCTGCTCCAATAGGTTAGTGAATTCGTCACTCTTGTTCATGTAGTCAGCATGCTTGCGCTTCTCGCTGTCCAGCTCCTGCACGGTGCTGCGATGACACTTCTCAGTCAATAGAAGCTGTTCCAGCATGCACCGATATGTGTCCTTGTGTTTATCCTGCAGACGGTCCAGCTGAGGAACACACAACACAGAATAATCATTAGACTGTAACTGACTATTCAGTCAACTAGTGTACTTCTGTCTTGTTGATCTATGCATCCTTATTGTATAAGAAAACTGGTAGATTTCATGGCAAAAATGTGTAAAACTAATGATGTTCAACATTTGACATCCAGATTTGTCTGTATGAATTACATGGTACTGCAATTGTTGAGGGAGCTACTGTAGCGTGTAACCATTTCAATTAACCTTTTATACCTGTTGTAAACTGTGTACATGACGAATAAAATTGTATTTAAAAAAAAGAGAGGAAAAAAAAGAATACTACAATCAATATTATTGGTTTGTAAGGTAATACGTATCTGTCAGTACTGTTGGTGACTAACCTCAGCCATTGGCCACTGGTAGACATTGTCAATGTGTGTTTGTGTGTTGGTGAGAAGGCTGTCTCTCTGTAGGGCCTGGAGGGCTGTGGTAGGAGCTGCAGAACCATAGTGGGACTTCAGAGCTTCCAAACGTGTCCTCTCAGTCTTCAGTACACAGATAACATCCTCCCTCGCCTGGGGGTTACACACACAAAAAACACACTCTCTTAGTGCTTTGAAAAAAACCTTGCAAGTTATTGTTTATAAGAATCTCCTTTAGGGCACCAAGGGACTACTCTTACAAGGCAAGGTAAGAAAGAGTAGGTTTTCTGTAATGTAATGTGTGTTAGTACCAACATCAGCCACTAGAGGGAGGTGTAGTATAGACAAAAATATATATAATTTTGGACTAAAATATTGTGAGGATTTACAATAAAAGCATGGCAATCGGTTCCACCTAGTGGATAATGAAAGTAAACATCATCCCAGCAGACAAGATTAATGGTTCACTCCACAGTTAACTATTAAGCTATGCACAATATCATAATACGGTAGTTTATCAATATGAATCAGACTCACCTGAACCTCACCTTCCATGACCCCTAGCAGCCTCAGAAGGTCCTTTTTAGTAAGGTCCATGATTCCCAGTCTTTTGTCACAAGTACCTAAGCTGTCCTCGGTTGACTTCTCTATGTCAGAGACCACCACCACCTCCTCCACCAACTCCTCAATGTTTGGTTGAACTTTGACCTTCAGACTCTTTATGGGTGTATGCAGATTTACACCCTCTTCCTGGTTGATGTCTTGTGTTGCCTGGGGAACCCCGAGTACCCCATTGGCTGGGCTCTCCACCCCACTGCTCTTGGACCTCATCCTCTACCTGGCCAGAGAAAAAGAACAGAGGGAATCATATTTTAATATTGTGCTCCTCTCTACCTGTGCAGCAATGAATAAAAGTGAGGGAAATGGTCAACTAAATCAATATACTTAATGTTAATAGAATCTGTACAAACATCAATTGAAAGCATGTGAAAAGTGAGAAAGAGAGTGTGAGTGTGTTTGAGACAGAGAACGAGAGAGAGATACAGAGAGAGAAAATACAAATAAACATCCTGGACACTACTCAGACTGTGGACACATCACTTACAGCCGGTTTTATGGCCTTGGAAACCCATCTTCATTCATGTTTGTCTTGTTTGTCGTGCTAATCTGTAAACAATCTGGGATCCAACTCAAAAAGAAATACAGGGCTTAAACTATGATGGTCTGTATGCACCATGTTATACAGTAAGACCAGGAATCTTAAACTATGATGGTCTGTATGCACCATGTTATACAGTAAGACCAGGAATCTTAAACTATGATGGTCTGTATGCACCATGTTATACAGTAAGACCAGGAATCTTAAACTATGATGGTCTGTATGCACCATGTTATACAGTAAGACCAGGAATCTTAAACTATGATGGTCTGTATGCACCATGTTATACAGTAAGACCAGGAATCTTAAACTATGATGGTCTGTATGCACCATGTTATACAGTAAGACCAGGAATCTTAAACTATGATGGTCTGTATGCACCATGTTATACAGTAAGACCAGGAATCTTTAGAGTTGCATTGCATTCATGTACTGTTGAGTCATCCTGTGTCTGTTGGGGTCAAGTGCACTGCACACAGTGTAGGTCAGGGGTACTCAACTACTGTATGAGGTCCACAGAAATTCCCTGCGGTCAAAGGTCCGGATGGATATTGTCTTTATCGGCATAGTAACAAACCCCTACCTCGGGACCCATGCCACCCCAAACTGTTCACACCCCTCCTGTTGGCGAAAATAATATTTTCCAGTTTTGTAGCTAATTTCCTACAATTCAACACATTTTGCCATGTCTTATGTGTGCATCTGAAAAAGTTACAGATGCGCAAATATCATACCCCCAAGACATGCTAACCTCACCATTACAATAACAGGGGAGGTTAGCATTTTTGGGGTGTATGATATTTATGCTTCTGCACTACTGCCCAAGCACTACTACATTTCAAAATTGTACTTTGTGTAATCTACTATTACAACTCTCAACCAAATTGCATTGAAATCTAAGTTCTTAAAATTATTTTTCTTATTATTATTATATATGAAATATATATATATATATATATATATATACACTGAGTATACAAAACATTAAGAACACCTGCTCTTTCCTTGACGTACACTGACCAGGTGAAGCTATGATCCCTTATTGATGTCACTTCAATCAGTGTAGATGAAGGGGAGGAGACATATTAAATAAGGATTTTTAACTCTGTTTGGTGTAGTCAGTGTATATACATTTATTTATTTTGGTCGGGACCCACGGTCCGTATTGACCCCACTCTGGGTCCAGGTCCGAACCTCGTTCCACCTGCTGAGTGTGGCTAATGTAGGTCATCAATGCATTTGTGTGTGTGCATGCACTGTATGTGTTAAACTTCATAGAGCTTTGATCTTAGAGCATCTCTCCTCCTCCCTGAAGGAGTTGTGATTAATGGAACAACTATAGTCCCTTGAAGGAGTTGTGATTAATAGAACAACTATAGTCCCTTGAAGGAGTTGTGATTAATAGAACAACTATAGTCCCTTGAAGGAGTTGTGATTAATAGAACAACTATAGTCCCTTGAAGGAGTTGTGATTAATAGAACAACTATAGTCCCTTGAAGGAGTTGTGATTAATAGAACAACTATAGTCCCTTGAAGGAGTTGTGATTAATAGAACAACTATAGTCCCCTGAAGGAGTTGTGATTAATAGAACAACTATAGTCCCTTGAAGGAGTTGTGATTAATGAAACAACTATAGTCCCTTGAAGGAGTTGTGATTAATGGAACAACTAGTCCCCTGAAGGAGTTGTGATTAATGGAGCAACTACAGTCCCTTGAAGGAGTTGTGATTAATGAAACAACTATAGTCCCTTGAAGGAGTTGTGATTAATGAAACAACTAGTTCCCTGAATGAGTTGTGATTAATGGAACAACTACAGGCCCCTGAAGGAGTTGTGATTAATGGAACAACTATAGTCCCTTGAAGGAGTTGTGATTAATGAAACAACTATAGTCCCTTGAAGGAGTTGTGATTAATGAAACAACTATAGTCCCTTGAAGGAGTTGTGATTAATGAAACAACTAGTTCCCTGAATGAGTTGTGATTAATGGAACAACTACAGGCCCCTGAAGGAGTTGTGATTAATGGAACAACTACAGGCCCCTGAAGGAGTTGTGATTAATGGAACAACTACAGTCCCTTGAAGGAGTTGTGATTAATAGAACAACTATAGTCCCTTGAAGGAGTTGTGATTAATGGAACAACTATAGTCCCTTGAAGGAGTTGTGATTAATGGAACAACTATAGTCCCTTGAAGGAGTTGTGATTAATAGAACAACTATAGTCCCTTGAAGGAGTTGTGATTAATGGAACAACTATAGTCCCTTGAAGGAGTTGTGATTAATGAAACAACTAGTTCCCTGAATGAGTTGTGATTAATGGAACAACTACAGGCCCCTGAAGGAGTTGTGATTAATAGAACAACTATAGTCCCTTGAAGGAGTTGTGATTAATGGAACAACTATAGTCCCCTGAAGGAGTTGTGATTAATGGAGCAACTACAGGCCCCTGAAGGAGTTGTGATTAATAGAACAACTATAGTCCCTTGAAGGAGTTGTGATTAATGGAACAACTACAGTCCCTTGAAGGAGTTGTGATTAATGAAACAACTAGTTCCCTGAATGAGTTGTGATTAATGGAACAACTACAGGCCCCTGAAGGAGTTGTGATTAATGGAGCAACTACAGTCCCCTGAAGGAGTTGTGATTAATGGAACAACTATAGGTCCCTGAAGGAGTTGTGATTAATGGAGCAACTACAGTCCCCTGAAGGAGTTGTGATTAATGGAACAACTACAGTCCCCTTACTGTGAGCAAGTGTTCTCTCTGTGATTCTGTTCTGGTACAGTATGACATCACAGTCCGGAACCTCCTGCGACGGTCCACAGTCCGGAACCTGCTGCGACGATCCACGGTCCGGAGCTTCCAGGCAAGGCGGCCAGTCCAGCTCCAGGGCAGGAGCCTTCCTCTGCACTGATGCCCAGTCCAGGCACGGTGTCCAGTCCCGCTCCAGGGCAGGAGCCTCCCTCTGCGCTGGTGCCCAGTCCAGGCACGGCGTCCAGTCCCGCTTCAAGGCCGGAGCCTTCCTCTGCGCCGGTGCCCAGTCCAGGCACGGCGTCCAGTCCCGCTCCAAGGCCGGAGCCTTCCTCTGCGCCAGTGCCCAGTCCAGGCACGGCGTCCAGTCCCGCTCCAAGGCCGGAGCCTTCCTCTATGCCGGTGCCCAGTCCAGGCATGGCGTCCAGTCCAGCTCCAAGGCCGGAGCCTTCCTCTGCACCGATGTCAAGGCATGGCGTCCAGTCCCGCTCCACGGCCGGATTCTTCCTCTGCGCCGACATCCAGTCCAGGCACGGCGTCCAGTCCCGCTCCAAGGCCGGGGCCTTCCTCTGCGCCGGTGCCCAGTCCAGGTGCGGCGTTCTGGGCGGGGGCAAGGTCCAGCACCAGAGCCGCCACCGATGCTGGATCCGCGGGACGAGCGGGTTCTTCGTCCCGCACCAGAGCCGCCACCAATGCTGGCGGATCCGAAGGCAGAATGGGTACTTCGCCCCGCACTGGAGCCGCCACCGACACTAGATGCCCACCCGGACCCTCTCCTATAGAGTCAGGTTTTGCGGCCGGAGTCCGCACCTTCGGAGGGTCGGAGTGTGACTAGGGTGGGTAATCTAGGTTGTTTTATTTCTGTTGGCCTGGTATGGTTCCCAGTGGCAGCTGTTTAGCGTTGTCTCTAAATGGGGATCATATTTAGGCAGCCATTTCCCCACTGTTTTTTTGTGGGATATTGTTTATGTGTAGTTGCCTGTGAGCACTCCATAGCTTCACGTATTGTTTGCTTTTTTAAAAATGTTTTGTGCGTGTCAAGTCAATAAATATGTGGAACCCATATCACGCTGCGCTTTGGTCCGAATGTTCTTACGACGATCGTGACAGACAGATAGCGAACAATTCCCTTGCAGGTGATGTCACACGACCCCTGACTCATCCTCTGAGCCATCTTGAGCTGAGTGAGCTCACAGAACTATGTCACACATTCCCTCTCCCCTACACGACTCCACCGCTCTCTCTGCTCTGAGATCAGTTCGAGGCTCAATTAGGTGGGTGACCCACCTCCTTGGGACCGTTGAAACAACGCAATCCGTAGCCAGAACAGCACAACACTGGGACTGTGAACATTAATAAAGAACAGTAACTCATTCTAACCTCAATGAAAACAAGATGTTCACTAGGAGAGCTTTGAGACTGGGAGCAAAGCAGGCCTGACTGTACTGTATGTATGTGTGAGATACAGGGTTCTGACAGCGGTTCACTGGAGGTTTCAGCTCACTCCTCAGGGATTTGTTTATCTTCCTCTTTAGTAGCGGTCTGACTCTGCAGAGCTCTTACTGATCAGAATGACTTAATGGCGTCTGAAACGAATCTACCCTAATCTCAAATGTTTCCTGGAAAAAGGTCCAGGTGCAAGAAAGGGTTGAAAGAAAAGATCTTCCAAAATAAGAGAGAAGAAAAGCCATCTCAAGTGCTGAATTGTGCTACTCAGACTGCTTTCCATGCCCTGTAGTACATTACAGTATAATAACATCACATTGAGTCAAACTGGAGTGATTTTCTCTAGCACAGTAGACTACCCAGTACCCACTGCTATGCCACTCCTCAGCCCTGCCAGGACAGGTGCAGCCAAGGATAAAGGGGTACCAAGGTTACACTCTATGCCTTGATGATGTAACATCCACAGTACTGTACTGTACTTGACTCCAGCAAAGGATTAGATTCCAATGGCACATTGTGTTAGCTAATCCAAGTTTTTCATTTTAAATGGCTAATTGATCATTAAAAAAACCTTTTGCAATTATGTTAGCACAGCTGAAAATGGTTGTGCTAAAGAAACAATAAAACTGGCCTTCTATAGACTAGCTGAATATCTGGAGCATCAGCATTTGTGGGTTCGATTACAAAGACTTTCTTCTGAAACTCGTCAGTCTATTCTTGTTCTGAGAAATGAAGGCTATTCCATGCAAGAAATTTCCAAGAAACCTAAGATCTCGTATAATGCTGTGTACTACTCCCTTCACAGAACAGCGCAAACTGTTAGAAAGAGAATAGAATAGAAAGAGGAGTGGGAGGCCCCGGTGCACAACTGAGCAAGAGGACAAGTACATTAGAGTGCCTAGTTTGAGAAACAGATGCCTCACAAGTCCTCAACTGGCAGCTTCATTAAATAGTATCCGCAAAACACCAGTCCCAACGTCAACAGTGAGGAGGCAACTCCGGGATGCTGGCCTTCTAGGCAGAGTTTCAAAGAAAAGTCCCTATCTCAGACTGGCCAATAAAAATAAAAGATTAAGATCGGCTAAAGAACACAGACACTGGACAGAGGAACTCTGCCTAGAAGGACAGCATCCTGGAGTCGTCTCTTCACTGTTGACGTTGAGACTGAAGTTTTGTAAATAGTAAAGTACAGATACCCCAGAAAAACTACTTAAGTAGTACTTTAAAGTATTTTTACTTAAGCACTTTACACCACTGTTCACCACAGTGTTTGGATCGATAGGCTTTACTGAGTATTACTGTAAACCACTGAGATAAGAATAACACAGTGACCAATCTACTGGCTCTCAAATGACCACAAGTTTATGTGATCTTCGTCTGGTTTAAAAGGTGGGTTAAGAGAGGTTGTAAGAGGCCAGAGAGGAATCAGACACAACCATATTTTGAAAGCACCTACTTCTCTCACACACTTCAAAACAAAACTCTGGATATTGTTTTGAACTCATGGTCAGGACATGAACCTAAGTACATTCAATGTAAAACTTGCATTTATTATTGAAGTACATGCACACTTCCAATATGTAACTATGCAACAGCTCTGTAGAGTACAGTATCACTTCTCCCTAGTTCATTTGGGCTTCATCCTCCATTTAACTTTGGAAAAATACTTTAGCTCCAACTTCTGGCTCCTTTGGCTTCTACCTATGATTCCAAACTCCAAGAACACATTTATTTTTCCTCTAGCACAGTTTAATTAAACCAGTTCTTATTCCCACAGTTCTGTATGGATTGTGTAATGCTATCAGCTGGAACATGCATTACTTTGATTCAAGGGTAATGAGCTGATTGGGAGTTAAGCCATGAAAGCTCAACATTCACATGGAACTGAGGTTAGATAGATAGCTGACTGGACACTGTTCAAATAGACCATTTCAGGATAATGATCTATTACTCCAATTTCACCAAGGCGTAATGATAACAAAACCTTCTCTATACCCTTAACTCCTTCCAATTTTTGTGTTTTCTATTTAAATTTCAATCAGATTCCTACAGCATGACTCTCCGTTTCAGCTCAAAGTTTGCAACTGTTGTGAGTGGAGTGAATTCTAAGAGGGCAAATGGGGATTCCAAAGCCACGTGGCCTCTGAGCCTCACATACCATTCCTGCATGTTGCATTCCCTTCTTCCCTAATGTGGAGGGAGCTGGCTAATGGACAATGAGCCCTCACTGGGTACCCCTGACCAGCATGCCCACAAATCCATGGAATCCAAGTCATCTGTAGTATGTTACTGTCTAACTGCCTGCATCAAACGCCCAAGTTCCCTCTGATGAGAAGACCAGGGCCTAATGATCTGTGGGTCATGTGAAGGCGTGGGACTAAAGTAAGGTTGGGTCCCATGTCTACTCCCACATAGCCAGGCTAGACCCTGGCGGTCATGGCCAGCTGTCACTCAGGGTATTTATAGGGTCTCCGACCCCAACACACGTTCTCCTGGTCCATGCTGGAGAAAAAGGAGCCCTATCACTTTAGCTGTGATCAGCAAGTAAACAGATGCCTTTCACTGAAAGGGAGTCCAGCAGCTTTAGGTTGGGGTACAACATACTGCTCAAATGATCATTGAAAAGCAACAATATTTGGCTACAGCTACACCACCTACATACAATCCAAATTCAACCATAAGGTGTGTGGACATACCGGGAAAATAAACAAACTTCGTTGGAGGACCTGATTTAGACAGTGGATGTGAACTCTTTCCCAGATCTAGAGTTGTTGTTGTTGTTTGTATGAGATCTGTACCTCCTCTTCCAGTGCTCCTCCAGAGGTCCCTCCCAGACTGCATGGCTACATGGTCCTGATTTGGCCTGTGATGTCAGCCTTAGTTAATAGATAGCTCCTGCTCCCTGAGACACTAGTGACAGCAGTTGTCGGGATTCCAGGGGCCCTCCGAACTCTTTGGAAAAACGTATTGTTTGATTGGGGGAGTTTGATATACTCACTGGGCAAAAACTAGTTGAATCAACGTGTTGTTTCCACGTCATTTCAATGTGATGACGTCGAATCAACGTGGACAACTCATTGGATTTGCAACCAACTTTTAACCTAAATCCAATGTCATGGTAATATTTTTAGTTGATTTCACATTGAATTGACCTTAGTTGACAACACCACAAATGTAAATCAAAAATAGACGTTGAACTGACGTCCATGCCCATTGGGTAGCCACGCTATGAACCCAACGTGACTAAATATGGGCTGGGAACTGTGCCTCAGCATGAAGGAGTTTGGCAACGCACCACGCCTGCAGACCTGATCAAATACTGTGGGGTAAAACGGCTCTTCCATCTTAACAAGGAAAATGATGTTTCAATCCACCTTGACTCAAAACTGTTACAGAGATTGTCTTGATTCAAATGTTAGTATTACTGTTTTTACAAGTTCCTCTTTTCCATGTACTGCTACAGACTGGTATGTCTCAGCTTTCTGCAGACACATTCCTCTGCAGACAAACAGTGACCTTTCAGGGTCAAATATTACATAACAGACGTGTTTCAGAGGCAAATTTAGTTCAACTGAAGACTGATGAAGCCTTTTGTTGGTTGAGACAGCTGAACACACTTACAGTGTACATATTTCTTGTTGATTGGTATTATATCACTAAATTACACGTGGAATTTATGTTTACAATATATACTTATTGCACTTGGAATTTCATAATACTTTGTTTAACTTAGAATTTCTAAATACTAGATGACATGGTCTCTGCCGACAGGGTCCCAGTTCTGTTGGTTACTGTATATGTATATTGGCCACGGTACAGTTTGTCTAGTGATCTGGCCTACTTCTATTTATACTCTGCATCAAAATGTGTTACACCTGACATGTCATCCTGCTAGAGCAGAATATTACTTTCCCTACAAGGTTTCTACTCGTTGTATCCTCTTCATCACAACATTACATACACGGTCTTCTGATTGCAGATGAGGTTCAATGAGTTTCCACCATTAGCAAAAACAGGTATTTTTAACACCAGGGCAACAGTGTCCCAACAGTGTCATGTATGACAGAAGGAAGACACATACAGTTGAAGTCGGAAGTTTACATACACTTAGGTTGGAGTCATTAAAACCCCGTTTTTCAACTACTCCACAAATTTCTTGTTAACAAACTATAGTTGTGGAAAGTCGGTTAGGACATCAAATTTATGCATGACATAAATAATTTTTCCCCAAAAAAATTACAGACAGATTATTTCACTTATAACTCACTGTATCACAATTCCAGTGGGTCAGAAGTATACATACACTAAGCCTTTAAACAGCTTGGAAAATTCTAGAAAATTATGTCATGGCTTTAGAAGCTTCTGATAGGCTAATTGACAAAGTTTGAGCCAATTGGAGATGTACCTGTGGATGTATTTCAAGGCCTACCTTCAAACTCAGTGCCTCTTTGCTTGACATCATTGGAAAATCAAAAGAAATCAGACAAAACCTAAATTGCAGACAAAAAAATAAATTGTAGACCTCCACAAGTCTGGTTCATCCTTGGGAGCAATTTCCAAACGCTTGAAGGTACCACGTTCATCTGTACAAACAATAGTATGCAAGTATAAACACCATGGGACCACACAGCCGTCATACCGCTCAGGAAGAAGATGCATTCGGTCTCCTAGAGATGAACGCACTTTGGCGTGAAAAGTGCAAATTAATCCCAGAACAACAGCAACAGACCATGTGAAGATTCTGGAGGAAACAGGTACAAAAGTATCGATAGCCACAGTAAAAGGAGTTCTATATCGACATAACCTGAAAGGCCGCCCAGCAAGGAAGAAGCTACTGCTCCAAAACTGCCATAAAAAAGCCTGACTATGGTTAGCAACTGCACATGGGGGCAAAGATCATAGTTTTTGGAGAAATGTCCTCTGGTCTGATGAAACAAAAATAGAACTGTTTGGCCATAATGACCATCGTTATGTTTGGAGAAAAAAGTGGGAGGCTTGCAAGCCGAAGAACACCATCCGAACCGTGAAGCACGAGGGTGGCAGCATCATGTGGTGGGGGTGCTTTGTTGCAGGAGGGACTGGTGCACTTCACAAAATAGATGGCATCATGAGGAACAAAAATTATGTGGAAATATTGAAGCAACATCTCAAGACATCAGTCAGGAATGTAAAGCTTGGTTGCAAATGGGTCTTCCAAATGGACAATGGCCCCAAGAATACTTCCAAAGTTGTGGAAAAATGGCTTAAGGACAACAAAGTCAAGGTATTGGAGTGGCCATCACAAAGCCCTGACCTCAATCCCATAGAAATTTGTTGGCAGAACTGAAAAAGTGTGTGCGAGCAAGGAGGCCTACAAACCTGACTCTGTCAGGAGGAATGGGCCAAAATTCACCCAACTTATTGTGGGAAGCTTGTGGAAGGCTACCGAAACGTTTGACCCAAGTTAAACAATTTAACGACAATGCTACCGAATACTAATTGCATGTATGTAAACTTCTGACCCACTGGGAATGTGATGAAAGAAATAAAAGCTTAAATAAATCACTCTCTACTATTATTCTGACATTTCACATTCTTAAAATAAAGGGGTGATCCTAACTGAGCTACGACAGGGAATTTTTACTAGGATTAAATGTCAGGAATTGTGAAAAACTGAGTTTAAATGTATTTGGCTAAAGTGTATGTAAACTTCCGACTTCATCTGTACATACCTTCAGTAGATGAAGATGGTGCAGCTAGTCGGCCCTAATACTGTACACTGTAGGCCTATCAAAGGCAATGCAATTCACATACAGTTGTAGGATCTTAATTTGAGCCAGTTTGCTACAGTAGGAAAATAATCCTGCAGCAACAGGAAATGTGGATTATAATTGATGGACATTTTTGTAGGGGTTGATACATTTTTCATAAGGGAAAGTCAAGTCTGACATTTCAAAGTGGAAATTACAGAAGCCCTTCTAAACCTCATACAGTACACGTTTTACATTTCCTGCATTGCAAGTTCCCCTGAAACGCGGTGATAAAATTAAGATCGTACCTGTGTACATTTATCTCCTTTTGCTCTGAACGAAGTTTGTATGTCTCCAAGAGCCAACAGATATGATATTCACAACTCTACTGTGCTGGGTAGCAACCCAATTCACTTGATCTATTGAGGGAGCAGCATGGAGTAGGCTTACAGAATCTGTAAATGGACACCAACCAATCAAGCACCAAATTCCTTGAGTAACATGACATGATTGGATATCATGTTTAAACGGAGATTCTAGGCATGTTCAGAATGTTGCATAAAGACCATATAGAGGCTTACACATGGGTGAAGCACACTCACATTCTGAAATGGCATTTTTGTCCTCTCCAGTTTTATCATTGGAATGTGATACAAAACGAGGCAACAGTGTGCTGTAGGACCATGCGGACGCCTCTGAGTGGTCGGGTAGGCTGTTTGGAGTGTATATATATATATTATGTCCCCCCCACTTCTAAAACCAAAGTTGCGCCCCTTACTAGGCCATAATTCCATAAAATGTCAATGGTCTGCTCTGATCTGTCCATGTGTGATGCACATGACATTACATGACATTACATGACCCTTTCACACTGCTGAAAAAAAGTTATACACATTTAGCCTAACTTGAGTCGTCTGTCCAACTCAAGAGTTGCCTAGTTAAATAAAGGTTAAATAAACATTTGATAAAAAGAGCTCCAACAACAGTTCAGACACTGAGATCCCAGAGCGATAAGGCAGCTCTATTTCTGAGTCATGGATCGGTCAGCAAATATGTTCAAAACCGTCCAAATAAATTACGTGAAAAAATGGAAGTCTCCAGCAGTCTATCATGATGTCACTCCCCCACTGACTGGGAGGAAGAGAGGAAGCGAGATGCAGCCTGGTTGATTTGAGATCACGTATTACTACAATAAGACTCAATTCAGGGAATGCAAAGTCTCCCTACCTGAACCTTTCAAAAGTTCAGCAAGAAGTTCTCGGAACGACTGCTTTTTCTAGCGAGAAGATAGGGCGAAGGTCAGTAAGAATGGGGCCAGAACCATTTGCAATGAATAGCATCACTATCCCAAGCTACTGACGATTAATATAGATACATCTGTGACATACAGAAGTAATAGGATTCAAAAGATTCCTTTAAGATATCACATTGAAGGAGAGGACTTCTCTCGTCACAATATTTGGAGAATGTCAAGATGGTTTACTATGAACTTTATAAGAGAGCAAAGCCCACCAGCTGCATGGTCATTCGATGCATGCTGATGAAGCACTGTGGTTTTCCTTTACACTTCATAACATGGAAATGTAAGAAGCATTATTATATGTAAAACCTAAAGGTCTGGAACAGATTCTCTACATTCATGGCTTAGTGTCATAGTAATGGGGGTGACATGTGCCAGGGACAGCTGTTGCCGAATCTCACCAGCAGGTCTGAAGGCTGCACCACAGTGACCACTGGGAGTATAGTGACCAGCCCCAGACCAGGTCCCTCTGTCTGGCCTCAACAAGGGACAGAGCCAGGGTCACTCCTCCAACCTCCCCCACTCCCACAACACACTGCAGGCTACAGTCTGGCCCACTCCCAAAAGCGATGAGTTGACCACGTGAAGCAGACCTCTGTTACCAGATCATTCCAGAGAGTGCTGATGGCAGTGCACTGGAAAGTGGACACATGCCAGGCAGATACAATCACCCTTACCATATATACGCTTGCTCCCTCTCTATAACTACAGCAATGGATACTTCTATCCAATGTTGTAGACATTTCCAAGCCAAGTGCATGATGTAGCCTACATCCTACCAGAATCGCTATGCAGGCTATAAAAAATTCAGTTAAGAACATTGACGATTGTGCTACAGTATGTTGTCAATGGAAAAGCCTGGTCGATAAACACCACAGTGGAGTGGTATCTCTTTCCCAATCTACCACTGCTGAAAGAGCTACATTACCTCATAACTTAGCCATGTCCTTATCATCTCACTGATCAGAAGTAAGTGATGCAAAAACCTAATTAATGTAGTGACAACGGTGATTTGAGGCGACGGGCATCTCAGTGGAGAGGGACACAGTTTGAGTAAGCGAATGCTCTCTCTGCACCTGTGCCACTTGTATGAGCCAATGACATAGCTTGGTCTGTCTGAATAGATAAGTCTGACTTGATAACTCTTCAAACATTGTAAAAAGAATGAGCTGTGAATGAACTTCGGTAACCCCTGGAAACAAAACACTTAAGTGTAAAGTAAACCACTCAAACTAACATTAGGAAAGGATCTCCTTATCCCTGACCTGGACAAAGTGCCAGAAATATTAATGACAGATCTCTCTCTCTCTCCCCTCCTCCCTGTATCTGTATTAAGTGTTAGGGGACCACATCAGCTGGAGTGTGAACAGTTAGCTCTCCTCTCTCTTCCAGAGCTGGTCTGCATTAGGAGCAATACAGAGACAGATCGGTGCTGAGGAGATGGATGACGGTTAACTTAAAGTATGCCTGAACACTCAAAGAAAAAAAGGTGCTATCTAGAACCTAAAAGGGTTCTTCGACTGTCTCCTTAGGAGAACCCTTAGATTAACCCTTCTTGGTTCCAGGTATAACCCGTTTGGTTCCAAGTAGAACTTTTAGGGGGTTCCATGTGGAACCCTTTCCACAGAAGGTGCTACATGGAACGCAAAGGATTCTGCCTGGAACCAAAAAGGGTTATTCTATACGGACAGTCGAAGAACCCTTTTGGAACCCTTTTCTTGCAACCCCTATAAAAGAGAGATATGTTGCACATTTCATTTGGCTCAGCTAGACTGTGTGATGTATGTCTTGACAAATGGATTAGTTCTTATGAGAACCAAATATACATGCATGTTCTATGATTGATGGCCTGGTGATAAATAAAATAATTTGACATAATTAAAAGGAATGAATAACCACGTAGAAATTATGCTGTTTCACAACAAGTTGAACCCCCCCCCCCCCGACGATCCATTCCCAATGTTAACGGAGGAATCTGGATTAGTTATTACTTATCTCCCAGCCTAAATATCTCAGGAGAACGTTATTTGTCTGGATTACGCTGTCAGCTCTAAGTCCTCACAAGGCTTTTCTTGCTAGTATAACACTAGAAGGGGTTCTCACACTGCTTTTATATAACAATGACAGAGGAATAAGTAGTGATTTATATGGTACATTAGATTCATGACTTTCTCTTTCCCATGTGTGCTGTCTCAGTGCCAGTGTCTAACTCCTAATGACCATTCTACCTCCTGAGAACAGTCAAAAGACCTTAACTCTCTTAAAACATGTCATACACTCAATGTGTTTTAATGTATGTGGACAGCATGAATTTTAACCCATTCATACTGCACAAAGCAGGCAGACAGAGTCCATTAAAATAGTGTTCCTTCACGCAGTATTCTGTAACCTACAGTACATCTGTGCAGAACAGCACTGACAAAGTCCATCAACAGTAATAGCTCTCTTAGCATTTCAAACTCATGATACTAGAGCATTTCAGCTGATAGGTTTATCTCCTGCCACAAAATGGGAACATGGTTTAACTTCCCACACTGAGTAGAGATGAGAGAAGCATGCTTTCACTGAGGCACACTGTGTAGAAGACAGTAAGCTGTACTTTCTTACCTGTTCTTTCTGGTCCCCAGGGTTAGGTTTGGAGTGGTGCTTAAGGTAATCCTACAGGAGTGACTCAGTCTGCCCTGCTGTATGTGAATGTCCTCTGAAGACCTCTTCTTAATGCTACTCCTGTTCAGCTGCCCTGCAACAGAATGAATGCCATCACCATGGACAAGCTCTGCTCTCTCACTTCTCCTCCTCTAGGATTCCAGGTCAAGAAGGAAATGCTACAGCAACGAGAGCTGGATCTAGTCCTCTCTCTCTGTCTCTCTCTCTCTCTCTGTCTCTTTCTCTCTCTCTGCCTGTCTCTCTCTCTCTCTGCCTCTCTCTCTCTCTCCACTCCCTTTTTTCTTTCTCTGTAAGTCAGCCAAAGATATACACTCTTTGAGGAGTCAGTGGGAGAGTGTTTGTGACAGAAAGAGAATGCAAGGGAGTGAGGGTGAGAAAGACCAAATAAAGGAGAGAAAGCCTTGGCGGAGGAGGGAGACAGGCAATCATGGAGGCACAGTTCTGTTCCCACTCCCACTCTGTCTGTGTTTGAAAGGAGCCGTTGCTCAGCGGGGAGAGAGAGGTGCAGCAGGGTGATGTCCTTTGTCAAACGTCCAGGTCTTTTCATTTACTCCTCCTTTGTCCCCAGTCTTTCAGTGTAGAGATGGAGGCTAAAGCATGGGTCTATATTTAACTACTATGCTGCAGTCACTAGGAGCTGTTAGCAGCTGAAGCCGTTTGGTTTGGAGGCTGGCTGCCTGGCTGGGTCCCTCGCTCCCCTCTCCACTCCTGACAGCTGAGCTATGCCACTTCTCTCTCTCCCATGCTGGGAACGTCCAGCACAGCCAGCCCCCCCAACCCACCCCAACCCATTGGCAGTCCAAGTCACTACCATTTTCTGAGCTAGCTAGGGCTGCCAGGCTCTTCAGGACTTTGGCAGTTAGACAGCTTACCACAGGGCCCACTCACATAAAAGCAAACTAAATGAGCTTGCTGAGCTAAATGTGTAGTGTAGTATATTGTTTACAGTGTCAATGGGTATGGTTGGAGTTGCTGTGAGGTCATAGTGGGTGTTCTACTGCTGTTGGGACATGTGAAAGGGACTGCCACGGGTGAAAGACAAAGAGCCAAATAAGGACACAACAATGAGGAATATCCATTTATCTATGTCATCAAATCACTAAGTACAAACAAAAACAAAAGCAACCAAAACAAACAAGAACAGAACAGAAACTCTTATTTCACAGGAATAGCCATCCACTCCTCTGCTGTTTCCTGTGTCGTGTTAGGTCACTGAGTCGCCTCAAACACTTCTGTTCACATGTACATGTATGTCACTTGTGTGGGTGTGGTGTGCTGACGTAATGTTTTGCCCAATGAAAGAACAAACACACCACACACAGAAACAAACAGAATGGTGATTATCTTGTTGAGATACACTCACGTGGCAACATGGTGCTCTTACCTGGTCTTGGCCAATGCTATTTTTGACATTAACTTCACTGCATCTCTTGATACCTGAAAAGACAGATAATCCAAGGGTTAATACACTCTGTAGTCTCTGCACAATGCCTCTGTGTTGTCCTGTGCCACTCCAAATGGGATCATCATTGTGAAACACAAAGCAGTTGTTTGACAGCCTCTTTCCTTTCTGTACATCATGTCATCCCATAAGAACATGTGATATCGTGGATGAAGATCTATCCAAGCTGAGGTCATCACAAGTATATTTTTGATTGAATGTCATAATTTCCACACCCAGATGAGGTCATGTGGTCATGTCCAGTAGAAGGAAAGTTTGTTATTCTTTAAGTCTGTATGTATAACCTGGGATGGTGGTCAGGTGGCAGTACGCCTGGCGGTTAAGAGCATTGGGCCAGTAACTGAAAAGTTGCTGGTTTGAATCCCCCAGCCGACTAGGTAAAAAATATGCCGATGTGCCATTGAGCAAGGAACTTAACCCTAATTGCTCCTTTAAGTCGCTTTAGATAAGAGCGTCTGCTAAATGACAAAACATTTGGTCTTATTTCACAGAATCAGCACTATGGTTAATATGATTCACAGTTATGTGTGAAGTAGCCCTCATTTCTCACACTAACATGTCTCAGATAATCAGTGTGAATAAAAATCCCACTGAGAGAATACAAGACAACAGACCAAAATATCCCACCAATAGAGTTTACATAATGATGCAATTATGGTTTTCTTTTTGACCAAAAAGCTTTTCAGTCTTATAGTTGGTGTCCTTCAGGACAAGCACACAGATACTACAGCATTTGCACTATGTGTGGTTTAAGTCACCTTTAACTGACTGAATGAAGCTTACTGGTCCTTTGTAGCCCAGTTGGTAGAACATGGTGCTTGTACTGCCAGGGTTGTGGGTTTGGTTCCTGGGACCACCCATATATAGAATGTATGCACGCATGACTGTAAGTCACTTTGGATGAAAGCATCTGCTAAATGGCATATATTATTTTATTATTGAATGAAACACATGTACTGTACGTCAACCCCACTCTATCGCTCTCTCCTAGGAAGCTCCAACCTTTAGCATAGCAACAGAAGACATTTATAAGGGCCCATCCAACAATACCATGACCAAAACACTGCTGCCTGTCACCCTTAGCAACACCAAGTCACTTCCTGTTTTTTTGCCCAGACATCACCTCAGCCCTCTCTCTGGTTCCTCTGGGATGTGGGCCGTGGGGTTGGGCCTGCTGAATGTGTCAAGACCCTTATGCGCACGCAATGAACCTGGCAGCGAGGGTCAATGTCTGCCCAAGAACAACAATTTGGTGACACAGGTAGACAACGATTCTGTTAGTTGGGTTTGTCATATTCCAGTAGTCCATTTTTCCTGTGTTGGATCTTCAAGAAGCATCTATACGAAGAGTATTTTTCAATCAATGTGATTTATGCTACAGCTAAATACCGAGTCAGTTGTCACTGATATGAGAAAACACTGGACCACATGATCCTGACTCAAGTTTTAGCATCTCAATGACAAACAAGTAACACAGCAATGGTGTCTGTCTCGCCACCTACTTGACTGCCACCTTGTGGTGAGTTGTGGATAGTACAATGAAGCGACAAACAGGCATGCACCCATAGCTGGCTGGCACGCTACACTAGGCTACAGTGCAGTGTGTATTTTACCAGTTACCCATTACAGTAAGTAATGTTTTTTCTAAGACACTAATTGCCAACAAATTAGTTATTACAACTAAACTCCACAACAAAACATTATCAAACCCATGAATTGGGTTCGTCAAACACAGTGAATTCAACCTATTATGGTTGCCTACTGATTTATTTCAATTAGGATATTCAGTGGGATGGACAATACGAGTGTTCCCAGTCCCACCTTTTTTTTCCATGTCTTGATGAAGTGAGTTGAAAGTAGGAATCTTTGCCAAAATGTCAAGGGTTGCTGGTTCAAGTACCCCTCAGGTTGTCCCTCCTCAATCACTGCTCTAGCCTACTGAAAACACATTTTTAATGCTTTATTGACAGTGAAAAGTGTTAAAATGCGGCCTTTTATTTTGAAGGTTTCCTCATTACCATATCAAAGTGATGTCTTCATTTGTGTTTTTATCACATGCGTTTTCTTATGTTACTAGCGAGACATCTATCTCTATATTATTGAACATTTATTCCGTGCTATGGCGTTGATTGAGGCTTGGTTCATGGACGATTCTGACAAAGATCAGAGGATGCCGCGTAAACTAAACCCAAACAAACCCGTGTCTTTGGAGGAGTTAGAAAAGCTTGCGGTTTCCACTGGAAGGCTGTAGCTAATAGCAAGCTAGCGAGTAAGGAACAACCTGATAACAGCCAGTCAATCAAATGATCCATAGTACATACTTAAGCAAGGCCCGAGGAGGTGTGGTATATGACCAATATACCACGGCTAAGGGCTATTCTTATTACGATGCAACGCAGAGTGCCTGGACACAGCCCTTAGACGTGGTATATTGGCCACAAATCACAAACCCCCGAGGTGCATTATTGCTATTATAAACTGGTTACCAACATAATTAGAGCAGTAAAACGAAACGTTTTGTCATACCCGTGGTATACAGTCTGATATACCATGGCTTTCAGCCAATCAGAATTCAGGGCTCGAACCACCCAGTTTATAATATGAGCTATAGACCTAGGCTATAGGAAGAGTAACTTGATAACAACTTTAGCTGTTTGCTAGACAAGCTTCAGCTATCAAGAAAAAGGTGTTTGTTATTTTGTTATTCATTATCATATACAAATAAATGTGACTGTAGCTACCTAAATTAGATTGCATGAAACAGTAGTGTCTGAGTCGCCCAGACTCAGCTCACGTTTGGAAGGATGATCTGACCTCGCGAGACTAGAGTGACTGGTTGATTCAGTACTGTCCTTGTCTTCAGTTAGATGCTGATATTTATGAGACAGACCCCGCGCTGGAAAAGATCTGTAAAGTAATGCGGTACGAGATACTCCGACATCATCATTATCCACGAGGATAAACTACCCAACTATGAGGACAAGGTATAGCATAGAGTGAAAAAAAACGAATTTTAGTCGGCTCACATAACAATTAATGTTTTGTTACGGACTGTACGTTATTTATAATGAGGGATACCTGGAGGAAATCGGACCTCTCTGAACTGAAAATGGATGGCCCTTCCTTCAGTAAAATATAGTTTTACCTGACCCTCCCTGAACGCTTGAAAAAACAACAAGTGACCCTCCCCTATACCCAATATAATGAAACAAAGCGGATAGCAGGTTACATACCTACCGCTTCCCCTCACTCCTAGAGAGACCAGAGCCTTCAGATACGAGGTTTCATAATCTGTTCTTCATTTTGTAAGCATTAGCCTACATGGCAAAGTAGCCAGAAGGTTGTGGATTCACATTCCACCTCAGACAAGGGTAGAGGTGAAAAGATCTCCATTATATTGAAAGCACTGCATGAATCTATTATCCTATTTGCTGTCCTAGAAAATAATGGTTACAGTTCATATAAGGAAATCAGTCAATTTAAATAAATTCATTAGGCCCTAATCTAAGGATTTTACATGACTGGACAGGGGCGCAACCATAGGCCCACCCACTTGGGAGCCCGGCCCACCTACTGGGGAGCCAGGCCAAGCTAATCAGAATGAGTTTTCCCCCACAAAAGGGCATAATAACAGACAGAAATACTCTATTTCATCAGCTGTCCTGGTGGCTGGTCTCAGACGATCCCGCAGGTGAAGAAGCCAGATATGGAGATCCTGGGCTGGCGTGGTTACACGTGGTCTGCGGTTGTGAGGCCGGTTAGACGTACTGCCAAATTCTCTAAAACAGCGTTGGAGGCAGTTTATGGTAGAGAAATAAACATGAAATTATCTGGAAACAGCTCTGGTGGACGTTCCTGCAGTCTGCATGCCAATTGCACACTCCCTTAAAACTTGAGACATCTGTGGCATTGTGTTGTGTGACAAAACTGCACATTTTAGAGTGGCCTTTTATTGTCCCCAGCACAAAGGGCACCTGTGTAATGATCATGCTGTTTAATTATCTTCTTGATATGGATAATCTTGGCAAAGGAGAAATGCTCACTAACAGGGATGTAAACAAATTGGTGCACAAAATGTGAGAGAAATAAGCTTTTTGTGTGTATGGAGCATTTCTGGGATCTTTTACTTCAGAAAAGTTTGTGGTCATCCGCACATCCTTAAAAACATAGATACTGGGCTAATAAAGAACACTAGTGTAGAACAAGAAGACCCGCACACTGTTAAAGCTCCCAATTCACTGCTTTGTTGACATTTCGATCCGAAACGGATCTTCATGAGGTCAAACACAGTGCTCACATCCCAAAATATACACATTTCACCTCACAGGACCGTTGCAGACATGACGCATGGTGGGCGCAATATACATCTGTATATCTCTAATAATTAAATAACAGTGAGATGTAACGGTTTCCAGAAAATAATATATATTTACAAAATGATATTTTATTTCAGCTCATGAAACACGGGACCAACACTTTAAATGTTGCGTTTTATATGTTTGTTCACTATACATGAGTGAGAATCAAGATTAACTCTACTAAGCAGAAATACCAAAAAGCTCTTGTATTTAGGAATCAAATCACTACTGACGTCAGTAGTAGAGGACTCACACGTGTTGATTGATTAAAGGCCTACCTCAATTGTAAGATGTATAGAACTTGATGTACGGATAAGTAGTTTGTACTCATGAAAATACAATTGCAGTTCTATTTTCAATCATTCAGTTGATTGTCTATTAATGAACATCTCATTAGCTAGTCTGTCACTTTTCACCAACAGTGTCTATGTACCACATTTCAATTGTATTTCCAGATTCCTGCAATTTGTTGTTTGTAATTTCTCCACATGATGCACTTATTTTATTTTTGCACGATGGTCAGTTTATTTGGATAAACAATAGTCATTTAAACATGTAAACAAACAGTGGTACAGACATCATTAGAATAATTCAATTAAATACATTAAATCATTTTATTCAAGAATAATTTTTACAAGTTGTACATTTTCCCTACTTATAATATGTACAGTTTTAAATGATTACATATCTATTTTACTTTTGTTTTGTGGAGAGGGGTGTATCCTGAGCCAAGTCACACTCAATTGAAAAGGTACAGAAGAGCCGTGGTTGATTTTACGGGACGAAGTCACAGATCTGGGGGGAAGTAACATGATTTCAGGTTGATGATGTATTCCGGTCTTAATCACACAGGAATGTGAAACGTCTCCCTCGTCTAAAAACCTTGTACTGTATGTCAGTGGAGGCTGCTGAGGGGAGGACGACTCATAATAATGTCTGGAATGAGTTCAATGGAATGGTATCAAACACATCAACGACGTGGTTTCCATGTGGATGATGCCTTTCCATTGACTCCATTCCAGACATTATTATGAGCCGTCCTCCCCTCAGCAGCCCCCACTTCTGTATATATTCACATACATATCCTATCAGAGTCACACAATCATTTAATTTGCATCTACTACTATAACGTGGCAAGTGGATTTGCCTGAACTGAAGGGACAGTTTGTGTTCCTGCTTTGGAGTACAGGCAGGGTAATGGCTATGTTGTTTAGTCTTATGAACTCAAGACTAGGACTATCCTCCTGATGGGCCCCTGTGCTGGCAATTGTTTTGTTCCAATCTTAATAGTGACCTACAGGGGTCCCATACCTCCCATGTTCCCTCTAAACCAGTTTGAGGCACTGTGTGTTTAAGCAGTCTCCCTCTCGGCAGGCCACTGACTCCAGCAGGGCCTGTTTCTTCTGGGTGGAGCGGGACGACTCCAGCAGGGCCTGTTTCTTCTGGGTGGAGCGGGACGACTCCAGCAGGGCCTGTTTCATCTGGGTGGAGCGGGCCGACTCCAGCAGGGCCTGTTTCTTCTGGGTGGAGTGGGACGACTCCAGCAGGGCCTGTTTCTTCTGGGTGGAGCGGGCCGACTCCAGCAGGGCCTGTTTGTTCTGGGTGGAGCGGGACGACACCAGCAGGGCCTGTTTCTTCTGGGTGGAGCGGGACGACTCCAGCAGGGCCTGTTTCTTCTGGGTGGAGCGGGATGACTCCAGCAGGGCCTGTTTCTTCTGGGTGGAGAGGGATGACTCCAGCAGGGCCTGTTTCTTCTGGGTGGAACGGGCCGACTCCAGCAGGGCCTGTTTCTTCTGGGTGGAGCGGGACGACACCAGCAGGGCCTGTTTCTTCTGGGTGGAGCGGGACGACTCCAGCAGGGCCTGTTTCTTCTGGGTGGAGCGGGACGACACCAGCAGGGCCTGTTTCTTCTGGGTGGAGCGGGACGACTCCAGCAGGGCCTGTTTCTTCTGGGTGGAACGGGCCGACTCCAGCAGGGCCTGTTTCTTCTGGGTGGAGCGGGACGACACCAGCAGGGCCTGTTTCTTCTGGGTGGAGCGGGACGACTCCAGCAGGGCCTGTTTCTTCTGGGTGGAGCGGGATGACTCCAGCAGGGCCTGTTTCTTCTGGGTGGAGCGGGACGACTCCAGCAGGGCCTGTTTCTTCTGGGTGGAGCGGGACGACTCCAGCAGGGCCTGTTTCATCTGGGTGGAGCGGGCCGACTCCAGCAGGGCCTGTTTCTTCTGGGTGGAGCGGGACGACACCAGCAGGGCCTGTTTCTTCTGGGTGGAGCGGGACGACTCCAGCAGGGCCTGTTTCTTCTGGGTGGAACGGGATGACTCCAGCAGGGCCTGTTTCTTCTGGGTGGAGCGGGACGACACCAGCAGGGCCTGTTTCTTCTGGGTGGAGCGGGACGACTCCAGCAGGGCCTGTTTCTTCTGGGTGGAGCGGGATGACTCCAGCAGGGCCTGTTTCTTCTGGGTGGAGAAGGATGACTCCAGCAGGGCTTGTTTCTTCTGGGTGGAGCGGGACGACTCCAGCAGGGCCTGTTTCTTCTGGGTGGAACGGGACGACCAGCAGGGCCTGTTTCTTAGTCAGCCACCAATTGTGCAAGTTCTCCCACTTAAAAAGATGAGAGAGTCCTGTAACTTTCATCATAGGTACACTTCTACTATGACAGACAAAATGAGAAAAAAAATCCAGAAAATCACACTGTAGGATTTCTAATGAATTTATTTGCAAATTATGGTGGAAAATATGTATTTGGTCACCTACAAACGACACCAGCAGGGCCTGTTTCTTCTGGGTGGAACGGGATGACTCCAGCAGGGCCTGTTTCTTCTGGGTGGAGCGGGATGACTCCAGCAGGGCCTGTTTCTTCTGGGTGGAGCGGGACGACTCCAGCAGGGCCTGTTTCTTCTGGGTGGAGAGGGATGACTCCAGCAGGGCCTGTTTCTTCTGGGTGGAGCACGACGACTCCAGCAGGGCCTGTTTCTTCTGGGTGGAGCGGGACGACTCCAGCAGGGCCTGTTTCATCTGGGTGGAGCGGGCCGACTCCAGCAGGGCTTGTTTCTTCTGGGTGGAGCGGGACGACACCATCAGGGCCTGTTTCTTCTGGGTGGAGCGGGACGACTGAAGCAGGGCCTGTTTCTTCTGGGTGGAACGGGATGACTCCAGCAGGGCCTGTTTCTTCTGGGTGGAGCGGGATGACTCCAGCAGGGCCTGTTTCTTCTGGGTGGAGAAGGATGACTCCAGCAGGGCTTGTTTCTTCTGGGTGGAGCGGGACGACTCCAGCAGGGCCTGTTTCTTCTGGGTGGAACGGGACGACCAGCAGGGCCTGTTTCTTAGTCAGCCACCAATTGTGCAAGTTCTCCCACTTAAAAAGATGAGAGAGGCCTGTAACTTTCATCATAGGTACACTTCTACTATGACAGACAAAATGAGAAAAAAAATCCAGAAAATCACACTGTAGGATTTCTAATGAATTTATTTGCAAATTATGGTGGAAAATATGTATTTGGTCACCTACAAACGACACCAGCAGGGCCTGTTTCTTCTGGGTGGAGCGGGACGACTCCAGCAGGGCCTGTTTCTTCTGGGTGGAGCGGGATGACTCCAGCAGGGCCTGTTTCTTCTGGGTGGAGCGGGACGACTCCAGCAGGGCCTGTTTCTTCTGGGTGGAGAGGGATGACTCCAGCAGGGCCTGTTTCTTCTGGGTGGAGCGGGACGACTCCAGCAGGGCCTGTTTCTTCTGGGTGGAGCGGGACGACTCCAGCAGGGCCTGTTTCATCTGGGTGGAGCGGGCCGACTCCAGCAGGGCCTGTTTCTTCTGGGTGGAGCGGGACGACACCAGCAGGGCCTGTTTCTTCTGGGTGGAGCGGGACGACTCCAGCAGGGCCTGTTTCTTCTGGGTGGAACGGGATGACTCCAGCAGGGCCTGTTTCTTCTGGGTGGAGAACGATGACTCCAGCAGGGCCTGTTTCTTCTGGGTGGAGAACGATGACTCCAGCAGGGCTTGTTTCTTCTGGGTGGAGCGGGGCGACTCCAGCAGGGCCTGTTTCTTCTGGGTGGAGCGGGACGACCAGCAGGGCCTGTTTCTTAGTCAGCCACCAATTGTGCAAGTTCTCCCACTTAAAAAGATGAGAGAGGCCTGTAACTTTCATCATAGGTACACTTCTACTATGACAGACAAAATGAGAAAAAAAATCCAGAAAATCACACTGTAGGATTTCTAATGAATTTATTTGGAAATTATGGTGGAAAATATGTATTTGGTCACCTACAAACGACACCAGCAGGGCCTGTTTCTTCTGGGTGGAGCGGGATGACTCCAGCAGGGCCTGTTTCTTCTGGGTGGAACGGGCCGACTCCAGCAGGGCCTGTTTCTTCTGGGTGGAGCGGGACGACACCAGCAGGGCCTGTTTCTTCTGGGTGGAGCGGGACGACTCCAGCAGGGCCTGTTTCTTCTGGGTGGAGCGGGCTGACTCCAGCAGGGCCTGTCTCTTCTGGGTGGAGAAGGATGACTCCAGCAGGGCCTGTTTCTTCTGGGTGGAGCGGGACGACCAGCAGGGCCTGTTTCTTAGTCAGCCACCAATTGTGCAAGTTCTCCCACTTAAAAAGATGAGAGAGGCCTGTAACTTTCATCATAGGTACACTTCTACTATGACAGACAAAAAAATCCAGAAAATCACACTGTAGGATTTCTAATGAATTTATTTGCAAATTATGGTGGAAAATATGTATTTGGTCACCTACAAACAAGCATGATTTCTGACTCTCACAGACCTGTAACTTCTTCTTTAAGAGGCTCCTCTGTCCTCCACTCGTTACCTGTATTAATGGCACCTGTTTGAACTTGTTATCAGTATAAAAGACACCTGTCCACAACCTCAAACAGTCACACTCCAAACTCCACTATGGCCAAGACCAAAGAGCTGTCAAAGGACACCAGAAACAAAATTGTAGACCTGCACCAGGCTGGGAAGACTGAATCTGCAATAGGTAAGCAGCTTGGTTTGAAGAAATCATCTGTGGGAGCAATTATTAGGAAATGGAAGACATACAAGACCACTGATAATCTCCTTCGATCTGGGGCTCCACGCAAGATCTCACCCCGTGGGGTCAAAATGATCACAAGGTGAGCAAAAATCACAAAATCACACGGGGGGACCTAGTGAATGACCTGCAGAGAGCTGGGACCAAAGTAACAAAGCCTACCATCAGTAACACACTACGCCGCCAGGGACTCAAATCCTGCAGTGCCAGACATGTCCCCCTGCTTAAGCCAGTACATGTCCAGGCCCGTCTGAAGTTTGCTAGAGAGCATTTGGATGATCCAGAAGAAGATTGGGAGAATACCATATGGTCAGATGAAACCAAAATAGGACAAAGAATGCTGAGTTGCATCCAAAGAACACCATACCTACTGTGAAGCATGGGGGTGGAAACATCATGCTTTGGGGCTGTTTTTCTGCAAAGGGACCAGGACGACTGAAGGAAAGAATGAATGGGGCCATGTATCGTGACATTTTGAGTGAAAACCTCCTTCCATCAGCAAGGGCATTGAAGATGAAACGTGGCTGGGTCTTTCAGCATGACAATGATCCCAAACACACCGCCCAGGCAACAAAGGAGTGGCTTCGTAAGAAGCATTACAAGGTCCTGGAGTGGCCTAGCCAGTCTCCAGATCTCAACCCCATAGAAAATCTTTGGAGGGAGTTGAAAGTCCGTGTTGCCCAGCAACAGCCCCAAAACATCACTGCTCTAGAGGAGATCTGCATGGAGGAATGGGCCAAAATACCAGCAACAGTGTGTGAAAACCTTGTGAAGACTTACAGAAAACGTTTGACCTCTGTCATTGCCAACAAAGGGTATATAACAAAGTATTGAGATAAACTTTTGTTATTGACCAAATACTTATTTTCCACCATAATTTGCAAATAAATTCATAAAAAATCCTTCAATGTGATTTTCTGGATTTTTTTTTCTAATTTTGTCTGTCATAGTTAAAGTGTACCTATGATGAAAATTACAGGCCTCTCTCATCTTTTTAAGTGGGAGAACTTGCACAATTGGTGGCTGACTAAATACTTTTTTGCCCCACTGTATATCTGCATAGAGAGGGGAGAATGCAGAAATGAGTTAATTGCACGTAGAGAGGGGAGAGTAACGAGTAATTTGCCTGAGGGAGAAGGGCCCTGCAGAGAGGAGAGATAAGACAGATGTTATTTGTCTAGGGAGAGAGGGGATAAGACATGGTTATTGCCTTAGGAGAAGAGAGGGATGTTCTTTTCTTGCCTGAGGAGAGAGGGATATGCCGTACAGCCAAGGGGAGAGATCGGTTTCAAAATAGAGTGCATTCATTTACAGTCACTAAGAATGTACAACTTCTGATGTATCCTAGAAAATGTATGAGTAAGTTAATCAATTATAGCTGTCATAAACTGTTGTAGATTGCGTGATCGCCTACCACAGGGTTTTTGGGGTCGATCTTCAGGACCTCTTTGAAGGGGGAGAGTGCCTCTGAGTAGTTGTTCTGACTGAGGTAGACGAAGGACCTGAAACCCACACACAAGTCAGCTGGGTTACTTCAGTGATTCTGTGTGAAGATGTGACAATCGGCCATGTGACAGGAATTAACAGAAATGTCAATCAACACAGTGTGAATGGCACTGTTGTGTCTCCTAACAAAGCATCACAAAGTGGCAAATACACAAGTGTGACCCCCTGTTCCAACTCACATACTAGAATTGTGAGAGAAGTCTGACAGAATTACAGATAAATTCATCTCAGAAGTAATTACTTCCACTCATTCGTACCTGTTCATCAACACACGTGTCAGTAGGTCCAGTTCCCTTCTCCAGAGAAGAAATACTGCTGTTTTAATGTCTCCAATCTGGTCCAAAATAATCATTCAAACAAAAACACATTGGCATTATGTTGAGGAACCAAAAACACACTGGCATTATGTTGAGGAACCAAAAACACATTGGCATTATGTTGAGGAACCAAAAACACACTGGCATTATGTTGAGGAACCAAAAACACATTGGCATTATGTTGAGAAACCAAAAACACATTGGCATTATGTTGAGGAACCAAAAACACATTGGCATTATGTTGAGGAACCAAAAACACATTGACATTATGTTGAGGAACCAAAAACACATTGGCATTATGTTGAGAAACCAAAAACACATTGGCATTATGTTGAGGAACCAAAAACACATTGGCATTATGTTGAGGAACCAAAAACACATTGACATTATGTTGAGGAACCAAAAACACATTGGCATTATGTTGAGGAACCAAAAACACATTGGCATTATGTTGAGGAACCAAAAACACATTGGCATTATGTTGAGAAACCAAAAACACATTGGCATTATGTTGAGGAACCAAAAACACATTGGCATTATGTTGAGGAACCAAAAACACATTGACATTATGTTGAGGAACCAAAAACACATTGGCATTATGTTGAGGAACCAAAAACACATTGGCATTATGTTGAGGAACCAAAAACACATTGGCATTATGTTGAGGAACCAAAAACACATAGGCATTATGTTGAGGAACAAAAAACACATTGGCATTATGTTGAGGAACCAAAAACACATTGGCATTATGTTGAGGAACCAAAAACACTTTGGCATTATGTTGAGGAACCAAAAACACTTTGGCATTATGTTGAGGAACCAAAAACACATTGGCATTATGTTGAGGAACCAAAAACACTTTGGCATTATGTTGAGGAACCAAAAACACACTGGCATTATGTTGAGGAACCAAAAACACTTTGGCATTATGTTGAGGAACCAAAAACACATTGGCATTATGTTGAGGAACCAAAAACACATTGGCATTATGTTGAGGAACCAAAAACACATTGGCATTATGTTGAGGAACCAAAAACACATTGGCATTATGTTGAGGAACCAAAAACACATTGGCATTATGTTGAGGAACCAAAAACACATTGGCATTATGTTGAGGAACCAAAAACACATTGGCATTATGTTGAGGAACCAAAAACACTTTGGCATTATGTTGAGGAACCAAAAACACTTTGGCATTATGTTGAGGAACCAAAAACACATTGGCATTATGTTGAGGAACCAAAAACACATTGGCATTATGTTGAGGAACCAAAAACACATTGGCATTATGTTGAGGAACCAAAAACACATTGGCATTATGTTGAGGAACCAAAAACACATTGGCATTATGTTGAGGAACCAAAAACACATTGGCATTATGTTGAGGAACCAAAAACACATTGGCATTATGTTGAGGAACCAAAAACACATTGGCATTATGTTGAGGAACCAAAAACACATTGGCATTATGATGAGGAACCAAAAACACATTGGCATTATGTTGAGGAACCAAAAACACATTGGCATTATGTTGAGGAACCAAAAACACATTGGCATTATGTTGAGGAACCAAAAACACATTGGCATTATGTTGAGGAACCAAAAACACATTGACATTATGTTGAGGAACCAAAAACACATTGGCATTATGTTGAGGAACCAAAAACACATTGGCATTATGTTGAGGAACCAAAAACACATTGGCATTATGTTGAGGAACCAAAAACACATTGACATTATGTTGAGGAACCAAAAACACATTGGCATTATGTTGAGGAACCAAAAACACATTGGCATTATGATGAGGAACCAAAAACACATTGGCATTATGTTGAGGAACCAAAAACACTTTGGCATTATGTTGAGGAACCAAAATCACATTGGCATTGTGTTGAGGAACCAAAAACACATTGGCATTATGTTGAGGAACCAAAAACACATTGGCATTATGTTGAGGAACCAAAAACACATTGGCATTATGTTGAGGAACCAAAAACACTTTGCCATTATGTTGAGGAACCAAAAACACATTGGCATTATGTTGAGGAACCAAAAACACATTGGCATTATGTTGAGGAACCAAAAACACATTGGCATTATGTTGAGGAACCAAAAACACATTGGCATTATGTTGAGGAACCAAAAACACATTGGAATTATGTTGAGGAACCAAAAACACATTGGCATTATGTTGAGGAACCAAAAACACATTGGCATTATGTTGAGGAACCAAAAACACATTGGCATTATGTTGAGGAACCAAAAACACATTGGCATTATGTTGAGGAACCAAAAACACATTGGCATTATGTTGAGGAACCAAAAACACATTGGCATTATGTTGAGGAACCAAAAACACATTGGCATTATGTTGAGGAACCAAAAACACATTGGCATTATGTTGAGGAACCAAAAACACATTGGCATTATGTTGAGGAACCAAAAACACATTGGCATTATGTTGAGGAACCAAAAACACATTGGCATTATGTTGAGGAACCAAAAACACATTGGCATTATGTTGAGGAACCAAAAACACATTGGCATTATGTTGAGGAACCAAAAACACATTGGCATTATGTTGAGGAACCAAAAACACATTGGCATTATGTTGAGGAACCAAAAACACATTGGCATTATGTTGAGGAACCAAAAACACACTGGCATTATGATGAGAAACCAAAAACACATTGGCATTATGTTGAGGAACCAAAAACACATTGGCATTATGTTGAGGAACCAAAAACACATTGGCATTATGTTGAGGAACCAAAAACACATTGGCATTATGTTGAGGAACCAAAAACACATTGGCATTATGTTGAGGAACCAAAAACACACTGGCATTATGATGAGAAACCAAAAACACACTGGCATTATGTTGAGGAACCAAAAACACATAGGCATTATGATGAGAAACCAAAAACACACTGGCATTATGTTGAGGAACCAAAAACACACTGGCATTATGATGAGGAACCAAAAACACACTGGCATTATGTTGAGGAACCAAAAACACACTGGCATTATGTTGAGGAACCAAAAACACACTGGCATTATGTTGAGGAACCAAAAACACATTGGCATTATGATGAGGAACCAAAAACACATTGGCATTATGTTGAGGAACCAAAAACACACTGGCATTATGTTGAGGAACCAAAAACACACTGGCATTATGTTGAGGAACCAAAAACACATTGGCATTATGATGAGGAACCAAAAACACATTGGCATTATGTTGAGGAACCAAAAACACACTGGCATTATGATGAGGAACCAAAAACACACTGGCATTATGTTGAGGAACCAAAAACACATTGGCATTATGTTGAGGAACCAAAAACACACTGGCATTATGTTGAGGAACCAAAAACACATTGGCATTATGTTGAGGAACCAAAAACACACTGGCATTATGTTGAGGAACCAAAAACACATTGACATTATGTTGAGGAACCAAAAACACACTGGCATTATGTTGAGAAACCAAAAACACATTGGCATTATGTTGAGGAACCAAAAACACATTGGCATTATGTTGAGGAACCAAAAACACATTGGCATTATGATGAGAAACCAAAAACACACTGGCATTATGTTGAGAAACCAAAAACACACTGGCATTATGTTGAGGAACCAAAAACACATTGGCATTATGTTGAGGAACCAAAAACACATTGGCATTATGTTGAGGAACCAAAAACACATTGGCATTATGTTGAGGAACCAAAAACACATTGGCATTATGTTGAGGAACCAAAAACACATTGGCATTATGTTGAGAAACCAAAAACACATTGGCATTATGTTGAGGAACCAAAAACACATTGGCATTATGTTGAGGAACCAAAAACACATTGACATTATGTTGAGGAACCAAAAACACATTGGCATTATGTTGAGAAACCAAAAACACATTGGCATTATGTTGAGGAACCAAAAACACATTGGCATTATGTTGAGGAACCAAAAACACATTGGCATTATGTTGAGAAACCAAAAACACACTGGCATTATGATGAGAAACCAAAAACACATTGGCATTATGTTGAGGAACCAAAAACACATTGGCATTATGTTGAGGAACCAAAAACACATTGGCATTATGTTGAGGAACCAAAAACACATTGGAATTATGTTGAGGAACCAAAAACACATTGGCATTATGTTGAGGAACCAAAAACACATTAACATTATGTTGAGGAACCAAAAACACATTAACATTATGTTGAGGAACCAAAAACACATTAACATTATGTTGAGGAACCAAAAACACATTAACATTATGTTGAGGAACCAAAAACACATTGGCATTATGTTGAGGAACCAAAAACACATTGGCATTATGTTGAGGAACCAAAAACACATTGGCATTATGTTGAGAAACCAAAAACACATTGGCATTATGTTGAGGAACCAAAAACACATTGGCATTATGATGAAGAAAAGTAGTTGTAGTTCAAAGAGAGGCGTGTTCACCTGCAGGAATATGCGTCCTATCCCACTCAGCAGCTGCACTCTCTGCTGGGGCTCCTACTGAATGATGGAGTGATATGTCTCTACAGCTAGAACATAGTCCTGGAGAGAGAAAGACAAGAGGGGGGAGAAAGACGAGAGAGAGAGGGAGGAGAAAGTGAGAAAGACAGAGAGAGGGGGGAGAGAGAGAGAAAGATGAGAGAGAGAGATGGGGGAGAGAGAGGGGAGGGAGTGAAAGACAAGAGAGAGAGGGGGGAGAGAGAAAGACGAGAAAGAGATGGGGGAGAGAGAGGGGAGGGAGAGAAAGACAAGAGAGAGAGGGAGGAGAAAGTGAGAAAGACAGAGAGGGGGGAGAGAGAGAGAAAGATGAGAGAGAGAGATGGGGGAGAGAGAGGGGAGGGAGTGAAAGACAAGAGAGAGAGGGGGGAGAGAGAAAGACGAGAAAGAGATGGGGGAGAGAGAGGGGAGGGAGAGAAAGACAAGAGAGAGAGGGGGAGAGAGAGAAAGACAAGAGAGAGAGGGAAGAGAGAGAGAGAAGGAGGAGAGAGTGAGAAAGACAGAGAGAGATGGGGGAGGGAGAGAAGGACAAGAGAGGGGGGGGGGGGGGTAAAATCAGGTGTATTGACCATTAGCAGGGCAAGGTGTCCCTGGTCACAGTGTGCCCCTGCCATGGCTGTTCTTTAGCACACCATATCGCTCACATGCTGACTGAACTGCTGAACATGGTTGCTATGTAGCTGGGGATAGGAGAGAGGTCGGGTGGTGAGTTGGTGCAGTGGGTGTCTGTGTGTACATAAATATCACCAGCTGATGGCACTGTGGCTCTTTCAATTGTCCCCCCGGACAGAACACACTCTCCCTCTCCCTCTCCCTCGCTTCCTCTATTTCTCTCACTAACAAAGAATCCAGCCAGGGTGATCCTATGGGATACTTCTAGGAAGCCTGTGGTCTGCCATCATACATCTACAGACCAACACAAACAACACTTACACACAACAATCACTAACAAGCAACATCATTAGACAGGATTCTCTAGTGCTGTATAAAGTATAGAAGTCAATTAAACGTGATGAATGCAGTCTTCATCAAAGGATGATACAGAACCTGTCAAAATGATCATGTCTCCTGTGCCTGGCGGACACGGTGTGGTCCTCGACGGGTAGTGTTCTGCCTCTATCAATTACTGTAAAACTCCAGTCCATGGTAAGATCATCAAGCAGAATGGTGGTTTTGTTGCATGATAGTTTAGTGTTTCACCGTTTCTTCATTGGACTCTGAGGGTGATGATACTACTGAAGGTGTTATCAACTGGCAGGATAGATACACAGTGGCTTGGAGCAGGACATGCTTTAGCTAGCATCCGCCTGGCTATTCCACTGTCCGCATGTGTCTAGTCAGAGAGCAGGACGTGCTTTAGCTAGCATCCGCCTGGCTATTCCACTGTCCGCATGTGTCTAGACAGAGAGCAGGACATGCTTTAGCTAGCATCTGCCTGGCTATTCCACTGTCCGCATGTGTCTAGACAGAGAGCAGGACATGCTCTAGCTAGCATCCGCCTGGCAATTCCACTGTCCGCATGTGTCTAGACAGAGAGCAGGACGTGCTCTAGCTAGCATCTGCCTGGCTATTCCACTGTCCACATGTGTCTAGACAGAGAACAGGACATGCTCTAGCTAGCATCCGCCTGGCTATTCCACTGTTCGCATGTGTCTAGACAGAGAGCAGGACTGAGGGGAAGGTAGAATGAAGAGAACTGATCCACACACACGTACCTGACAAGACATCTCCAAACACACCCACTCACTGCACCAACACAACGCTGCTAAAACCTAATAACCCTTATTAGCCATTGTGTGTGTCCGTGTCTCTCGCTGGTCGTCATCCATTCTTCTAATTGCTCCACTAGCTTCCTGACAGCCCTGGACAGGCATGTGTGTGAATCTGTGACTGTGGGCATGTAAGAATGTGTCTAACTATGTCGATGAATGTGTGTGTTAAAGCATGGACAGTGGGGCAAACAAGTATTTAGTCAGCCACCAATTGTGCAAGTTCTCCCACTTAAAAAGATGAGAGAGGCCTGTAATTTTCATCATAGGTACACTTCAACTATGACAGACAAAATGAGGGAAAAAAATCCAGAAAATCACATTGTAGGATTTTTAATAAATATATTTGCAAATTATGGTGGAAAATAAGTATTTGGTCAATAACAAAAGTTTATCTCAATACATTGTTATATACCCTTTGTTAGCAATGACAGAGGTCAATTTTGGCCCATTCCTGCATGCAGATCTCCTCTAAGCAGTGATGTTTTGGGGCTGTTGCTGGGCAACACGGACTTTCAACTCCCTCAAAGATTTTCTATGGGGTTGAGATCTGGAGACTGGCTAGGCCACTCCAGGACCTTGAAATGCTTCTTACGAAGCCACTCCTTCGTTGCCTGGGCGGTGTGTTTGGGATCATTGTCATGCTGAAAGACCCAGCCACGTTTCATCTTCAATGCCCTTGCTGATGGAAGGAGGTTTTCACTCAAAATGTCACGATACATGGCCCCATTCATTCTTTCCTTTACACGGATCAGACGTCCTGGTCCCTTTGCAGAAAAACAGCCCAAAAGCATGATGTTTCCACCCCCGTGCTTCACAGTAGGTATGGTGTTCTTTGGATGCAACTCGGCATTCTTTGTCCTCCAAACACGAGTTGAGTTTTTACCAAAAAGTTATATTTTGGTTTCATCTGACCATATGACATTCTCCCAATCTTCTTCTGGATCATCCAAATGCTCTCTAGCAAACTTCAGACGGGCCTGGACATGTACTGGCTTAAGCAGGGGGACACGTCTGGCACTGCAGGATTTGAGTCCCTGGCGGCGTAGTGTGTTACTGATGGTAGGCTTTGTTACTTTGGTCCCAGCTCTCTGCAGGTCATTCACTATGTCCCCCTGTGTGGTTCTGGGATTTTTGCTCACCGTTCTTGTGATCATTTTGACCCCACGGGGTGAGATCTTGCGTGGAGCCCCAGATCGAGGGAGATTATCAGTGGTCTTGTGTGTCTTCCATTTCCTAATAATTGATCCCACAGTTGATTTCTTCAAACCAAGCTGCTTACATATTGCAGATTAAGTCTTTTTTTCTTCTAATTTTGTCTGTCATAGTTGAAGTGTACCTATGATGAAAATTACAGGCCTCTCTCATCTTTTTAAGTGGGAGAACTTGCACAATTGGTGGCTGACTAAATACTTTTTTGCCCCACTGTACATACACACAGGGGACTATGGTAGCTCTGTGCAGCTCTCCTTAGTGTTAGTGCCTCCCCCTCACACACACCTGTGCATGCACACACACCACACACACCTTCATCATGAGCAGACAGTTAGCCATGGAGTACATGACCCGACTCAGACAAGACCTCCACAGCTGAAGAGATTCTGCAACACACAAGAGGACAAATTGGTTTAATTTCAGTCATTTCTGACTCATTTACGCAGGTAGCTTTCGGGACAATTAATTAATTCATTCGATATTCCGCTGTACAAAAATACCGTTGACCATAACACACCCCAAATGCATGGGAGTACAAATATAGCAGCCCTCCCTTTTCTCTCCTCTCTCTATATCCAACTACCCCTCCCCTCATCAAACTAGTATTCCTATCACCTTCCAACCCATCAATTCATTACCCGAGAGAAGGAATTATAGAGGGAGAGAAGGCACTGCGACACCCTCTCTCTCTCTCACACTGTCTCTCTCCTCAGGCTAATTGTATAGGCTGTCACTGGGCTTATTTGCACTCATATGCAGTGGGTGTGTATTCATGTGTGAATGGGCCTGATTGTGCTTGGTGTGTACAGTATGTGTATAGAGAACCTGTGTGTGTTCAGTTGACTAAGACAATCACTCAGTGGGGATCTATTGAGATGCTCCAAGTCTGTGTTGAGACAGTGAGAGAGGGAGAGTGGGGGAGAGAGAGAGAGGGAGTGAGGGAGAGAGAGAGAGAGGGAGTGGGGGAGAGAGAGGGGGAGAGTGGGGGAGAGAGGGGGAGAGTGGGGGAGAGAGGGAGAGAGAGAGGGAATGTGGGAGAGATAGACAGACAGTGGGAGAGAGAGAGACAGACAGACAGTGGGAGAGAGAGAGAGACAGACAGTGGGAGAGAGAGAGACAGACAGACAGACAGACAGACAGACAGACAGACAGACAGACAGACAGAGAGAGAGAGAGAGAGAGAGAGAGAGAGAGAGAGAGAGAGACAGACAGACAGACAGACAGTGGGAGAGAGAGAGAGACAGTGGGAGAGAGAGACACAGACAGTAGGAGAGAGAGAGAGACAGTGGGAGAGAGAGAGACAGACAGTGGGAGAGAAAGAGAGACAGTGGGAGAGAGAGAGAGAGACAGACACAGACAGACAGTGGGAGAGGGGGAGAGGGGGAGAGACAGTGGGAGAGGGAGAGACAGTGGGAGAGGGGGAGAGACAGTGGGAGAGGGAGAGACAGTGGGAGAGGGAGAGAGACAGTGGGAGAGAGAGTGGGAGAGGGAGAGAGACAGTGGGAGAGAGAGAGAGACAGTGGGAGAGAGAGTGGGAGAGGGAGAGAGATTGGGAGAGGGAGAGAGACAGTGGGAGAGGGAGAGAGAGTGGGAGAGGGAGAGAGACAGTGGGAGAGGGAGAGAGACAGTGGGAGAGAGAGTGGGAGAGGGAGAGAGATTGGGAGAGGGAGAGAGACAGTGGGAGAGGGAGAGAGACAGTGGGAGAGAGAGTGGGAGAGGGAGAGAGAGTGGGAGAGGGAGAGACAGTGGGAGAGGGAGAGAGACAGTGGGAGAGAGAGTGGGAGAGGGAGAGAGAGTGGGAGAGGGAGAGAGACAGTGGGAGAGGGAGAGAGACAGTGGGAGAGGGAGAGAGAGAGTGGGAGAGGGAGAGAGAGAGTGGGAGAGGGAGAGAGAGAGTGGGAGACAGACAGACAGACAGACAGACAGACAGACAGACAGACAGTGGGAGAGGGAGACAGATAGACACAGACAGACAGACAGTGAGAGGGAGACAGACAGACAGACAGACAGACAGACAGTGAGAGGGAGACAGATAGACACAGACAGACATACAGACAGTGAGAGGGAGACAGATATACACAGACAGTGAGAGGGAGACAGATAGACACAGACAGACATACAGACAGTGAGAGGGAGACAGATAGACACAGACAGACAGTGAGAGGGAGACAGATAGACACAGACATACATACAGACAGTGAGAGGGAGACAGATAGACACAGACATACATACAGACAGTGAGAGGGAGACAGATAGACACACAGACATACATACAGACAGTGAGAGGGAGACAGATAGACACACAGACATACATACAGACAGTGAGAGGGAGACAGATAGACACAGACATACATACAGACAGTGAGAGGGAGACAGATAGACACAGACATACATACAGACAGTGAGAGGGAGACAGATAGACACATACATACAGACAGTGAGAGGGAGACAGATAGACACAGACATACATACAGACAGTGAGAGGGAGACAGATAGACACACAGACATACATACAGACAGTGAGAGGGAGACAGATAGACACAGACATACATACAGACAGTGAGAGGGAGACAGATAGACACAGACATACATACAGACAGTGAGAGGGAGACAGATAGACACAGACATACATACAGACAGTGAGAGGGAGACAGATAGACACATACATACAGACAGTGAGAGGGAGACAGATAGACACAGACATACATACAGACAGTGAGAGGGAGACAGATAGACACACAGACATACATACAGACAGTGAGAGGGAGACAGATAGACACAGACATACATACAGACAGTGAGAGGGAGACAGATAGACACAGACATACATACAGACAGTGAGAGGGAGACAGATAGACACACAGACATACATACAGACAGTGAGAGGGAGACAGATAGACACACAGACATACATACAGACAGTGAGAGGGAGACAGATAGACACAGACATACATACAGACAGTGAGAGGGAGACAGATAGACACAGACATACATACAGACAGTGAGAGGGAGACAGATAGACACAGACATACATACAGACAGTGAGAGGGAGACAGATAGACACATACATACAGACAGTGAGAGGGAGACAGATAGACACAGACATACATACAGACAGTGAGAGGGAGACAGATAGACACACAGACATACATACAGACAGTGAGAGGGAGACAGATAGACACAGACATACATACAGACAGTGAGAGGGAGACAGATAGACACAGACATACATACAGACAGTGAGAGGGAGACAGATAGACACACAGACATACATACAGACAGTGAGAGGGAGACAGATAGACACACAGACATACATACAGACAGTGAGAGGGAGACAGATAGACACACAGACATACATACAGACAGTGAGAGGGAGACAGATAGACACAGACATACATACAGACAGTGAGAGGGAGACAGATAGACACAGACATACATACAGACAGTGAGAGGGAGACAGATAGACACACAGACATACATACAGACAGTGAGAGGGAGACAGATAGACACAGACATACATACAGACAGTGAGAGGGAGACAGATAGACACAGACATACATACAGACAGTGAGAGGGAGACAGATAGACACATACATACAGACAGTGAGAGGGAGACAGATAGACACAGACATACATACAGACAGTGAGAGGGAGAGTGCTGTAACTATCAGATCAAGAGGAGACTAGTAAACAGAGCCTGAGCTCAGTCATCTGTTTATCCAATTATTGAAGTGTTGATCAACGTAACCAAGGTTTTATATATTGATTTATTTTCTCAATCTTCTAACCTTGTTTATGAATAAGTTCCTAAAAAATACATTATTTTGACAAACGGGCTTGACAGTAAATTAGTGGCTTTACCACCAAATTCGTTGCATAGGATTTTAAACCTTAATGGTTGTTTTGTGACCTTGTTAAAAGCTAGAGGGAAAGGAATGACTGATGTGAATAACACGGTGTCTGATATGCCTGTACTGTACCTTGTCTGTCCTGCTGGGTGAGGTAAATCATACAGCTGTCCCCAGACAAGCCCTGCTCTACAGGGGACACACATAGCAAGGTAGTCATTAACGCATCACTGCCTTAATTGGAAGAAAAAAGTGATGGAGGACACAATAGAAAGTTGGTGTGTGTATGTATGCGTGTATGTGTACACATGTTACTATAATTGTGAATGCCAGAAGTCCTCACAAGAATAGTAAACCAACTAAAATTCAGAGAATTGAGGACATTTTGTCAGTACTCCCTTATAAAAGCCTATTTTAGAGTTAGAAGTTAGAGGTTACGATTTTGAATGGGAATATATTGTTGGTCCCCAAAATGTCCTCACAAGTATAGGAAGACATAGATGTGTGTGCTCACAGTCTGACAGACAGTCCTCATGCTGTGTCGTCTGTCCAGAGACTCCTGTGGTTTCCCCAGGTACTGAGGCAGCTCTGTATGCAGCGCCCGCTACGAGAATGGAACCATGGAGCCTGAGAGAGAGAGAGAGAGAGAGAGAGAGAGAGAGAGAGGAGGGAGAGGTTGCACGCGTCGTTCACATACACCCACAGATGAAATGTACAGATGGCATTGTGAAATGCTTGCTGCAAAGCAGGAAGCCTTCTTTCTCCCTCTATCTACCTATCCAACACTCTCTCTCTTCCTCTCACCCTCTCTCCTCTCCCCTGAGGAAGGAAGGCCCTACCCAGAGGTGAGCAGTCAGACATGTGCCCGAACTCAAGAGTCTTTGATCTATGACTCTGATATCAGACACACATTCAGGTGGCTACAGAGCATCCTCTCTCTGTCTCTCTCTCTGTGTACAGCTCCTCTGGTAATCAGCAGCAGCCCTGAAAACCCCCATGACTCCTCTCTCTACAGCTCTGCAGTGACACACGGTGACATCACAGAGAGAACAGCCATGTTCTCCAGTACAAAGGGTCAGGGGTAAACCTGGATTCATCCTGACAAGTTAAAGACACATGCGATCATTTATCCACAACCTATGACTGGTGGATGAGGATCTTGAGCCTTAAAAATAAAAAAATTCCCTCTCACTTTGTCAACAGATTATCAGCTGATTTAGTTTTTCCCACAGTACATCCTGGTTGTTTGAGAGGAGAGGCTTGGTGCCCACTAAGGTTCCTTTTAAGAGTGAGATCATGGATAATAGATATTGGATGGGGGCAGCAGACCTTCAGATCTGAATCTTTGATGCCAGGCAGGAAGCAGTAGCCAGCATCTGGAGGCACCTACGGCAGCCCAAAGCATTTCATATTGAGGAATGGAAATTCAGTCTGCTCTCCCCTTGGACTGCTGTTTGGTGTAGCTTCACATGTTCACCTCGGTTCTCTGTGTGTGTCCACGGCCATGACTCAATAGCGATTGCCTCCACTACAGTAACCTCTAGGGCTGTAAAGACTAAAGCAATGGCACTCTATCAGAGAGCTGTTCAAGCAGAGTTAAACGGGGAAAACAACAACAACAGTGGCACTGAAGTGAAGTGTTGTCTTTGGTGGTTAGCAGGCTATTTCAATGGTTTGATCTGTGTCAGGGCGTTTGGTTAGTATTTGAAGTATACACTGAGTGTACACAACATCATGAACATTATTCTCTTTTATGGTGTCAATAACGGATGAGAAAGAAGGGTATTTAATGGGCAAGACAAAAGATTTAAGTGCCTTTGAACGGGGTATGGTAGATACCACTGGTTTTTGTCAAATCACATTTTATTGGTCACATACACATATTTAGCAGATGTTATTGCAGGTGTAGCGAAATGCTTGTTTCCCATGTGTATCACCACCCAAAGAACATCCAGCCAACTTGACACAACTGTGGAATGCTTTCAACACCTTGTACGGTCCATATGGGGGGGTGTAACTCAATATCAGGAAGGTGTTCTTAATGTTTTGTACTTGCGGTTACTAGTCCAACGCTCTAACCACTAGGCTACCCTGCCGCCCCACAAGGTGGTGTGTGTACCTCTCCTCCCAGGGTATACAGTATACTAGTATTCAGGGTATAGATCAGGTTGGTCCAGGTTTCCAAACGGCTCCAGTTCCATCTCAGCCTTCTGGAACAGACTCCAGCTTGGTGAGCAGGGCCAGGCGAACAAACCCCAGCTACAACAACACACACACATTACCAACTTTACATATGTGTGTGTGTGAGCCCGATACGGTCGTCCTCTGTGTGTGTGTCTTAGCCTGCCTCAGCCCTCCTGTCGGAGTGTGTGTGGTGTGTGCGTGTGTCAGCCCACTCTTGTCATCCGGAGTCTAATTTGTGCAGGCAGCTCCTGGCTTCCACCCCCATCCTCTCCTCTGCCACACACACATACACACGCTGCCACACATGCACATGTGCTGTGCCACACACACACACCCTGCCACACACACAGCCAGACAGGAGAGTATGTTAGACTTGCCTCTCTATTGCTGACACTGTACAGACACGTAGCTACATTAGCCCTGTCCCCGACAAAATAAAATCAAGAGTCTTCTGTTCTTTCGACCAATCAATTTTAAAACAGCCATTTCTCACTGAAACCGCTCTGTTACCGAAATCGCTCATTTGTTTCAGAAAAACATTCCTTATTCACTCAATCCTTACTCTCTTTACGTGACATATGTATGCATCTCATGGACGTGACCAATAGGGCCTGACCTATAGAATAGCATATAATTACATCAATAAATTGGTTATAACAAACTCTGAACTCCTAAACGGCAAAATAGATGCAGAGGACAGGACAAACTCGAAACGGGGGAATATTTAGGCAACTGGTTGCTCATGAGGTAAAGGGGAAGTTAGACGTGTGGAATACAATGTTACTAGTTGTAGAAAATCCTGGAGATAATAAATAAGTTAAGGAGGTAAGGTAAAGAGCAAGTGATGTGTGCATATTATGTGCTGTTAGATTACAATATCATTTTTCTGACCGTTTGAAACATTATTAACAACACTAAATAAAGTAGAAGTGTACCAGAGTCTGTTGCACAGTTTTTTTTGTCAAGCCTTTATTACAGCGAAGACTAAAAACGGCCTCAGTAAGTCACAGTATGAAGACTAAACAGGATGCGCTCTTAGGCCAACAGCTCAATGGTGGTTATACAAGTCTGCTATACTAAGCCTACTAATGATAATGACATGACTTATTATTATAAAGATGATTATAATAATAACAACAATAAGATGAGATCAAGAAAAAGGAGCATTAAATATTATTATTATAAATATTATTTTTTCGGACAATTTAGTAAACAACACTAAATCAATTATAAATTATACCAGTGGCTGTTCTAACGAGAAAGAAAAGTGGAAAGCCTTAATTAAAGAAAAGATTAAAAACAGACGAATTTGTGAAATGTTTTACTATTTAATTGCGTGAGGCTTGGTGTTCACGGAATCAGTAGGCTATTAAACACACACTTAAACAGGCAACAGAAGCAGTTTTATTTCTGTAGATATACATATATGGATGATTTATAAAGCCAGGCACATTTAACAGTAGCCGCACACAAGCCTAAGATCACCATGCGCAATGCCAAGTGTTGGCTAGAGTGGTGTAAAGCTCGCCGCCATTGGACTCTGGAGCAGTGGAAACGCATTCTCTGGCAGTCTGACGGACGGGTCTGGGTCTGGCAAATCCAGGAGAACACTACCTGTCCGTTCTCCTGGATTTCGCTACCTGCCCTCCACAAAACGGTAAAGTTGGAGTAGGAATAATGGTCTGGGGCTGGGGCTGTTTTTCATGGTTCCAGGCCCCTTAGTTCCAGTGAAGGGAAGTCTTAACGCAGCAGCTTGGGAAAAGCCCTTTCCAGCATGACAATGCTGCACAAAGCGAGGTCCATATAGAAATGGTTTATCAAGATCAATGTGGAAACACTTGACTGGCCTGCACAGAGCCCTGGGTGAATTGGAATGCAAGCCAGGCCCAATTTTTAATTTTTTTTTACCTTTACTTAACTAGGCAAGTCAGTTAAGAACAAGTTCTTATTTCCAATGACAGCCTGGGAACAGCCTGTTCAGGGGCAGAACGACAGATTTGTACCTTGTCAGCTCGGGGACTTGAACTTGCAACCTTCCGGTTACTAGTCCAACACTCTAACCACTAGGCTACCCTGCCGCCCCTAATCACCCAACATCAGTGCCCGACCTCACTAATTCTCTTCTGGCTGAATGGAAGCAAGTGCATATGTAAAACAGAAACATAACCACACAAAAACACTGTCACACTGTCACACAGACAGTACCAGTATCAAACTTCTATTGCCACACGGAAACCTAGACAGACAGAACAGACAAACACACAGGTACCAGTAGTGAGTCAGTGGTGTGGCTGGAGGGCTGGCCAGCCTTGCCTTAGCCCTGACCATGAGCTGTCAGCAGTCTGCCAGTCCGGTCCACTGCGGTGTGCCCGTTCTTAGTGCTCTACAGGTGCACAGGATGGGGACACAGCTGTTTCAACAAAACCACCAGACAAGGTGAGAGGACAGACACAGACACAATGACCCCCAACATGAATCAACCCCTGGCTGGCGGCAAACAGTTAAAAAGGACATCTTATATTTCTATATTTTATTTGTGATGGTAGAGTGGTGGTGCTGGTAGAGGTCAGTTAAAGGTCGGGGAAACACTGAGTAAGGTACAATGTGAGGGGACACACACATTAAAGCAACAGATGTCTCCGCAGGAGGGGGTGGGTACAGTACAGAGGACGAGGGGGTGGGGGGGCGTGTACATCCGAGCCTCCCCATCAGTAAGCATGACAAGGTCAGCCTGGAGATTGGGTTTTAACTGCACGGCAAAGGGCCATTCATCACAGTCAGCCACCTAATTAGGCATCAGAGAATTACACACTAGAGATAGAGAGAAAGACAGCCAGCCTCGACACCACGGCTGAACAGCCCACCCCAGATCCTGACCACAGCCTCCCTCCACACAACAGTAGAACAGACAAATGAAGAACCACCAACCCAGCAGACCCTACCCCCTCCTAGCAGACCTGTGAAAATCCTTTCACACCCACTGAGGGCACACAAAAGCCACAGATTGTCCTTAAGTGCTCCAATGGGAAATAGATAGAAGAAACAACACCCAGTGGCTAAACTCTGGTGCCCAAGCACCCAGCATGCCCTAAACTTGCTATCTAAGGACCAACTAGGGTCCCCCAGCCACATTCACACAGGCACAAACTATGTGAGATCACAGCAGGAAAGGGGTTACCACAGCACACAAGGAGTGATTTAAACACAACATTTATTTACTTCCCCGCCCTGCTACCATGAAAAGACCTTCATCCTGCTACCATACAGCAGGTAAACGCAAGCATTTCCTCTGACTGTGCCTCAAAACCTAACATCTACCTGGTCCACCACAACCCACAACCCTAAAAGACATGGCCTTCAACCGCAGCACCTCACACAGGCGCAATGGTCACCCCCCCCCCCCCCCCCCCCCCCCCCAGACCTGCGAGGCCCCCGCCCCCAGACCTGCACCTAGAGGACCTACATCCAGACCACAGCACCGCCAGGCACATCTAGAACAAGGCACCGCCAAGGACATCCAGAACACAGTACCACCAGGCACACCCAGAACACAGTACCACCAGGCACATCTAGAACACAGTACCACCAGGCACATCCAGAACACAGTACCACCAGGCACATCCAGAACACAGTACCACCAGGCACATCTAGAACACAGCACCACCAAGGACATCCAGAACACAGCACCACCAGGCACATCTAGAACACAGCACCACCAAGGACATCCAGAACACAGCACCACCAGGCACATCTAGAACACAGCACCACCAAGGACATCCAGAACACAGCACCACCAGGCACATCCAGAACACAGTACCACCAGGCACATCCACCCCCCCAACCCAACCAGTTAACACCCTCCCAAACTAACCATGGCCACAAACCATATAGGTCCCCCTAGATCAGCCCTGTTCCCCTCCTGCCCCCAACATGACAATCACACATAGACCCAGGCCTTGAGCAGAGCAACAGGCACAACCCCCACTCCTACACCCACCCAAGCCCCATCCTGAGACCTAAGAGGCATGTATCAGATACTCAGCATGATCTGCTCACAAATATTGGTCCAAGTGTAAACCGCACAAATAAGAACACTGGACACTATGGACCACAAAGCTTTACTCTCTCATCCTAGAATATACAAGGTCTTAGGTCATATGCTTTTGGTCTAAAGAGCAGGAATCCAGACACGTGTCATCCTGCAAAAACATGGTAAAGAGGAGACGGACCCACTGGTTGCCCTCTAGGTTACAGAGAGCTGGTCTCCCATCTACCAAACTACAAAGTGTTAGACAGGGAAGAGACTCAAAGTGTATGCTGATTTGGTATAGATCAGACTTAACCCACTCCATTAAATTAATGAAAACAGGAACATTGCACATTTGGCTAGAAATGAATAAGGAAATGATCTCAACAGAGAAAAATGTCCTCCTGTGTGCTACCTATATCCCCCCACTAGAATCCCCATACGTGAATGATGACAGCTTCTCCATCCTAGAGGGAGAGGGCAAAAATGTCCAGGCCCAGTGACATGTACTAGTCTGTGGTGACCTAAACGCCAGAACTGGACAAGAACCCAACATTCTCAGCACACAGAGAACACCTACCTGCAGGTGACAGCATTCCCTCAAATACACCCCCCTAGACACAACTACAACAAAACAACCAACAAAAATGGGTCACAACTCCTGCAGCTCTGTCACACGCTGGGTATGTACAAAGTGGGTAGGCTTTGAGGGGACTCCTACTCTAGGTACACCTATAGATCATCCCTTGGCAGTAGTAGGCCTTACTGTAGACTACTTTATTACTGACCTCAACCCAGTCTCTCAGAGCGTTCAGTCAGCCCACTGACACCCCTATCAGATCACAGCAAAATCACAGCCTAAATGAACAGAGCAAGTCACAATCATGACGCATCAAAGCCGAACAAACCACATACTATTAAGAAACGCTTAAGATGTAAGGAAAGTAGTGTAGAAACCTAACAAAAAATTATTGGGCAACAACAAATATATATATACATACATACACACACAGACACATACACTAAGAAAAAATAAGGAACAGCACATCAGAAATCAGCTCAATGTAATTGAAGAATCCATAGAATCTTACCACTTCTGGAAAAATTGGAACACACTAAACAAACAACAACGTGAAGAGCAACCTATCCAAAATTGATAAACCACTTCTCAAAATCTTTTCGGCTCTATAAAAAAAACATACAGTGCATTTGGAAAGTATTCAGACCCCTTCCCTGTTTCCACATTGTTACGTTACAGCCTTATTCCAAAACAAATTAAATTATATATTTTTTCCCTCATCAATCTACACACAATACCCCAAAATAACAAAGCAAAAAAAGTTGACATTTTTGAAAATATATTAAAAATAAATTTAAAAAAAATACCTTATTTAAATACAGTACCAGTCAAAAGTTCAGACACACCTACTCATTCAACGACTTTTCTTTATTTGTACTATTTTCTACATTGTAGAATAATAAAAGACATCAAAACTATGAAATAACACATATTGTCAATGTTCCAGGTGAATGGAATAAAGCGTAGTCAGGCGCAGGACACAGGTATGAGTAAAGCCATGATATTTACTCAATATCAACAATAATCCAACAAGGATAAACATGAACAATCCAGAACACGTACACGGAACACCTTGACGAAAACAATCACCCACAAAACAAAAGGGGAAGCCAGAGGGTTAAATAAGGAACATGATAATGGAATGAAAACCAGGTGTGTACAATGAAGACAAAACAAAACGAAAATGAAACATGGATCGGTGGTGACTAGAAAGCCGGTGACGTCGACCGCCGAATGCCGCCCAAACAAGGAGAGGGGCCCAACTTCAGCGGAAGTCTTGACACATATGGAATAATGTAGTAACCAAAAAAGTGTTAAAAAAAATCTAAATATATTTTATATTTGACATTCTTCAAAGTAGCCACCCTTTGCCTTGATGACAGCTTTGCACAAACGTGGCATTCTCTTAACCAGCTTCATGAGGTGGAATGCATTTCAATTAACAGGTGTCCCTTGTTAAAAGTTATTTTGTGGAATTTATTTCCTTCTTAATGCATTTGAGCCAATCAGTTGTGTTGTGACAAGGTATGGGTGGTATACAGAAGATAGCCCTATTTGGTGAAAGACCAAGTCCATATTATGGCAAGAACAGCTCAAATAAACAAAGAGAAACGACAGGCCATAATTACTTAAAGACATGAAGGTCAGTCAATCCTGAAAATTGCAGTCTCAAAAACTAAGCACTATGATGAAACTGGCTCTCATGAGGACCACCACAGGAAATGAAGACCCAGAGTTACCTCTGCTGCAGAGGATAAGTTCATAAATTCATGAGAATAACTGCACCTCAGATTTCAGCCCAAATAAATGCTTCACAGAGTTCAAGTAACAGACACATCAACATCAACTGTTCAGAGGAGACTCTGTGAATCATGTCTTCATGGTCAAATTGCTGCAAAGAAACCATTACTAAAGGACACAAATAATAAGAAGAGACTTGCTTGGGCCAAGAAACACGAGCAATGGACATTAGACAGGTGGAAATTTGTCCTTTGGTATGGAGTCCAAATTTTGGATTTTTGATTCCAACCGCTGTGTCTTCGTGAGATGCAGAGTAGGTGAACGGATGACTTCCGCATGAGTGGTTCCCACCGTGAAGTATGGAGGAGGAGGTGTGATGGTGCTTTGCTGGTGACACTGATTTATTTAGAATTCAAGGCACACTTAACCAGCATGGCTACCACAGCATTCTGCAGCAGTATGCTATCCCATCTGGTTTGGGCTTAGTGGGAGTGTCATTTGTTTTTCAACAGGACAATGACCCAACACACCTACAGGCTGTGTAAGGACTTGTTGACCAAGAAGGAGAGTGATGGAGTGCTGCATCAGATGATCTGGCCTCCACAATCATCCAACCTCAATCCAACTGTGATGGTTTGGGATGAGTTGGACTGCAGAATGAAGGACAAGCAGCCTACAAGTGCTCAGCATATGTGGGATCTCCTTCAAGACTGTTGTCAAGAATGTGCAAAGCTGTCATCAAGGAAAATAGTGGTTACTTTGAAGAATCTCAAATCAAAAATATATTTTGATTTGTTTAACATTATTTTGGTTACTACATGATTGCACATGTGTTATTTCATAGTTTTGATGTCTTCACTAATATTCTACAATGTATAAAATAGTAAAGATAATGAGTAGGTGTTTCCAAACTTTTGACTGGTACTGTATGTACAGACTCAGTGAGCATAGCCTTGCTATTGAGAGATGCCACTGTCGGAAGACCTGGCTCTCAAGAGAAGACAGGCTATGTGCACACTGCCCACAAAATGAGGTGGAAACTGAGCTGTACTTCCTAACCTCCTGCCAAATGTACGACCATATTAAAGACACACATTTCCCTCGGATCACACTGACCCATAAATAATAATAATAATTTTGTATTTCTTTTTTGGGGTTAGATAAACTCCCATATCTATTTGGTGAAATAGCGGTGTGCCATTAGAGCAGCAAGATTTGTGACCTGTTGCCACAAGAAAAGGTCAACCAGTGAAGAACAAACACCATTGTAAATACAACCCATATTTATGTTTATTTATTTTCCCCTTTGTACTTTAACTATTTGCACATCATTACAACAAATGGCAACAAATGATATGACATTTGAAATGTCTCTATTCCTTTGGAACGTTTGTGAGTGTAATGTTTACTGTTAATTCTGTATTGTTTATTATCTATTTCACTTGCTTTGGCAATGTAAACACATGTTTCCCATGCCAATAAAGCCCTTTGAATTGAATAGAGAGAGGGAGAGACCAGTCACAATAGACAGTTTCCTTCCTATACTGGAGCAGAGGTGGTCCATCATAGGAGATTTCCCTGGGACACTAACCAGGTTTCCATCTAACCGTTTTATGCCAGTAAAGTACATGTCAGATAAAACATGTCATGACAGGCCTGATGGAAACAGAACATTTGTTGGTAAACTTTCCAAATGTTGACAAAACAAAATACGCTAGAAAAAGGTTGGATGTCTTTCTGTTGGTAACATTAACTATGTGAGAAATGTTGGTGGAAACGCTTTCATGTGCAAATATTGATATAATAACCATTATATCAAAGTCAACTTAAAGTCACACGATGACATGTGTGGTCCTCCCAATACGACTCATCAGGAAAGCATGCAGTTTATTAGGCTACAGATTAAATACATTATGAACTTCACAGGGTGGTGAAAGTGCAAGGTGATGAGCTTGATGCTCCTTTTCAATAAATATTGAGTTGCTTATTCTGGTGACATGATCATCAATGTTTGTCTGCCATCTGACAAATGAAAATAATTTTGTCCAGAATAACATCATCATATAGGCTATACCCTCACTGTATCTGTGAGCTGCTGGCTGGAGAGCACGTGCCAATACCAGAGTGGGAACACATGCTATATAATGCAACATTTTGCTATATAAGGAAAAACAATGTGAGAAAACCATCAGAAGAGCTGAAAATGCAACGGAAACCCATTTAACTTGTCTTTTTTATTCGGTACATGGGAATCTAAGCTCAAAAGTTATTTTTATGTGCTCTATGTCATTAAGCACAGCCTTTGTCTTCGGTGCTTATTGTTCTTATGCAGATTTGAGAATAATTCCTTCAAAATTGGTTGCCAATTGGATGGAAACGTAGCTAGTGAAAGACATCCTTTCTCTCAGTCAAATGTTCTGTTTCCATCTCTTCTTCCCTTGCTCTCCCTCACGTACACACTCTCCCTCCCCCTCACCCCCTTGCCAGGGGTGCCTCTAAATCTTCATTAGGGGGTGAAATGAAGCCGAAAACGAGAGGCGGGGAGACGGCCAGAAGCAGCTGCATCCACTGAGACAGAACCCACAGCCCCCACAACAGCAACACTTCCTCACCCCCTCCCTATATTTGGCTCTGGCACTCACTGGGGATAGGCTCTATGATGTCTATGATGTACTGTACATACGCTCACACCACCCTTAGTATATCCACCATAGAGCCCAATGTAGTGGCAGCAAATCAGAAGTAGTGCCATCCCTGGTCAGCGAGGCTTCCAGCCAGGCTTACTGTGTGTGCTCATGACCTAACATGATGTCCTGCCACCCCACCTATGCACACCCAAACACTAGTAATGTGGAGAAAAAAAAAATCGAAACAGTTTCCTATCGCAATATTATAATCAATATTTTGACTCCAGGTATTGATCAGAAAAAATGTCATGAAATAAAAAGTAGCGTTAGCTAGCGCTAGTCGGCTGTACCTACGCCCAAAAATGTTTCTTCCTATAGCTTGTTTTCCATTTTATTTTTAAATGGTGTGCCCACATGTTTTCAGCACTTTGATCAAAACAAATGTTCTCGTGCTCTGTCTAGTCTCTCTGCAGCAGACATACACAGAGTATACAAAACATAAGGTACACCTTCCTAATATTGAGCATAGCCTACAGTATATCTACGATTTTATTACTTCTAAACTAAATAACTTTTTGGGGTTCTCGTAATCTTACAATGATGTTTTGATTCTTGCTTGGACAGTTGCTAATATTATATTTGGTTGTGATATTTGAAAAATAACTATTTTTGATACTTATTTTCCACCATGATTTGCAAATAAATTCATTAAAAATCCTACAATGTGATTTTCTGGATTTTTAGTTGAAGTGATCCTATGATGAAAATGACAGGCCTCTCTCATCTTTTTAAGTGGGAGAACTTGCACAATTGGTGGCTGACTAAATACTTTTTTGCCCCACTGTAGGCTGTAGCAGAAACTAGCCAAAGAGACATTTTACAGGTTGAAGTGTTTTTATAAGTTGATTTGCGATGACGACACAAACATAGTAAACAGGACATTCATACGAGGCTTAAAATCAAATTATAATCCAAAAGTAGTGTGAAACCCACTCATAAGCAACATGTAAATAGAGGCTTTTTTGCTAGCGTTCTATAAGGGGCTTGTAAGGTCCTGGGTGTCGTGAGGGTGAAATGAGGCACAGGAAAGCAGAGAGTTCAATAAAGTGCTACTTTAATGCACACACGGTGAACCACGGCCACCCCACTTTTGGATGCTCAAACAAAATGCCTGAGACACAGGGAACGAAAAGAGTCTAGCACTAGATACACCGACCACAGCTGGTGCAGGGGGGGCCTCCTCCTCCGGTACCCCTCGGCATGGCCCCTCCCAACTCCATCGGAACGGGAGCGGGGATGGGGAGTCCTGAGCTGGGGGAGCCGAAGGTGGAGAGAGGAGACCACTCCTCTCCCATCGGTCCATTCTCTCCATCACCTGATCCATAGCCGTTCCGATCCGATGGAGAACGGTGGTATGGTGGAGAACCCGTTCCTCCATCGATGGGAGAGGGTTGGCCGCTGCTCCTGCTGACTCCATTTTACCGGTGCGGGATTCTGTAAGGTCCTGGGTGTCGTGAGGGTGAAATCAGGCGCAGGAAAACAGAGAGTTCAATAAAGTGCTCCTTTAATGCACACACGGTGAACCACGGCCACCCCACTTTTGGGTGCTCAAACAAAATGCCCCAGACACAGAGAACGAAAACAGTCTAGCACTAGATACACGAACACGTACGTCTGTAGCAAACACCAGGGTTACAATAATCAATCCCGTACAAAGAAACGGGCGGGCCGGCTGACTAATAAAGCCCAACTAATTACAACAAACTCAAAACAGGTGTAATCAATAAACACATAAGGAGGGGAAGAAAAGAGTCACTGGCAGCTAGTAGGCCGGCGACGACGACCGCCGAGCGCCACCCGAAAGCGCCACCTTCGGTCGGAGTTGTGACAGGGCTCCCGAGTGGCGCAGCGGTCTAAGGCACTGCATCTCAGTGCTAGAGGTGTCACTACAGACACCCTGGTTCGAATCCAGGCTGTATCACAACCAACCATGATTGGGAGTCCCATAAGGGCAGCGCATAATTGGCCCAGCGTTGTCCGGGTTTGGCCAGTGTAGGCCGTCATTGTAAATAAGAATTTGTTCTTAATTGACTTGCCTAGTTAAAGTGTACATTTAAAAATATATATATACAAAAAAATAACAATCCCCTCTTGTTCTGCCACCAACTTGCACGCATTGCCCTTGTGCGGCAATGTTTGCAAACACAGAAAGGGGTCTATGGGCTGTAGTAGTAAAGGCCAAATTAAAGGGTCCAAAAATTCTAAATCAAATAGATAAATGTTCCATAGTATGACAATCATAAAACAAATCCATGTTATCTTAGACCCACCCCCCCAATAAGACCCCCCCCCCCCCCCCCAATAAGACCCCCCCACCCAACAACATGAATAATAGAATGGTGTATCCCAAGTGTGAATCATTTCAATTAGAAGAGGTGGGAGAGAAAACAGTAGAGTGATAATGCCAGGATTGATCATTTAGCTCCACTCATAATAATCTGCAATAAGAGGTACTCGGATCCCCCCCAAATCAAATGAGAATGAGATAAAATACACATTATATTGGCTGAAATTGAATGAGGAAATGCCGATGAACACAATGCGTATTGAGCAAGGCCACAGTGCAGAGCTAAATTAATACTCCCTCGTCTCTCACACTGGAGAAGGAAGTGGATTAGCCGTGCATAGTGTTTGCACACAGACACCAGCCAGGGAATCAACTTCATTTTAGCTCATCCCTTTTAATTCACCTATACTAAAAGGTTCAACAGAAGCCCTTAAGAGCATAGACATGTGCACGCACACAAACACACAGCTGGGGGAGAGAGAACTAAGAGGATGACAAGTCAGCTATTGTCAGATCATACACTGTTTGACTAGCCACAGTTCTGAGGGGTAGCAGTGAGTGATTCCATAGGAGAGCAGTTGAAACCAAGCAGGCCTTGGGCAGCCAGCCACCAGGGAGCTCCATCCCAACTCCATAGGAGAAGAGCCTAATACTTCAATAGAATGCCACTGGATTCCCTACTCATACACACACACACACACACACACACACACACAAGGCTGGATTATTAATTAGCAGCATTGTGGGTTTAAATAGGCTGAGCATTTCTAATTGTGTTGAAGATCACAAGTTCAGAGATTTTCTTTTGGTGAAGTAAAAACGCCCCGAAACCAAGCTGGCTGCACGCCCACTGCCAGGGCTCTCGCGAGGTGCCAGCCTCCAGCCAAACACAGTACAAAGGCTTCTCGCCCTATTGCGGGCCCTGTTCTGCATAACACACCAAGTTCCAGTGACACTTCAATTTAGCCACAGCATTTTGAATGAACACAGAGGGGAGAGAAGTAAGAAAGGCAGAGTGCACAATACACTAGCATCTAGGTGTGGATAGTGGTTAACTTGTCTTTGATGGTTTGGTGGAGGGCTGGAGTCCTTGTATTAGCGGCCCTGAGAGAGCCAGACTAGGGCTTTGCCTCCAGGCCAGAGGATGGGCTGGTGGCTGACTGTTCTAAAGACCACAGTAGTTTCTATTTGAAGGCGTCCAGACATCTAGAGCCCTGGGACAATAGAATAAAACAGATCATATGTGAAGTAACTATCTTAGGGCTTGCATAGAAACGATGTATTAAGCTATAATGGCGGTCTTGGAGAGTTCCAAACGATTCTCCTTTGGGTGACATCAGTCATTCACTGATAGACAGACAAACCGCTGACTTAGCACGGCCAAGTCTCAGTGTTGTAAAAGATTGTTGAGGTAATGCCAATTCTCTGGCTGTACACCTCCAGGTAGCTATAACGCAGATCAATGTGGTTACATAGGGGAGGGAGCATCAAGGCCGAGGCTGACCCAGCCAAGGTGGGAGTAACACCGTACCCAAAACCGGCCGTGCGCAAATTGATTTTGTCCCCCCACACCAAACGCGATCACAACACACAGGTTGAAATATCAAAACAAACTCTGAACCAATTATATTAATTTGGGGACAGGTCGAAAATCATTAAACATTTATGGCAATTAAGCTAGCTAGCTTGCAGTTATTAGCTAATTTGTCCTATTTACTTAGCTTGCTGTTGCTAGCTAATTTGTCCTGGGATATAAACGTTGAGTTATTTGACCTGAAATGCACAAGGTCCTCTACTCCGACAATTAGTCCACACATTAAACAGTCAACCGAATCATTTCAAGTCATCTCTCCTCCTTCCAGGCTTTTTCTTCTTTGGACTTTATATGGCGATTGGCATCTAACTTTCATAGTTACCACAATGACCGACCAAACTCAGTTAACCTTTCAATCAACCACGTGGGTAACCAATGAGGAGATGGGTCGTGGGTATCTGCTTCTATAAACCTATGAGGAGATGGGAGAGGCAGGACTTGCACCATGTTCAGCGTCACAAATAGAACTGACTTCTATTTTAACCTTTGGCAACAGACGCTCGTTGGCACTCGCAAACAGTGTGGGTGCAATTAAATAACATGTATGTTTACATTTATTTTGCGACGTGAGCGGTGTGGTCAGCATGTAAGGTGGAATGATGTTGATCATACCTCCCCCGGCCCCCGCCCTGTCCTCCACTGGACATTTGGCCCCAGCACACAGGCTCCAGGCCCAGACACCAGCACACTGGTAGGAGAGAGAGTTCATTGGCCGCAGAGGAAGAGAGGGATGGCGGGGGAATGGGGAGGAGATAGTTGGCTAATCAAAGTGACAGATTAGCCAGCACTGGGCCCTGCTGAGAGAGAGGGGACGCTGACCAGCCACAGGGAGAAATATAGGCCCTAGGCCAGAATCACTATGGAGAGGGATTCGGGAGAGGGGGCGACAGGTCACCAGAGGGAGGGAAGGTGACAGACAGAAGCCATGGATAATGCTGTGCAAGAGCGGGCAGCAGACATTGGCCACAAGAGAAGGAGGAGAGACAGGTCACACACACAAGCCTCCAAGGAAATGAGGGTGGGGTGAGAGGGAGGGAGGCCTTGAGCTCTGCTGAGCAAGAGGGGAAATGCTGACTAGCCGACTCAGGGGAGAGGACAGACGGGTCACTAGCCCTGAAAGGAAGAAAATAGAGAGGGGTAGAAGGAGAGAGAGAACCTGAGGGACAGATGGGTCACTAGCCTTGAAAGGAAGAAAAGAGAGAGGGGTAGAAGGAAGAGAGAGAGAGAACCTGAGGGACAGATGGGTCACTAGCCTTGAAAAGGAAGAAAAGCGAGAGGGGTAGAAGGAAGAGAGAGAGAACCTGAGGGACAGACGGGTCACTAGCCTTGAAAGGAAGAAAAGCGAGAGGGGTAGAAGGAAGAGAGAACCTGAGGGACAGAGGACAGACGGGTCACTAGCCTTGAAAGGAAGAAAAGAGAGAGGGGTAGAAGGAAGAGAGAACCTGAGGGACAGAGGACAGACGGGTCACTAGCCTTGAAAGGAAGAAAAGAGAGAGGGGTAGAAGGAAGAGAGAGAACCTGAGGGATAGAGGACAGCTAATCCAGCACAGACAAAAAGGACCTCTCCACAACATTATACAGGGTTGGGGTCAGTTCCATTTAAAGTGACAGTGTGTAGCTATGATATTTGGACTCAGTTACTGTATGTAAAGTTGGTGCTAATAAGATGTTAGTTGAGCTCTACCACATGTGAATAATGTTCACTCAGTGGTGCATATCACTACTGCCACTGTCTGTGGATCATCAGGGGATTGAATGATGGAGTGAGATAGATAGAGGAGAGAGAGAACACAGCATCTGTTCTCAAAGCCTCACTCTTACCACAGAGGCTGATTCCTCCTCTTTATCCCTCACATCCCCTCCCCTCATCTTTCTTCTTTCCCTGCCTATTAAATCTTCTTCCCTCCCTTCCTCCCCATCTCTTCTGTCATACTCCCTCTATCTTTCCTCTCCCCTTTCTTCTTCCCTTCCCTCATCTCTGTGCTCCTCCCTCTGTGTGAGCCAGCGTTTGTGTGGATGCAGTGGGTGCAGTCACACTCTGGCACTGCAGCATGAGTCACTACCAGCTCCCAGCAGCCCCAAGAATCAGGGGGGAGGAGTGTACACACACACATCTCACTAGTCAGAACAACCCCAGGGTACACACAGCTCTGTACAACCAGACACACACACACACCTTGCCAACATTTACTGAGCGAATCGAGAAAGAGACTACCCAGTTGTCTCAAATTTGGTGCAATCAATCAGAGGTATTGATCAGTGTAAGGTTGACTGGCTGAGTCGGTCTGGAGCTGTGAGGAGCAAAGCCCACTGACATTTCAACAGACCTGCCTGACTCACTCTACTTCTTTTTATTTTTCTCCTTCACTCCCTCTTTACACTGGGGGGCCGCCCACGCTGGCTGGTGTGCATCGGTAGAGTCAGTGACGCACACACACCAGGTGGTATTTTCAGCCTTCGGTCAAGTGGTCTACTCTGTGAGAGGGTGTGTATGTGTGCATCCATGCAGACTGCAGTCCAGCACCAGATGTGTATGTTTGTGTAAGCAGAGACCAGAAGGCCTTGAAATATGTACACAGCTCCCATGCATTATACATTGGCACAGCAGGAGAGAACTCAGAGCCTGGAGGATCTCCTCCCTCCCTTCTATTCTCTCTCCATCTCTCTGCCGGCTGCTATGGTGCATACGTTTTAAATACCAAGTGCAGGTCAGGGTCGTTTGCGGGTCAGCGGCTAAGATGGTGGGAGGAGGATAGGGTGAAGGAGGAGGAGAGGTCGCTATTCAGACTAATCTTCATGCTTTATGTAGGGGTAGGGGAGAGAGGTGAGCCAGAGAAATGATAGGGTATTTTATGGAGCTGTGCTATTAACAACACCATTCTATGAGGAAGGTGTGGCATACTCTAGGTAGTCATCACAGAATATCAAGGGTATCTATCTGCTGCATGCACACTACCCAGACTCAGCAAACATAGCCATTTACACGGTCTTCTATCACTGAATAAGTAGAAGTACAGCGATCTAAAGGTGAAAGAGGTAGACAGCACCTTCTGGTCTCCTCAGAGGGCAGCCATGCGCCGTACCTCTTATCAGCTTCACTCATGTTCAGAGCCTTGGCAAACGGGCAGTCTCCACCCGAGAACAGCCTGGTGAAGGGAATGGGGGTTTGTTCAGTCTGGATAGGCCCAAAGAAGGAGTTGGGGGTGGGGGTACCGGACTCTGAAGGCCCAAAGGTGGACAGAGAGGACCCAGAGGAGGCAGAGAGTTGGTGTTCCGGTGGGGCGGATGACTTTGGGGACTCTGCGTTAGGGTTGCTGACAGAGATGAAGGAGGAGGAGGTGGTGAAGGAGTCAAAGAAGTCAGTAGCCGGGTTGATATCGCCACTGTAAGAAAATAGCTTGGTGAGGCTGGCGGACCAGAGGAGCCAGTTTACTAGGGGTAATCTCTGTGCTCCCCCTGCCGCAGCCACTACTGAAGCTGGGTGATTTAATGAGGGTGGGCTGGAAGCAATGTGGCACCAGGGCCTGGGCTTTGGGCTGGCTGAAGATGGTGCACACAGGGATGGGCTCGTCCTTGGTTGTGGTCCCTTTGCTGCTGGCCTCCAGGGGTGTTGCCTCATGCTTAGGGGTGCCTGGGCTGGGGGTGCTGTCCTCTGGGGTTACAGCAGAGACGGAGACAACATCCTGCTCTTCAGTAGTAGGCTCTGGTTTCACATCATCCACTGGTTCCTCAGGGCTAGAGGCTACTGGACTTGTCTGTATCATCGCAGCCTCTATCTTGATCTCAGTAGTGTCTTGTCCAATCAGATCATCCACTTTCTCCTCCTTCTTCTCTTTCTCCACTGAGGTCTCTTTAACCACTGCTGCTGCTGGCTCCTCCTCTCTCTCCTCAAATTGCTCCAGCAGGTTGTCCATGGGAACCACATGTTCCTCCTCACTGTTGTTGGTGGAGTCAGAGATCATGACACTCTCCATCATATGGTCGTTGAGCTTGTCCATCAGGCTCTCTGAGGGTGTGCTGTGGCTGTCCTCCTGGGGAGTGATGAAGGACTCGCACCCCAGGTCAATAATCTCCTCCAGGAACAGGACAACAGAGGAGGGTGAGAGGGTGGGGGCTGGCTCTGGAGGGATACGGTCTTCACTCAGGTTGGGTTCAACCTCCACTGCCCCTGTGATGTCCAGGGTGACAGGAGTCTCGTTGCTATCCATATTTTCCCTGAGAATAATAGTATGTAGGAATCATAAATCCGGTTACCTAAAAATATGATGTATTGTAAGTACTTTATCATGTTCTTTACAATGAAATGTATCATACGGGCTTAGAATACAATGATTAATTCAATTTCTATGGCTAGTAACTTAGATTGTTGTGCTTTTTGGGTAATGATGGCTAGCTAAAGTTAGCGTGCTATGCTACAGGTGCTTCAAATGGCAAAAAAAGGACATAACTACCTTTATAAATATATTCCTACAAATCACTTGCTTACATAAATAACATGTAGCGATGCATCAGCCTGCCCCATTAAACTGTAAACCAATGTAAACAAAAACAAGGCGCTTTAGATTACCTTTGCTAAGGAATGATGACGGCTACTGCGCTACGGCAATAGTGCGCCTGCGTGAATCTTCCAGGAAGTGAAATGTACAGTGTCCAACAGGAATCAAATTTCCTACGTAGCTGTCGAATCGGTATTCTTAAATATTTTACGCATTTTAAACCGTAAACATCTGCTTTCTCCAGATATATTTACGGACATTCACTGTACGCTACGTAAGTATTTATTTGAACATTTGCGGAATTAAAATAACATCCAGCGAGGTGATGGATAAACAGTTTATTTGTAAAATCTCACAATAAACGTAACGCTTTCAAGCAATAATAATACGCTTGCAACATACGTGGGACATGGAGGACGATGCACCTGTGATATACGGCCTCGAATTTCAGGTACAGTTCCACGTCGGAGATATGCATGCATTAACGTTAGCTGGATTCAGTATAGCTATGTCAGACAACCTCGTCCTGCCACAGTATTTGGGCGTTAGAGACGTCAACGAGGAGTATGACTTGTCGACATCTCTAACGGCCAAATACTGGTGCAACCTCGTCCTAGCTATGCAACTCCAATGTTGACAAATATTAATCTGAACTCTCTTCAATGTACGTCAACATTTTTGCTTTGCAATGTCATCATGTTTTAGTGATACATTCGTCACGTAAAGCCCTGTATAGGCATAGCATTACATACTGTACATACATGCACTACCGGTGCACTACCGGTCAGGAGTTTTAGAACACCTACTCATTCAAGGGTTTTTCTTAATTTGTACAATGTTCTACATTGTAGAATAATAGTGAAGACATCAGAACGATCAAATAACACATATGGAATCATGTAGTAACCAAACAAATGTTTTTTTATTTTTTTTATTTGAGACTCTTCAAATAGCCTCCCTTTGCCTCGATGACAGCTTTGCACACTCTTGGCATTCTCAACCAGCATCTGGGGCAGTCTTGAAGGAGTTCCCACGTATGCTGAACACTTGTTGGCTGTTTTTCCTTCACTCTGCGGTCAGACTAATCACAAACTATCTTAATTTGGTTGAGGCCGGGGGATTGTGGAGGCAAGGACATCTGATGCAGCACTTCATCACTCTCCTTCTTGGTAAAATAGCCCTTACACAGCCTGGAAGTGTGTTGGGTCATTGTCCTGTTGAAAAACAAATGCTAGTCCCACTAAGCCCAAACCAGATGGTATGGCGTACTGCTGCCGAATGCTGTGGTAGCCATGCTGGTTAAGTGTGCCTTTAATTCTAAATAAATCACAGACAGTGTCACCAGCAAAGCACCCCCACACCATAACATCTCCTCTTCCATGCTTCATGGTGGGAACCACACATGAGGAGATCATCCATCTCACAAAGACACAGCGGTTGGAATCAAAAATCTCCAATTTGGACTCCAGACCAAAGGACAAATTTCCACCGGTCTATTGTCCATTGCTCGTGTTTCTTGGCCCAATCAAGTCTCTTATTCTTATTTGTGTCCTTTAGTAGTTGTTTCTTAGCAGCAATTTGACCATGAAGGCCTGATTCACGCAGTTGATGTTGAGATGTGTCTGTTACTTGAACACTTGAACACTTCATATAATGTTTACATACCCTACATTACTCATCTCATATGTATATACTGTACTCTATACCATCTACTGCATCATGCCATCTTGATGTAATACATGTATCACTAGCCACTTTAAACAATGCCACTTTTATATGTTTACATAGCCTACATTACTCATCTCATATGTATATACTGTACCCAATACCATCTACTGCATCTTGCCTATGCCGTTCTGTACCATCACTCATTCATATATTTTTATGTACATATTCTTCATTCCTTTACACGTGTGTGTATCAGGTAGTTGTTGTGAAATTGATAGGTTAGATTACTCGTTGGTTACTACAGCATTGTCGGAACTAGAAGCACAAGCATTTCGCCACACTCTGCTAACCATGTGTATGTGACAAATAAAATTGGATTTGATTTGAAGGCTTTTTTGGGGCTGCAATTTCTGAGGCTGGTAACTCTAATGAACAGAGCAGAGGTAACTCTCTGTCTTCCATTACTGTGGTGGTCCTCACCAGTTTCATCATAGCGCTGTTGTATCTCTTTGCTTAATTTGAGCTGTTCTTGCCATAATATAGACTTGGTCTTTTACCAAATAGGGTTGTCTTCTGTATACCCCCCCTACCTTAATGCTCAAATGCATTAAGAAGGAAAGAAATTCCACAAATTAACTTTTTAAGAAGGCACACTTGTTAACTGAAGTGCATTCTAGGTGACTACCTAATGAAGCTGGTTGAGATAATGTTGTCATCAAGGCAAAGGGTGGCTAGTTGATGAATCTTAAATATAAAATATATTTTGTTTTGTTTGACACTTTTTTTTGGTCAATACATAATTCCATATGTGTTATTTCATAGTTTTGATGTCTTCACTATTATTCTACAATGTATAAAATAGTAAAAAATAAAGAAAAACCAGTGAATGAGTAGGTGTTCTAAACCTTTTGACCGGTAGTGTACATTAGTTACAGTTTTACAATGTACCAACTGTATTTTGTTTTGCAGGCTCGTGCACTTACTTCTCAGACAGCTGAATCGGATGCCATTCGCTTTCTTGTGGGCACTCAATCTCTCAAATTTGACAATCAGGTGAGTCAAACGACTGTACTTACCAAGTGTAGTACACCTTACAGCTGTATATAGCCTATCCAGTGGAAGACCATCTAGGAAGGGTATTGGTAGTGTCTGTTCTTCTAATGTGGGGCCCACTTTTGGATGTAATCTAAAGTTGTACTAAAAGCGTACTATATATTTTTGATGGGAACAACATCCACAGTGGACTCACTTGATCCTTTATCTGATGTAGCTCTTTGGCTGTGTAGTTCTGTGTGGACCAGGTAGTGTTGTGTGGACCAGGTAGTGCTGTGCGGACCAGGTAGTGCTGTGTGGACCAGGTAGTGCTGTGTGGACCAGGTAGTTCTGTGTGGACCAGGTAGTGCTGTGAAGACCAGGTAGAGCTGTGTGGACCAGGTAGTGCTGTGTGGACCAGGTAGTGCTGTGTGGACCAGGTAGTGCTGTGTGGACCAGGTAGTGCTGTGCGGACCAGGTAGTGCTGTGCGGACCAGGTAGTGCTGTGTGGACCAGGTAGTTCTGTGTGGACCAGGTAGTGCTGTGTGGACCAGGTAGTTCTGTGCGGACCAGGTAGTTCTGTGCGGACCAGGTAGTTCTGTGCGGACCAGGTAGTTCTGTGCGGACCAGGTAGTTCTGTGCGGACCAGGTAGTGCTGTGCGGACCAGGTAGTGCTGTGCGGACCAGGTAGTGCTGTGTGGACCAGGTAGTTCTGTGCGGACCAGGTAGTGCTGTGTGGACCAGGTAGTGCTGTGCGGACCAGGTAGTTCTGTGCGGACCAGGTAGTTCTGTGCGGACCAGGTAGTGCTGTGCGGACCAGGTAGTGCTGTGCGGACCAGGTAGTGCTGTGCGGACCAGGTAGTGCTGTGTGGACCAGATAGTGCTGTGTGGACCAGATAGTGCTGTGTGGACCAGATAGTGCTGTGTGGACCAGATAGTGCTGTGTGGACCAGATAGTGCTGTGTGGACCAGGTAGTGCTGTGTGGACCAGGTAGTGCTGTGTGGACCAGGTAGTGCTGTGAGGACCAGGTAGTGCTGTGAAGACCAGGTAGTGCTGTGAGGACCAGATAGTGCTGTGTGGACCAGGTAGTGCTGTGTGGACCAGGTAGTGCTGTGTGGACCAGGTAGTGCTGTGTGGACCAGGTAGTGCTGTGTGGACCAGATAGTGCTGTGTGGACCAGGTAGTGCTGTGTGGACCAGGTAGTGCTGTGTGGACCAGGTAGTGCTGTGAGGACCAGGTAGTGCTGTGAAGACCAGGTAGTGCTGTGAGAACAGGCTTAGCCTTGGCCTTTGGCACTATTATTGGGCTGACTACAACCCATCCTTGTGTGTGTGTGCGTGTGTGTGCGTGTGTGCGCGTGTGTGCGTGTGTGTGTGTGTGTTTCCTAGGTCATCATGCAGACAGACCACAGAAACAGTTGGCCATAAATGTGTGTGTGTAATTACTGATTTCAGAGAGGGAGAGAGGAGAGACTGATGTCTGTGTTGAAATGGTTTTGGCATCCTTTGGTGAGAAAATGGTCTATGTTTTTTTTTTAAATTCTGGCTGTGGGTGTTCAAATATGTCGCTGGAGCCCATTCCAAATCTATCCTGGTGGTTGAACAGACAAACAGTACTTATGTTTGATCACCCACGCCATGTTTTTGAGAGGAAAATACTTCTAATGATAGTACTGCTGTGACGCCTGCACCAAGCACTGTTGTTGAGAATTGAAAAACAGACTTTTAGGTGTTTTGTACCAGCATTTCTGAATGCATTGCAGTCACAACAAAGGGAGCAATAATTTCATCCCATCCTTATCACAATGCTGTTTCACTTATGATTATTGGCTGTTCCAGCAAGTGGACTCCTCCTTGAAGATGGTTTCAGTCCCACCCCCAGCCATTGGTCACATAGAGACACCACCTGATTGTCTCTGGCCTCAGGTACTTATACAGTAGCTTGGACGTGTCACTAAGCTTCCTGCCTCTGTAATGTGGGCTTCAGATATCTAATTTATACCCTCCCTTCCTCTCACCTTAAGTGCCACTCCAGCCTTGAGAGGGCAGCGCAATATGAATGGCAGAACTTTGGGGCTCCCCCAGTTTGTGTGGCATTAAAACATCTCAGCCCTGCCACTTCTGCCAGTTCCCTTCTCCTCTGTCCCACTTACTGTCATCCGCACCACTAAAGAGCTTTAACTAAAGGCCCAAAAGTGGGGACCGTCGGCTAGCTCCTTTTTATCCATAATTACAACAGGCTGGGAAGGAAGCCCGACTGGGCTGAGAGAGGGATGCAGGGATAAGTCACTCCGCTGGCTCCGGCTGGGGAATAACGCAGGATAAATCACCCATGGGACTTGTCCTCCACCCTGGGTTCATTCAGGGGCCCTATTACTGCTCTTCCTCTTCCCTCCAATTACCCTGTCCCACCAACACCGGAATTTATTTGTGTGTCTCCCCTCCATAAAATTATAACTTTGTGTAATAATCTTTGCTCGTTGTGGTCCAGCCCAAGGTTAATGGCAGCCTGTGTGACTTTGAGGCAGCTGAAGGACGCTGTATTCTGCTGCTCCGATACTCTGCTCCTCTCCTCCCTGCCTGTAAAAAGTGAATAGGGTAGAGGAGTGCCTGGAGTTATTGTCCAGTGCAACCAGATTAATGGCCCCCACAGTGTCGTGAGACTCAGCCTTATTAGAATGACGGGTGTTATTAACCACATCAAACCTCTTGATTGTCGCTGCTTTACCACCTAAGTCAAATATCTATAAAATAGATTTCCATAATTGTCAATTCAAATAGGCCTAAGTCAAGTCAATAGAAGTTCCCATGTCCTGCACACAGCTTGCTTGCAAATATTAGGCCTACGTTTTCTATTGTAATGCCAACTCTTTAGTCTGCTGACCTTGAAGATGATAGCAAGATAGCTTCATGGCTGTTAGACAAACTGCAATCTATTAAACAGGAAGCTTTGGGTCCACAACACCTCTCAACCATTGCCCAATGAAATTGCCATTGATAAAATGCAATTGTGTTTGTTGTCTGTAAGTGTTTGCCTGCCCATACCATAACCCCACTGCCACCATGGGGCTATCTGTTCACAACGTTGACATCAGCACATCACTTGCCCACACAACGCCATACATGCTTTCTGTCATCTGCCCGGCACAGTTGAAACCGGGATTCATCCGTGAAGAGCACACTTCTCCAGCGTGCCAATGACCATCGAAGGTGAAGATTTGCTCACTGAAGTCGGTCACAATACCAAACTGCAGTCAGGCCAAGACCCTGGTGAGGACGTGAGCACGCAGATGAGCTTCCATGAGACGGTTTCCGACAGTTTGTGCAGCAATTCTTTGGTTGTGCAAACCCACAGTTTCATCAGCTGTTTGGATGGCTGTCTCAGACAATCCCGCAGGTGAAGAAGCTGGATGTGGAGTTCCTGGTCTGGTGTGGTTACACGTGGTCTGCGGGTTGTGAGGCCGGTTAGATGTACTGCCAAATTCTCTAAAACGACAATGGACGCAGCTTATGATAGAGAAATTAACATCTCAATTAACATCTCTGGCAATAGATCTGGTGGACATTCCTGCAGTTAGCATTTCAATTGCACGCTCCCTCAAAACTTGAGACATCTATGGCATTGTGTTGTGTGACAAAACTGCACGTTTTAGAGTGCCTTTAGCACAATTGTCCCCAGCACAAGGTGCACCTGTGTAATGATCATCCTGTTTAATCAGCTTCTTGATATGCCACACCTGTCAGGTGGATATATTATATTATATATATATATAACTATATATATATATATATATATAGTTATATACAGTGCCTTGCGAAAGTATTCGGCCCCCTTGAACTTTGCGACCTTTTGCCACATTTCAGGCTTCAAACATAAAAATATAAAACTGTATTTTTTTGTGAAGAATCAACAACAAGTGAGACACAATCATGAAGTGGAATGACATTTATTGGATATTTCAAACTTTTTTAACAAATCAAAAACTGAAAAATTGGGCGTGCAAAATTATTCAGCCCCTTTACTTTCAGTGCAGCAAACTCTCTCCAGAAGTTCAGTGAGGATCTCTGAATGATCCAATGTTGACCTAAATGACTAATGATGATAAATACAATCCACCTGTGTGTAATCAAGTCTCCGTATAAATGCACCTGCACTGTGATAGTCACAGAGGTCCGTTAAAAGCGCAGAGAGCATCATGAAGAACAAGGAACACACCAGGCAGGTCCGAGATACTGTTGTGAAGAAGTTTAAAGCCGGATTTGGATACAAAACGATTTCCCAAGCTTTAAACATCCCAAGGAGCACTGTGCAAGCGATAATATTGAAATGGAAGGAGTATCAGACCACTGCAAATCTACCAAGACCTGGCCGTCCCTCTAAACTTTCAGCTCATACAAGGAGAAGACTGATCAGAGATGCAGCCAAGAGGACCATGATCACTCTGGATGAACTGCAGAGATCTACAGCTGAGGTGGGAGACTCTGTCCATAGGACAACAATCAGTCGTATATTGCACAAATCTGGCCTTTATGGAAGAGTGGCAAGAAGAAAGCCATTTCTTAAAGATATCCATAAAAAGTGTCGTTTAAAGTTTGCCACAAGCCACCTGGGAGACACACCAAACATGTGGAAGCAGGTACTCTGGTCAGATGAAACCAAAAATGAACTTTTTGGCAACAATGCAAAACGTTATGTTTGGCGTAAAAGCAACACAGCTGAACACACCATCCTCACTGTCAAACATGGTGGTGGCAGCATCATGGTTTGGGCCTGCTTTTCTTCAGCAGGGACAGGGAAGATGGTTAAAATTGATGGGAAGATGGATGGAGCCAAATACAGGACCATTCTGGAAGAAAACCTGATGGAGTCTGCAAAAGACCTGAGACTGGGACGGAGATTTGTCTTCCAACAAGACAATGATCCAAAACATAAAGCAAAATCTAAAATGGAATGGTTCAAAAATAAACATATCCAGGTGTTAGAATGGCCAAGTCAAAGTCCAGACCTGAATCCAATCGAGAATCTGTGGAAAGAACTGAAAACTGCTGTTCACAAATGCTCTCCATCCAACCTTACTGAGCTCGAGCTGTTTTGCAAGGAGGAATGGGAAATAATTTCAGTCTCTCGATGTGCAAAACTGATAGAGACATACCCCAAGCGACTTACAGCTGTAATCGCAGCAAAAGGTGGCGCTACAAAGTATTAACTTAAGGGGGCTGAATAATTTTGTACGCCCAATTTTTCAGTTTTTGATTTGTTAAAAAAGTTTGAAATATCCAATAAATGTCATTCCACTTCATGATTGTGTCCCACTTGTTGTTGATTCTTCACAAAAAAATACAGTTTTATATTTTTATGTTTGAAGCCTGAAATGTGGCAAAAAGTCGCAAAGTTCAAGGGGCCGAATACTTTCGCAAGGCACTGTATATAACTCATTTGTGCACAAAATTGTAGAGAAATAAGCTTTTTGCGTGTCTCAAATTTCTGGGATCTTTTATTTCATCTCATGAACCGTGGGACTAATGCTTTACATGTTGCGTTTATATTTTTGTTCAGTGTAAATAAAAAAGGAAATAGTAACACAATAAAATTACAGTGATAATAACATACTAATTTCACAGATAGTGACCCCTGCCTGCTCTGGTGTTCCACACGTTACTTATCATATGTCGTGAAGGGTGCAAACTAGATTTGATCGGTTTTCCTCTATTGGACCTTTCTTTCCGTCTAAGACGTGGCACTCTCTGTAACTCCTCTGAATCTGATTTCAAGTTCTGAAGGAGTGTTTAATCGCTGCTTTTAAGAGGAAATCAAGACAAAAATCGCAGTGGGTGTGTGAAGTTAATATATCTTAATAAGTGATGTCTGCATTTAAGGTTGTGTTCACTGTCATATTAAAGACGGAACCTTTTTGTGTGAGGGGTGCTTTGAACTGCTGAGGGTTAGGGCGACTGGTGAAAGATGAGGGGGAGGAGGCGCTCCTCTGTCTGTTCTCACTAGAACCTTGTCCACACTGCTCTCCCCTCTATCGCTCTCCTTCCCTCACTCTCTCTCCTCCCGCCTCTCTCTCTCTCCGCTCTTCCTTTCTCCTTTCCACAGATCCACATCATTGACTTTGATGATGAGAATAACATCATTAGTAAGAGCGTCCTGCAGCACCAGGCAGGGGAGATATGGCACATCAGCGCCAGTCCTGCAGATAAAGCCGTGCTGACGACCTGCTACAACAAAAGTGAGGCTCCCGCCCGCGCTCCCCTTGCATCTCTCTTTTTTTCTCCTACTCTCTCTGTCTGTCTGCCTCTCTCGCTCTTTATCTCTCATTTTTTCAGTCTCTTGTTCCTGTCTTTATGTTACTAGTCTCTCTCACAACTAGGGGCCAGTGTTTTTCCTGCTCAAGTTGTGTGTTCAGGAAAATCTCATGACCCCATAAGGTATAGCAACTGCATTCTGCCTTGAAATGAAAGGATGTTACTTAAGGTAACCATCTAGGCAAGGCGGTGAGAACCCTGCTAGCCAGCCATGTGTACCCCTGACCATGGCCAAGATATGACACACAAGCCCAGACTCACACCATGCTCCCACCCTGCCATTTCACGCGAGCAATTATGCTAAAGTAACACGTCCCATTTCTCTCACACTCCTTCTGGCAACAGTTGCCTCGAGACAATTACAAATCTAAACAAACATGAAGAGACGATTTGAATGAGAAAGAGTGGAGAAAAAAAAAGTAATTACATTTCTGAGTTTATTAGATGGATGCCTTTGGCCTTGGTGGGGTTAGTGACAGTTGGAATCAGCTCTGGGTGTAGGCTACTGTAGTTGTGAAGAGAGAAACCAGGAGAGAGGCATTGAAAACAAGGCCACAGCACTCTCACTCTCCTCTCTTTGGGGAGGGCTGTGATACACATTATGTCAGAGTGCAGTTCAAGAGAGAAATGTAATTACCATGACATCCAATCTAATGGAGTAGCCCCAGTCAAAAACACGTGAAGATCATATGCCCTCACTTTACCCACTATCGTTTTCTCTACAGGTGCTGCTGAGGCCAATTCCTTCCTATTCACTGTCTGATCTGGGGAGATGGGCTGTCTCTCTTGTTGTGGTGTGTTGGAGGTGTGAACGGGGCATAGCTTTACATGTGTAGACAGCCATGACAGAGTGAGAGACTGGGAGAGCAGGGAGGCGTGGAGGCCAGGGTAGGCCTTTAGGGGCAGCTGAAACCAGAGGGAGAGGCCCACAGTTAGTTAGTCTCTCGCTATGTCTCTCATTCTGTTTCTCTTTCTTTATATCTCCTCTCTCTTGCTCTATTGCTCTCTTTCACAATCTTCATCCCTCTCTCTGCCTCTCTTCTCAGCTGGGCCCTACACTCTTCAGCTCACATGATGACAGCTGCTGCTGGAATGGGTTAGACCTCAGAGACCAGACCAGACCATCCCACTGTAGACACACATGCATGTCAGACATGGAATTTATTTTTATGAAGAATGTTTCTGTCACTTGACATGCTCGATCTATCTACTCACGGTCAGCTCGCTGTACATTTCAGGACACTCAAGAAATGGATTTGATTGCAAGCCAGCACCTACAGGGATCTAGCTGTACCAGGTTTATGAGAACCCCAAAACAGGTCCCTAAGTAGGTCCTATAGATCTGGTCCAGCTGGAACCCTGCATGTGCTGTCTTTCATTCACACCCATGTCCTGAGTGAGTTCCCAGTTCCCACACCTTCTTCGGGTCTGTAACTCTGCCTGTTTCTCCTGTCCCCTCCAGCCAGTGAGAGTCGCGTGGTGACGTGTGGGGCTGTTTGGAGGATGCCCCCAGAGTGGGAGTCAGGGAGCCATGAATCCCCAGATGATCCCCACAACTCCCACAACCCCCAGAACCTGGAACTCCTCTGTCACCTTGACAACAGCTCCCACGGCAACGCCTCCTGGTAGGTTTCACTCAGACCATAACCTACAGCTACAATACTGTATACAACAAAACACAACACAGTCATATCAATTCAACCCTGAAACTATAGGGTTTCCACAACCTCCTGTTTTGATCATTTTCTCTGCTCTTTTCCCCCTTGTTCTCTGTTCCTCTATCTCATCTGCTTTCCTTCTCCCCCTCTATCTCTCTATCTTTCACCGTTTGACTCCATCTCCTTTTTTTTTGTCTTTTTAAAATCTATCGCTCTGCTTTTCACCATTTATACCACTATACTCACTTCATTCTCCCTCTTCATCTCTTATCACCCTCTGTCACTTTCCCTGTCTCTCTGTCGCTCTCTCTCTCTCCTTCCCTCACTCCCTCTCTCTCCCTCCCATACAGAAAGGTATCCTGGTCTATACTTTACCATACTATCCAGCAAATCAAAAGTATTTCTGTGAAAGTTATCAGAACATTAGTTTGGTTGTGGCAAATATTCTCATAGCGCTAGAACTGTCCAGTCGAGGTGATGATTATAGAATGTTTGTATAAAACATTTGCCTGATATTGCAAGAATGTTCCTAGAACATATTTAATCTGTTCTTTAAAGATTCCCAGAATGTTTCATTAGATTGTGGGGACAAGGGATATGTTCCCAAAACACAAAAACTGTCCGGTTGTGCTGACATTTACGTGAAGTTTGTATCAGGGTGCACCAAACGTTGCTTTGATGTTGCAAGAATGTTGACAGAACAGCCTTTCTGAATTCTTTAAAATTTCCCAGAACATGTAATTAGGTTGTGGGAACAGTGTAGGTACATGGGTTCCCAAAACACAAAATATGCTTAGTTGTGATGACATTCATACAATGTTTAAGTTGGGTTGCACAGGACATTACCTTCATCACATATGTTGAAAGTCTTGAAAATGTGATTTTATTTAGATAGTGCTTCCTTTAAATAACTTGAACATTTGATTTGAATTGTTGTGTGTTCATATGCTTCTCAGAACCTTCAAACTAAGAACCTTCAAACTCAATAAGAAAACAATTTGACGTTTCCTCAATTTCAAAATCACATTTCATAATAAAACATTTAACACGTGATGAAGAGAAGTGCACAGCATATAAAGAGGATGAAGTTATGGTGAATAACACCGTTACCCAGAGAAATAGGTTAGACTTCTTATGGCTGTAGGGGCAGTATTGAGTAGCTTGGATGAAAGGTGCCCAGAGTAAACGGCCTGCTCCTCAGTCCCAGTTGCTAATATATGCATATTATTATTACTATTGGATAGAAAACACTCTGACGTTTCTAAAACTGTTTGAATGATGTCTGTGAGTATAACAGAACTCATATGGCAGGCAAAACCTGAGAAGAAATCCAAACAGGAAGTGGGAAATCTGAGGTTGGTCGATTTTCAACCCAGCCCCTATTGAATACACAGTGGGATATTGGTTAGGTTGCACTTCCTAAGGCTTCCACTAGATGTCAACCGTCTTTAGAAACTTGAATGAGGCTTCTACTGTGATGTGGAGCCGGATGGGAGCTGTTTGAGTCAGTGGTCTGGCAGAGAGCCAGGTCCTGGTCAAACGCATTTCACATGATGGCGACCTGCGTTCCATGGCTTTTCTACAGACATAGGAATTCTCCAGTTGGAACGTTATTGAAGATTTATGTTAACAACATTTTTGAAGTTTTCGTTCGGCTGGACCTGCACGAGCGTTTGGATTTGTGTACTAAACACGCTAACAAAAGTAGCTACTTGGACATAAGTAATGGATATTATCGAACAAAACAAACATTTATTGTGGAACTAGGATGCCTGGGAGTTCATTCTGATGAAGATCATCAAAGGTAAGGGAATATTTATAATGATATTTCTGATTTCTGTTGAACATGGCGGATAATTTATTTTTTTCTGAGCGCCGTCTCATGATTTGCTTTTCTGACACAGCGGTTGCATTAAGGAGAGGTATATCTATATTTTCATGTCTAACAATTGTATTTATCGACATTTATAATGAGTATTTCTGTAAAATTATGTGGCTCTCTGCAATATCACCAGATGTTTTTGGAACTAGTGAACGTAACGCGTCAATGTATACTGAGATTAACTTTATCAAACAAAACATACATGTATTGTGTAACATGAAGTCCTATAAGTGTCATCTGATGAAGATCATCAAAGGTTAATGATTAATTCTATCTCTATTTGGGCTATTTGTGACTCCTCTTTGGCTGGAAAAATGGCTGAATTTTTCTGTGAGTTGGTGGTGACCTAACATAATGTGGTGTTTTCGCTGTAAAGCCTATTTGAAATCGGACACTGTGGTGGGATTAACAACAAGATTACTTTTAAAACGGTATAAGATACATGTATGTTTGAGGAATTTTAATTATGAGATTTATGAATTTGGCGCCCTACACTTTCACTGGCTGTTGTCATATCAATAATAATAATAATAATATATATTTTTTTTAAACACAACATACCATTGGAACACAGGAGTGATGGTTGCTGATAATGGGCCTGTGTATGCCTATGTAGATATTCCATAAAACCATCTGCCGTTTCTAACTACAATAGTCATTTACAACATTAACAATGTCTACACTGTATTTCTGATTCATTTTGTTATTTAATGGACAAAAAATGTGCTTTTCTTTCAAAAACAAGGACAATTTTTAAGTGATCCCAAACTTTTGAACTGTGGCGTACATACACTACCCGTCAAAAGATTTAGAACACCTACTCATTGAAGGGTTTTTCTTTATTTTGACTATTTTCTACATTGTAGAATAATAGTGAATATATCAAAACTATGAAATAACACATATGGAATCATTTAGTAACCAAAAAAGTGTTAAACAAATCAAAATAGATTTGTTATTTTTCAAATAGCCACCCTTTGCCTTGATGACAACTTTGCACACTCTTGGCATTCTCTCAACCAGCTTTATGAGGTAGTCACGGATAACACGATCCATCATACATATTTGGTGTGTCATCATTGTGGTCTCTGACGTGTGAAACAAACTTCAACTTGCGCCTTTTTTCAATGCTGAATTAGAATGTTATTGAGAAAATAGAGGATTGTCAAATTCTTTGGCGCAAACGTCCTCTCTGAATTTAAAACTAATCCTCAAAGTAATAATCTAGTTTTTCAAAATGATCTGTAATCTAATTCCAATATTGCTGGTATTACAGTTAACGTTTTTTGTAATCTCTTACATGTAATCCGTTACTCCCCAACCCTGCCTACAATACAATCATCAAATGAGAATTGCCATTCAATATGGAAAGAAACATAATGGGGATGTATTCCAGTCTGCTTTCTTAAGCTTTCATTTGCATGCTGAGAGTGTTGTGGTAAAATTTGGTCAAGCTTTTACTGTATATAACATTTGATAAATGTTCTTGTACTGTTCTGAGGACCTCCAAAGACGAGGTAAAATGTATATTGTGTGAACATCAATGGAATATTATGTTAAACCTAAAACAAATATGCTCTGAACTTCAGTCTTACAACATAAAGGAAATGTCCTGTGCAGCCTAACCTAAACCTTGTATGAATGTCATCACAATTGAGCGTGTTTTGGGAACATATCTCTTGTCACGTCCCCACAATGTTACCACAACCTAATGAAACGTTCTGGAAACCTTTAAAGGACAGACAAAATGTACTCCGGGAACATTCTTGTAACATCAGGTCAAGGTTTTTTGCACCCTAAAAGAAACATTGTAGAATCATTCCACACAAATGGACAGTTTTTATGTTTTGGTAACATATTTTTTGGGATGTCCCCACAATGTTCACACAACTTAATGAAACAATCCGGGAACCTTTTAAAGAACAGATTAAATGTTTTATAGTTAGTATACGTTCTTGCAACATCAGGCAAATGTTTTATGCAAACATTCTATAATCATCTCCACGAATGGAGTGTTCTTTCACAGAACCTATTTTGGATGGCTGGGAAAACATTACTGTTACATTGTGTTATTACATTACCTGGAAACCTAAAGAGAACCTAAAGAGGACTCCTAATGTTAGATACAACTCTAGCTAGATCATAATGGGAATCTTAGCTAATATTCTGGGAATGTTCCCCGTTAGCTTGGCATGCTGTGCTGTGCTGTGCAAAGTATTGACTGACCTACATATCCCAGGGCTCAGCCACTGCTCACACCTTTTCTTATAGCTGCATACACTACATTCACCATCATTTAATGTACAGGAAAATAAAATCAATGCTCAGCCCATTTTTTTACTTCGGCAGCTGCCTCATCCCTTTGGAAAAAATGATGCATTTTAGCATTTCAAATGACATGTTTCCATTTTGAGTCTTCCCTGAGCAGTATTTTCTCATTTTAGAGAGGTGTGTGTGTGTGTGTGTGTGTGTGTGTGTGTGTGTGAAAGCCTTCTGTTGATGAAGATCCAAGGGTGGGTGAGGTGTGACTCTGAGGAGGAGATTGATTCTGGTGTCAGACATCCTCAGAGCTGCAACATTCTGAATGGCATGTTTCTTTATCTGTTTCTATATCTGTGTATGTGTTCTGTTTGCTATGTGAGCCTTGTATCCTTTGCTTTGTTGTATTGGCTCTGAGAAATGGATGGCTTTGGTTTGGTACCCACCTCGTCCATCTCTTTCAGGCTGCAGCCCCCGCTCCCTCTGACTACACTGGCAGGAGTACAGCAATCAGTGTGTGTGTGTGTGTGTGTGTGTGTGTGTGTGTGTGTGTGTGTGTGTGTCTGTGTGTCTGTGTGTCTGTGTGTCTGTGTGTCTGTGTGTCTGTGTGTCTGTGTGTCTGTGTGTCTGTGTGTCTGTGTGTCTGTCTGTCTGTCTGTCTGTCTGTCTGTCTGTCTGTCTGCGTGTGAAGCCTTGTTTGAGCGAGAGTATGTCTGTCTGTACGTCCTTTATGCCTGTCCCACCATCCTCCACCACATTTCTTATATTCAGCCACCATATCCCTCCTTAGTCTGGGTGGACAAACATTTTGGCTAGTGTCATGTTGTGAAGCGTGCCTGGATTGAAGAAACAAACAAAGCTTTAAAATATATATATATATATATATATATATATATATATATATATATATATATATATATATATATATATATATATATATATATATATATATATATATATATATATATATATATATATATATATATATATATATATATATATATATATATATATATATATATATATATATATATATATTTCTCTCCCCTGCTTTGGGGAGCCAAGCACCTCATTTCGACTTGGAGCAGCACCAGGCTCAGGAATCGATTCCCATGGAGCAATTAGGACCAATCAGGGCCTGGGTGAGCACCTTGAGGAATCATGAAGCTCAACAGACACACGGTTTTATTGTCTACACTGTGGGGTGACAGGAGGGGGGGTAAAGTTTGTTTTGTTGTATGTCTACGTGGGCTGGGGTGTGTGTATGTCTGAGTGTGGAGCCTATTTGGACAGGGGTGTGTGTGTCTATGAGTGTGGAGCCTATGTGGACGGTGTGTATGCCTGTGTGTTGTTGGCGGGGGGGTGGGGGGGATTTATCACAGAGTGTGATTTGCACTCCAAGGGACTGTTAGCAATCAATGTTAGCCCAATGGGAGCCCAGACAGCCAGATAGTCATGCAGGCCAGTCAATACTGTCAGTAATGTGAGCGGCCATGGCGACCCGTCTTCAATTGTACACTAACACGGCATGGCTGATTTTTAATCCTGCCCCCCCCCCCCCCCCTCACACACACACACATTTTACGTTGTTCCCTCTCATCCCCTTTTTCTTAGTTCCTTTCTCTCTCTCTCTCTCTCTCTCTCTCTCTCTCTGCCTTACCTTGGACTTAGCTCTATGCTACTGATCCCTCACTGTAACTCTGTAGCCAAGCCAAACTGATTTCTCTGTGTGTCTCTATTCCCCAAAGCAGACCAGTCTAATACCATGAGCAGTGTGTGCATCTATTGCTATCGAATTAAACTCATCTGAATGCAAAGCAGACAAGGAAACAATCTCATGAGAAGGAAGAAGGCAGGCATCTTGTCCTATACTGTCTGAGCTATAAACTCCCTTCCCCAGCAGTCCTCCATGTATTTACATATTCCCTCCCTACCAGGATGCCATGCCGCTCTAGTTCAAATGCACATAGCTTATATTCTTTAATAAGAGACCCTCACTGGCGTCATAAAGGACCTCTCTGTCTCGCTCTCTCTCTAAAAATTCAATGTATATTGAAGGGGCTTTTTTGACATGGGAAACATATGTTTACATCGCCAAAGCAAGTGAAATGGATAATAAACAATACAGAATGAACAGTAAACATTACACTCACAAAAGTTCCAAAATAATAAAGACATAATACGGTCATACATTTGGCAGGAGGTTAGGAAGTGCAGCTCAGTTTCAACCTCATTTTGTGGGCAGTGTGCACAGAGTCTGTACATAGTCAAAGGTTTCCTTTGTGGGTCAGTCACAGTGGTCAGGTTTTCTGCCACTGTGTGCTGTCTGTTTAGTGCCAAAAATCATTCTAGTTTGCTCTGTTTTTTTTGTAAAATCTTTCCAATGTGTCAAGGAATTATCTTTTTGTTTTCTCATGAATTGTTTGGGTCTAATTTTGTTGCTGTCCTGGGGCTCTGTGGGGTCCGTTTGTGAACAGAGCCCCAGGACCAGCTTGCTTAGGTTCATTTCTCTGTAGGTGATGGCTGTGTTATGGAAGGTTGGGAATCGCTTGCTTTTAGGTGGTTGTTGAATTTAACGGCTCTTTTCTGGATTTTGATCATTAGCAGGTATCAGCATAATTCAGCTCTGCATGTAATTTTTGGTGTTTTACGTTGTACACAGAGGATATTTTTTGCAGAATTCTGCATGCATTCTCAATTTGGTGTTTGTCCCATTTTGTGAATTCTTGGTTGGTGAGCAGACCCCAGACCTCACAACCATAAAGGCCAATGGGTTCTATAACTGATTCTAGTGTTTTAGCTAGATCCTAATTGTTATGTCAAAATGTATGTTCCTTTTGATGGCATAGAAGGCCCTTCTTGCCTTGTCTCTCAGATCGTTCACAGCTTTGTGGAAGTTACCTGTGGTGCTGATGTTTAGCCCGAGTTATGTATAGTTTTTTGTGTGCTCTAGGGCAACAGTGTCTAGATGGAATGTGTATTTGTGGTCCTGGCAACTGGACCTTTTTTGGAACAAGATCTAGGTGCTGCTGTAGGCTGTCCTTGGTTGGGGACAGAAGCACCAGATCATCAGGAAACGGTATACATTTTACTTCAGATTCTACCAGGCTGGGTGTTGCAGACTGTTCTAGTGCCCTCGCCAATTCGTTGGTATATATGTTGAAGAGGTTGGGGCTTAAGCTGCATCCCTGTCTCACCCTCTGGCCCTGTGGAAAGAAATGTGTGTTTTTTTTGCCAGTTTTAACTACACACTTGTTGTTTGTGTACATGGATTTTATAATGTCGTATGTTTGTCCCCCAACACCACTTTCCATCAATTTGTAAAGCAGACCCTCATGCCAAATTGAGTTGAAAGATTTTTTTAAATCAACAAAGCATGAGAAGACTTTGCCTTTGTTTTGGTTTGTTTGGTTGTCAATTAGGGTGTACAGGGTGAATACATGGTCTGTCGTATGCAAATTTGGTAAAAACCCAATTTGACATTTGCTGAGGAAATGTACGAGTCTGCTGTTAATGATAATGCAGAGGATTTTCCCAAGGTTGCTGTTGACGCATATGCCCTGCTAGTTATTGAGGTCAAATTTGTCTCCACTTTTGTGGATTGGATCAGTCCTTGGTTCCAAATATTTTGGAAGATGCGAGAGCTGAGGATGATGTTAAAGAGTTTAAGTGTAGCCAATTGTTACATCTGGTAAGACAAGGGGTGGGGGTGTGTGTCTTTTTGTCAATAACAGCTGGTGTGCAATGTCCAATATAAAAGAAGTCTTGAGGTATTGCTTGCCTGAGGTAGAGTACCTTATGATAAGCTGTAGACCACACTATCTACCAAGAGAGTTGTCATCTGTATTATTTGTAGCCGTCTATTTACCACCACAGACCGATGCTGGCACTAATGCCGCACTCAACCAACTCTATAAGACCATAAGCAAAGAAGAAAATGCTCACCCAGAAGCAGTGCTCCTACTGCCAGGGACTTTAATACAGGCAAACTTAAATACATTTTTTTTACCAGCATGTCATATGTGCAACCAGTGGGATAAAAAACTCTAGACCACCTTTGCTACACACACAGAGATGCATACAAAGCTCTCCCCTGCCACAAGTCCCTCCTGCAGCAAAGCACTCCCACAACATGATGCTGCCACCACCGTGCTTCACGGTTGGGATGGTGTTCTTCGGCTTGCAAGCCTCCCCCTTTTTCCTCCAAACATAATGATGGTCATTATGGCCAAACAGTTCTATTTTTGTTTCATCAGACCAGAGGACATTTCTCCAAAAACTATGATCTTTGTCCCCATGTGCAGTTGCAAACCGTAGTCTGGCTTTTTTATGGCGGTTTTGGAGCAGTGGCTTCTTCCTTGCTGATCGGCCTTTCAGGCTATGTCGATATAGGACTCGTTTTACTGTGGATATCGATACTTTTGTACCTGTTTCCTCCAGAATCTTCACAAGGTCCTTTGCTGTTGTTCTGGGATTGATTTACACTTTTTGCACCAAAGTATGTTCATCTCTAGGAGACAGAACGCGTCTCCTTCCTGAGCGGTGTGACGGCTGCGTGGTCCCATAATGTTTATCAGATGAACGTGGTACCTTCAGGCGTTTGGAAATTGCTCCCAAGGATGAACCAGACTTGTGGAGGTCTACAATTTTAGATAGGGATTGAAATACATCCAAAGGTACACCTCCAATTGACTCAAATAATGTCAATTAGCCTATCAGACGCTTCTAAAGCCTTTACATCATTTTCTGGAATTTTCCAAGCTGTTTAAAGGCACAATCAACCTAGTGTATGTAAACTTCTGACCCACTGGAATTGTGATACAGTCAATTATAAGTGAAATAATCTGTAGTCTGTAAACAATTTTTGGAAAAATGACTTGTCTTGCACAAAGTAGATGTTCTAACCTACTTGCCACAACTATAATTTGTTAACAAGAAATTTGTGGAGTGTTTGAAAAATGAGTTTTAATGCCTCCAACCTAAGTGTATGTCAACTTCTGACTTCAACTGTACATATCCCAACCAGAAGCCATGGATTACAGGCAACATCCGCATCGAGCTAAAGGCTAGAGCTGCCGCATTCAAGGAGCGGGACACTAATCTGGATGCCTATAAGAAATCCCAATATGCCCTCAGACGAACCATCAAGCAAGCAAAGCGTCAACACAGATTAAGATTAAATCATACTACACTGGCTCTGACGCTCGTCGGATGTGGCAGGGCTTGAAAACTATTACAGACTACAAAGGGCAACCCAGACGTGAGCTGCTCGGTGACGCGAGCCTACTAGACGAGTTAAATGCCTTTTATGCTTATTTATGCAAGCAACACAGAAGCATGTACAAGCTGTTCTGGATGACTGTGTGATAACGCTCTCGCTATCCGATGTGAGCAAGACCTTTAAACAGGTCAACATTCACAAAGCCGCGTGGTCAGATGGATTACCAGGATGTGTACTCAATGCATGCGCAGACCAACTGTCAAGTGTCTTCACTGACATTTTCAACTTCTCCCTGACTGAGTCTGTAGTACCGACATGTTTCAAGCAGACCACTATAGTCCCTGTGCCCAAGAAAGCGAAGGTAACCTCCCTAAATGATTACCACCCGGTGGCACTCACGTTGGTAGCCATGAAGTGCGTTGAAAGGCTGGCCATGGCTCACATTATCAGCATCCTCCCAGATACCCTCGACCCACTCCAATTCGCATATCGCCCGAATAGATCCACAGATGACACAATCTTAATCACTCTCCACACGGCCCTTTCCCACCTGGACAAAATGAACACTTAAGTGAGAATGCTATTCATTGACTACAGCTCAGTGTTCAACACCATAGTGCCCATGAAGCTCATCATTAAGCTGAGGACCCTGGGACTAAACACCACCCTCTGCAACTGGATCCTGGACTTCCTTACGGGCTGCCACCAGGTGGTAAGGATAGGCAACAACACATCTACCACTCTGATCCTCAACACTGGGGCCCCTCAGGGGTGTGTACTTAGTCCCCTCCTGTACTCCCTGTTCACCCACAACTGCGTGGCCAAGCACGACTCCCAACACCATCATTAAGTTTGCTGACGACAGAACAGGCATGATCACGACAACGATGAGACAGGGAACTGGCAGTGTTGTGCCAGGACAACAACCTCTCCCTCAATGTGAGCAAGACAAAGGAGCTGATTGTGGACTACAGGAATAGGTGGGCCGACTCGGCCCCCATTAACATCAACGGGGCTGTTGGAGCGGGTCGAGAGTTTCAAGGTCCTCGGTGTCCACATCACCAATGACCTATCGTGGTCCAAACACACCAAGACAGGCGTGAAGAGGGCACGACAAAACATTTTCCCCCTCAAGAGACTGAAAAGATTTGGCATGGTTCCCCAGATTCTCAAAAAGTTGAACAGCTGCACCATCGAGAACATCCTGACCGGTTGCATCACTGCTTGGTATGACAACTCCTCTGCATCTGACCGTAGGAAGCTAGAGAGGGTAGTGCATACGGCCCAGTACATCACTGGGGCCAAGCTTCCTGCAATCCAGGACCTATATAATAAGCTGTGTCAAAGGAAAGCCCATAAAATTGTCACCCAAGTCATAGACTGTTTTCTTTGCTACCGCTCGGCAAGCGATGCCGGACTGCCAAGTCTAGGTCCAAGAGACTTCTTAACAGCTTCTACCCCCAAGCCATAAGACTCCTGAACATCTAGTCAAATTACCTGTTTCCTGTACCCCCACACACACTGACTCGGTACCGGTACCTCCTGTATATAGCCTGTATATAGCCTCTTTATTGTGTTACTTTTTATTATTTTTTACTTTTGTTTATTTGGTAAAAAAAAAAAAAATTTAACTGCATTTTTGGTTAAGGGCTTGTAAGTAAGCCTTTCACAGTAAGGTCTACACTTGACAAATATTTTGACAACTAAAGTTTGATTTGATAAATTTGTGGTCTGTTTATTTATTTATTTATATATATATATATTTTTAAAAAAAATAAATAATTCCCCAATTTCATGGTATCCAATTTGTAATTAGTGTCTTGCCTCATCGCTGCAACTCCCGTATGGACTCAGGAGAGTGGTAGGTCGAGAGCCGTGCGTCCTCCGAAACACGACCCAACGAAGCCACACTGCTTCTTGACACAATGCCCACTTAACCCGGAAGCCAGCCACACCAATGTGTCGGAGGAAACATCGTTCACCTAGTGACCGTGTCGACGTGCATGCGCTCGGCCCGCCACAGGAATTGGTACTGCGCGATGGGACAAGAAAAACCCAGCCGGCCAAACCCTCCCCTAACCCGGAAGACGCTGGGCCAATTGTGCGCCACCCCATGGGTCTCCTGGTCACAGCCGGATGCGACAGAGCCTGGAGCCTTTGAACCAGGATCTCTAGTGGCACAGCTAGCAACTGCGATGCAGTGCCTTAGACCACTGTGCCACTCTAGAGGCCTGTATATTTTATAATTGTTGTATTTTGTCCTGTAATTCATTCTATGTAATTGGAGAATACAGTGGGTTCTGGGTCTTTAATAGTTGATTCTAAGATGTATATTTGATCATGTAAATGTTTTTTCTGTTTGTTCTTTGTTATAGAGCCAAAAGGGTTGGAGAAGTGGTATATCCATACATCTCTGTTTTGGATAGATAACTCTTCATGTTGTTGATGTTTGTTTATAGTTTTCCAATTACCCCAGAAGTGGTTAGATTCTATGAATTCTTCAATTACATTTAGCTGATTTCTGATGTACCCTTTCTTCTTTTTCTCTCTCTCTCCTTTCTTTCTCTTATGATTTAAGCTAATTGATATAATTGGGGGGGCTGCTTTCATAAATCTGTGTGTGGTGATTAAATTGACTTCAGATTGGAGCTGTTTTTATAGAATAAATGAATGAGAGAGAAGGAGAGGGACAGAAAGCTCCTTGGCTGGTGTGTGTGCCTGCCTGCCTGCCTGTCTGTCTGCCTGTCTGTCTGCCTGTCTGTCTGCCTGCCTGCCTGCCTGCCTGTCTGCGTATTTGTGTCCTAGGCCTGTGACTTCTAACACCTTGGTAGGGCAGTAAAAACTGTCCCCCTCATCCATGGATTTACAACCTCCATAAACTCTTCTACTCTTCGCTCTCTCCTTTTCCCTCTGCCCCTCTCTTCCCCCTATCCCCTCACAACAGATGGAAGCAAGTTACAGAGTTGGATGAAATCCTGAGAAAGACTAACTTTGTCCCTCCCTCTTCCGCTTCCATCCCTTTATCCCTCCCACACACACAGCACAGTGGAGGCTTTATTTGTGTTGCTCTGCCCTGATGAATGACTCAGAGGGGTTGGACCAGTCTCATTTATCACCACTAGAACTAAGGACTAATCAGTCTATAGCAGGTCTATAGCAGGTACATGAAGGGGCTCTTATCTACTGGGTGTGTGTATGTCGTATTGTGGTCATTTGACTACAAACTTGTCATATCATGGTCATAAACTTTGGTTACAGTAGTTGCAGCCCTTGCAGGCCAAGTTGTGTGTGTGTGTGAGAGAGAGAGTGCTTTTGTGCGCATCATACTATGGTTGTATATAAGTGTTTGTGTTTTCTCTCACTGAAGTGTGTGTTCATGCATGTGTGTCCTGTGAACTAACCCCCCCCCCCCCCCCCCCCTCCCTCGCTCGCTCTGTCTCTCTCTGCTGCAGTGTCCTGTGGGAGCCCATGGGAGATGGGAAGCATGTGATCTCTCTGGCTGATAACCACGCTCTGCTCTGGGACCTGACGGAGAGCTCTACCCAGGCCACGGTGAGACACGCACTCACACCGCCATACATCTGCCCATACCCTGTGCTCATTATTTGATAACCACCGTATCAGACTGGTCTTATCTTTCCCTCCCTCTCCTACAACAGAACTGTCCAGGGGTGTGCTCTGCTCCCCTCACCAAGATCACCTGATTCCTTACTGAAACACACCATGTATCTGGGCTAGCTTCAGTGGCTCCGCTAGGTGTTCTTCCTTACTGAAACACACCCTGTATTTGGGCTAGCTTCAGTGGCTCCGCTAGGTGTTCTTCCTTACTGAAACACACCCTGTATCTGGGCTAGCTGCAGTGACTCCGCTAGGTGTTCTTCCTTACTGAAACACACCATGTATTTGGGCTAGCTTCAGTGGCTCCGCTAGGTGTTCTTCCTTACTGAAACACACCCTGTATCTGGGCTAGCTTCAGTGGCTCCGCTAGGTGCTCTTCCTTACTGAAACACACCATGTATCTGGGCTAGCTTCAGTGGCTCTGCTTGGTGTTCTTCCTTACTGAAACACACCCTGTATCTGGGCTAGCTACAGTGGCTCCGCTAGGTGTTCTTCCTTACTGAAACTCACCATGTATTTGGGCAAGGGTAAACGTCTCTGCTGTTTGGGTCCCGTAGCTACCAGGATGTAGCAGCGTGAAGCGCACTCTGTTTTGACTGTGTGAGAGCAAACTCTTGCATCGCGCCCATCTCAGTGTCTGCGGTCCTGCTCGTTGCAACGCCATCTCGCTGAGTTGACCTTTTAAGTCCTTCTTGTGTAAAAATATGTACTGTTTTCCCCACTGCCCTGTCCCAACCCCCATGCATGCTAGTTTTATTTTGAACTATACCTATTAAAAGGTACATGTCCAAAGTACTATTTGTTGTCACACAGTTGGTCTACTCAGGACTAGTTGGTGGTCATACTGTTTAGTAGAAACTCTCTCCTCTGACAGTGAAGTGCCATCCCCACTACTAATGAAGTGAGGTCTCATTGCTATTTACTGTTCTGATTCTCCACTCCACTGCGTCTGTTATTAAAACATCCATAGTTCTATAGTAGACATGAAGTGTGTGTACTCACTGTACTGTGTAGGCTGGTCAGTTAATGTTCCATTAGCAGATAGCTGCCTGGATGCAGTGGGGAGGTGCTTCATGAATAATGGGCTTACGTAATTAGTAGGCCAAATTCATGTTCTCGTACAGAGATCTGCATATAGGCCAGCCAGGTTGCAGGCACAACGGGGCACAACACAGGACTTGAGGTTTCTCTCTGTGTGTGTGTGTGTGTGTCCGTCATAATGCAAACCTGTGAAGAATCACTCGTCAAGAGATTGCAGTCAGACACGCACACGCTCTCTCCTACTCTGTGTGTGCGGAGGAGTCTTAGTGGAAGGCACAGTGTCCCCCTGTGCAGTGATACTGACGTCAGACTGTGCTGCAGAGCAGCGGAGCTATCAAGTGACACAGCTTGCCCTGGACATGGCAGCCATTAAACATGAAGGGAGGGGGGAGGAGCCTGACAGCCAAGACAGATTCCTCCAGTATTGTTGAGAATGCTAATCTTCTCCACTCTATCCCTCTCAGCCACTCCCCTCTCCTCCATCCCTCCCTCCTTTCCCACTTCCCTTCCCTCTATCAGAGGCTCTCAGGCTGATGTGTTCATCACAGGCATGTCTGTCTGTCCAGCTGCACCATGGGTTTGTCTGTCTCATTGGTCCAGGGTGGATTAATTGTGCGTGTGTGTGTGCGTGTGCGGGCACGCTCAATTAGAGACACTGCTGGAATTGAGTGAGAACATCTCCTCCGGCTCACGGCACACCCACACACCTTATCCATTGCGACTGTACACACACACACGCTCCGACACAGTCGGTTCACACTCCATAAATGTGTGACTATTTGGCAGATATGAATGTTTTATCTGACGCCGCTTGCTAAAGGTAGGCGTCCTTCTGTTTTTTCTATGCTGTCTCGCTAGTGCTGCTAATATGGTTAGCTCTAACATAGCTGGGAGCTAGGCAATAATCACATTTATAAGAAGAGTTGAGTGTATGGATCTCTGTCTCTCTCTACCCCTCTCTTCACCTCTTCTCCTCTCTTTCTCACTCAATCCACCCCCGTTCCTTCCATTTTCATTCCCCTACCTTCTCTCCCTCTCCTATGTCCGCCCTCCTCTACCTTCTCTTCCCTCTATACCTGAGATAATGTGACTTTCCCTAGCCTGTGCAATAAGGGAACAATCGATGAGAGAGAGAATTGTTCAGTGACCCTGTGTTATTATTATCTACTGTAGGTAAAGATAGCAGGTTGACATGCAGAAGTATGAAATGAGTCAGTACACACTTAGAGGGTCCATCATGGTCAAACTGGTGATCCATGAGTAACAGTATATAGATATTCACAATGTAAACATGAACCCGTCATTGACTGCTGTGTGAAGGAGGGTGAGGTATTGCTAGCTATACAGTACCTTAGGGAAGGCCTGTCCATACCGATCCATCAATACATTAACTCTTACCTCTCCATACCCCATGATTGACATGTGTGTGTTCAGGTGTAGTAATCGTTAACCCTTTCCCTTCCAGATCTCTAGCAGTGCCACCTTAGAGGGTAAAGGTCAACTGAAGTTCACGGCTGGGAAGTGGAGTCCACATCACAACTGTACCCAGCTGGCCACAGCCAACGACACAGCCATCAGAGGCTGGGACCTCCGTACCATGAGGTATTGGTACATACTAACTGTATTCAGCCAACGACACAGCCATCAGAGGCTGGGACCACCGTACCATGAGGTATTGGTACATACTAACTGTATTCAGCCAACGACACAGCCATCAGAGGCTGGGACCACCGTACCATGAGGTATTGGTACATACTAACTGTATTCAGCCAACGACACAGCCATCAGAGGCTGGGACCTCCGTACCATAAGGTATTGGTACATACTAACTGTATTCAGCCAACGACACAGCCATCAGAGGCTGGGACCTCCGTACCATAAGGTATTGGTACATACTAACTGTATTCAGCCAACACCGTACCATGAGGTATTGGTACATACTAACTGTATTCAGCCATTATGTTCTGAACAACAACCTATTCATAGTCCTGTAGTACTGAACTATGTAGTAGAATAACTACACTTTTAGTCATTAGTATTAGAAAACAATGAGTTCTAGTATTAAATGTGGTCCTTATTTGGTGGTTACACTAAGGCTCAATGTGATGCTCCTACCAAACCCCACCCAAACTGGACAGACCAAAGATAAGTAACAGAATACCTCATCTGGATGAGTGGATAGGTTATCACCCCCACACCGATTCCACCTATCCACCCACTACCAACATTGACCTTAAAGCCACATTCATATCCGTACATTATCTGCTATACCCCCACTGTACACTCAGTATCATTACAGAGAGATGGTGAGAGAGGGAGGGAGGTCAAGTTGTGTGTGTGTGTGGGCTCTGCTAGAGGAATAATAATCACCTTTCTATCGATTGCTCCGGTAACACCAAAGCGCTGGAGAGAAATTGAGAGAGAGGAGGAGTGGAGAGGGAGAGCAAGAACGAGGGTGAGAGAGTATAGAGAGAGGGAGAGAAAATATTAGAAAACTGCAGGAGAGTGTGGTGTGTGTGTGTGGGAGCTGTGTGTGTGAGAGCTGTGTGTGTGAGAGCTGTGTGTGTGAGAGCTGTGTGTGTGAGAGCTGTGTGTGTGAGAGCTGTGTGTGTGTGTGAGAGAGCTGTGTGTGTGTGTGTGTGTGTGTGTGTGGTGTGTGTGTGTGTGAGAGCTGAGTGTGTGTGTGTGTATGAGAGCTGAGTGTGTGTGTGTGTGTGAGAGAGCTGTGTGTGTGAGCTGTGTGTGTGTGTGTGTGTGAGAGAGAGAGCCGAGTGTGTGTGTGAGAGAGCTGAGTGTGTGTGAGAGAGCTGAGTGTGTGTGTGAGAGAGCTGAGTGTGTGTGAGAGAGAGCTGAGTGTGTGTGTGTGTGAGAGCTGGGTGTGTGTGTGTGTGTGAGAGAGTTGGGTGTGTTTGTGTGTGAGCTGAGTATATGTGTGTGTGTGTGTGTGTGAGCTGAGTGTGTGTGTGTGAGCTGAGTGTGTGTGTGTGTGTGTGAGAGCTGGGTGTGTGTGTGAGCTGGGTGTGTGTGTGTGAGAGAGAGCTGTGTGTGTGTGTGTATGAGCTGAGTGCGTGCGTGCGTGTGTGTGTGAGCTGTGTGTGTGTGAGCTGAGTGTGTGCGTGTGGGTGAGCTGAGTGTGCGTGTGGGCGAGCTGAGTGTGCGTGTGGGCGAGCTGAGTGTGTGCGTGTGTGTGAGCTGAGTGTGTGCGTGGGAGCTGAGTGCGTGCGTGCGTGTGTGTGTGAGCTGAGTGTGTGCGTGTGTGTGAGCTGAGTGTGTGCGTGTGGGTGAGCTGAGTGTGCGTGTGGGCGAGCTGAGTGTGTGCGTGGGAGCTGGGTGCGTGCGTGTGTGAGCTGAGTGTGTGCGTGTGTATGAGAGCTGAGTGTGTGTGTGTGTGTGTGTGTGAGAGAGCTGTGTGTGTGAGCTGTGTGTGTGTGTGTGTGAGAGAGAGAGCCGAGTGTGTGTGTGAGAGAGCTGAGTGTGTGTGTGAGAGAGCTGAGTGTGTGTGTGAGAGAGCTGAGTGTGTGTGAGAGAGAGCTGAGTGTGTGTGAGAGAGAGCTGAGTGTGTGTGAGAGAGAGCTGAGTGTGTGTGTGTGAGAGCTGGGTGTGTGTGTGTGTGTGTGTGAGAGAGTTGGGTGTGTTTGTGTGTGAGCTGAGTATATGTGTGTGTGTGTGTGTGTGAGCTGAGTGTGTGTGTTTGAGCTGAGTGTGTGTGTGTGTGTGTGAGAGCTGGGTGTGTGTGTGAGCTGGGTGTGTGTGTGTGAGAGAGAGCTGTGTGTGTGTGTGTGTGAGCTGAGTGCGTGCGTGCGTGTGTGTGTGAGCTGTGTGTGTGTGAGCTGAGTGTGTGCGTGTGGGTGAGCTGAGTGTGCGTGTGGGCGAGCTGAGTGTGCGTGTGGGCGAGCTGAGTGTGTGCGTGTGTGTGAGCTGAGTGTGTGCGTGGGAGCTGAGTGCGTGCGTGCGTGTGTGTGTGAGCTGAGTGTGTGCGTGTGTGTGAGCTGAGTGTGTGCGTGTGGGTGAGCTGAGTGTGCGTGTGGGCAAGCTGAGTGTGTGCGTGGGAGCTGGGTGCGTGCGTGTGTGAGCTGAGTGTGTGCGTGTGTGTGAGCTGAGTGTGTGCGTGGGAGCTGAGTGCGTGCGTGCGTGTGTGTGTGAGCTGAGTGCGTGCCTGTGTGTGTGAGCTGGGTGCGTGCGTGTGTGCGTGTGTGCGAGCTGAGTGTGTGCGTGTGTGTGAGCTGAGTGTGTGCGTGTGTGTGAGCTGTGTGTGTGAGCGGAGTGTGTGCGTGTGTGTGTGTGAGAGCTGAGTGTGTGTGTAAGAGCTGAATGTGTGTGTGTGTGTGTGTGGGAGTTGTGTGTGTGTGTATGAGAGAGCTAAGTGTGTGTGTTTATGTGTGTGTGTGTGTGTGCGAGAGAGAGAGAGCTGAGTGTGTGTGTGAGAGAGCTGTGTGTGTATGTGTGTGTGTGTGTGAGCTGTGTGTGTGTGTGTGTGAGCTGTGTGTGTGTGTGTGTGTGTGTGAGCTGTGTGTGTGTGTATAAGAGAGCTAAGTGTGTGTGTTTATGTGTGTGTGTGTGTGCGAGAGAGAGAGAGCTGAGTGTGTGAGAGAGAGCTGAGTGTGTGTGTGTGTGTGTGTGAGCTGAGTGTGTGTGTGTGTGTGTGAGCTGTGTGTGTGTGTGTGTGTGAGCGAGAGCTGTGTGTGTGTGTGTGAGCTGTGTGTGTGTGTGAGAGCTGTGTGTGTGTGTGAGATAGCTGGGTGTGTGTGTGTGTGAGAGAGCTGTGTGTGTGTGTGTGTGTGTGTAAGAGAGCTGGGTGTGTGTGTGTGTTTGACCAACTGTGTGACAACAAATAGTACTTTGGACATGTACCTTTTAATAGGTATAGTTCAAAATAAAACTAGCTTGCATGGGGGTTGGGACAGGGCAGTGGGGAAAACAGTACATATTTTTACACAAGAAGGACTTAAAAGGTCAACTCAGCGAGATGGCGTTGCAACGAGCAGCACCGCAGACACTGAGATGGGCGCGATGCAAGAGTTTGCTCTCACACAGTCAAAACAGAGTGCGCTGAGTGTGTGCGTGTGTGTGAGCTGAGTGTGTGCGTGGGAGCTGAGTGCGTGCGTGCGTGTGTGTGTGAGCTGAGTGTGTGCGTGTGTGTGAGCTGAGTGTGTGCGTGTGGGTGAGCTGAGTGTGCGTGTGGGCGAGCTGAGTGTGTGCGTGGGAGCTGGGTGCGTGCGTGTGTGAGCTGAGTGTGTGCGTGTGTATGAGAGCTGAGTGTGTGTGTGTGTGTGTGTGTGTGTGAGAGAGCTGTGTGTGTGAGCTGTGTGTGTGTGTGTGTGAGAGAGAGAGCCGAGTGTGTGTGTGAGAGAGCCGAGTGTGTGTGTGAGAGAGCTGAGTGTGTGTGTGAGAGAGCTGAGTGTGTGTGAGAGAGAGCTGAGTGTGTGTGAGAGAGAGCTGAGTGTGTGTGAGAGAGAGCTGAGTGTGTGTGTGTGAGAGCTGGGTGTGTGTGTGTGTGTGTGTGAGAGAGTTGGGTGTGTTTGTGTGTGAGCTGAGTATATGTGTGTGTGTGTGTGTGTGAGCTGAGTGTGTGTGTTTGAGCTGAGTGTGTGTGTGTGTGTGAGAGCTGGGTGTGTGTGTGAGCTGGGTGTGTGTGTGTGAGAGAGAGCTGTGTGTGTGTGTGTGTGAGCTGAGTGCGTGCGTGCGTGTGTGTGTGAGCTGTGTGTGTGTGAGCTGAGTGTGTGCGTGTGGGTGAGCTGAGTGTGCGTGTGGGCGAGCTGAGTGTGCGTGTGGGCGAGCTGAGTGTGTGCGTGTGTGTGAGCTGAGTGTGTGCGTGGGAGCTGAGTGCGTGCGTGCGTGTGTGTGTGAGCTGAGTGTGTGCGTGTGTGTGAGCTGAGTGTGTGCGTGTGGGTGAGCTGAGTGTGCGTGTGGGCAAGCTGAGTGTGTGCGTGGGAGCTGGGTGCGTGCGTGTGTGAGCTGAGTGTGTGCGTGTGTGTGAGCTGAGTGTGTGCGTGGGAGCTGAGTGCGTGCGTGCGTGTGTGTGTGAGCTGAGTGCGTGCCTGTGTGTGTGAGCTGGGTGCGTGCGTGTGTGCGTGTGTGCGAGCTGAGTGTGTGCGTGTGTGTGAGCTGAGTGTGTGCGTGTGTGTGAGCTGTGTGTGTGAGCGGAGTGTGTGCGTGTGTGTGTGTGAGAGCTGAGTGTGTGTGTAAGAGCTGAATGTGTGTGTGTGTGTGTGTGGGAGTTGTGTGTGTGTGTATGAGAGAGCTAAGTGTGTGTGTTTATGTGTGTGTGTGTGTGTGTGCGAGAGAGAGAGAGCTGAGTGTGTGTGTGAGAGAGCTGTGTGTGTATGTGTGTGTGTGTGTGAGCTGTGTGTGTGTGTGTGTGAGCTGTGTGTGTGTGTGTGTGTGTGTGAGCTGTGTGTGTGTGTATAAGAGAGCTAAGTGTGTGTGTTTATGTGTGTGTGTGTGTGCGAGAGAGAGAGAGCTGAGTGTGTGAGAGAGAGCTGAGTGTGTGTGTGTGTGTGTGTGAGCTGAGTGTGTGTGTGTGTGTGTGAGCTGTGTGTGTGTGTGTGTGTGAGCGAGAGCTGTGTGTGTGTGTGTGAGCTGTGTGTGTGTGTGAGAGCTGTGTGTGTGTGTGAGATAGCTGGGTGTGTGTGTGTGTGAGAGAGCTGTGTGTGTGTGTGTGTGTGTGTGTGTGTTTGACCAACTGTGTGACAACAAATAGTACTTTGGACATGTACCTTTTAATAGGTATAGTTCAAAATAAAACTAGCTTGCATGGGGGTTGGGACAGGGCAGTGGGGAAAACAGTACATATTTTTACACAAGAAGGACTTAAAAGGTCAACTCAGCGAGATGGCGTTGCAACGAGCAGCACCGCAGACACTGAGATGGGCGCGATGCAAGAGTTTGCTCTCACACAGTCAAAACAGAGTGCGCTTCACGCTGCTACATCCTGGTAGCTACGGGACCCAAACAGCAGAGACGTTTACCCTTGCCCAAATACATGGTGAGTTTCAGTAAGGAAGAACACCTAGCGGAGCCACTGAAGCTAGCCCAGATACATGGTGTGTTTCAGTAAGGAAGAACACCTAGCGGAGCCACTAAAGCTAGCCCAGATACATGGTGTGTTTCAGTAAGGAAGAGCACCTAGCGGAGCCACTGAAGCTAGCCCAGATACAGGGTGCGTTTCAGTAAGGAAGAACACCTAGCGGAGCCACTGAAGCTAGCCCAAATACATGGTGTGTTTCAGTAAGGAAGAACACCTAGCGGAGCCACTGAAGCTAGCCCAAATACATGGTGTGTTTCAGTAAGGAAGAACACCTAGCGGAGTCACTGCAGCTAGCCCAGATACAGGGTGTGTTTCAGTAAGGAAGAACACCTAGCGGAGCCACTGAAGCTAGCCCAGATACAGGGTGTGTTTCAGTAAGGAAGAACACCTAGCGGAGCCACTGAAGCTAGCCCAAATACATGGTGTGTTTCAGTAAGGAAGAACACCTAGCGGAGCCACTGAAGCTAGCCCAAATACATGGTGTGTTTCAGTAAGGAAGAACACCTAGCGGAGTCACTGCAGCTAGCCCAGAGCTGTGTGTGTGAGCTGAGTATATGTGTGTGTGTGTGTGTGTGAGCTGAGTGTGTGTGTGTGAGCTGAGTGTGTGTGTGTGTGTGTGAGAGCTGGGTGTGTGTGTGAGCTGGGTGTGTGTGTGTGAGAGAGAGCTGTGTGTGTGTGTGTATGAGCTGAGTGCGTGCGTGCGTGTGTGTGTGAGCTGTGTGTGTGTGAGCTGAGTGTGTGCGTGTGGGTGAGCTGAGTGTGCGTGTGGGCGAGCTGAGTGTGCGTGTGGGCGAGCTGAGTGTGTGCGTGTGTGTGAGCTGAGTGTGTGCGTGGGAGCTGAGTGCGTGCGTGCGTGTGTGTGTGAGCTGAGTGTGTGCGTGTGTGTGAGCTGAGTGTGTGCGTGTGGGTGAGCTGAGTGTGCGTGTGGGCGAGCTGAGTGTGTGCGTGGGAGCTGGGTGCGTGCGTGTGTGAGCTGAGTGTGTGCGTGTGTATGAGAGCTGAGTGTGTGTGTGTGTGTGTGTGTGAGAGAGCTGTGTGTGTGAGCTGTGTGTGTGTGTGTGTGAGAGAGAGAGCCGAGTGTGTGTGTGAGAGAGCTGAGTGTGTGTGTGAGAGAGCTGAGTGTGTGTGTGAGAGAGCTGAGTGTGTGTGAGAGAGAGCTGAGTGTGTGTGAGAGAGAGCTGAGTGTGTGTGAGAGAGAGCTGAGTGTGTGTGTGTGAGAGCTGGGTGTGTGTGTGTGTGTGTGTGAGAGAGTTGGGTGTGTTTGTGTGTGAGCTGAGTATATGTGTGTGTGTGTGTGTGTGAGCTGAGTGTGTGTGTGAGAGCTGGGTGTGTGTGTGAGCTGGGTGTGTGTGTGTGAGAGAGAGCTGTGTGTGTGTGTGTGTGAGCTGAGTGCGTGCGTGCGTGTGTGTGTGAGCTGTGTGTGTGTGAGCTGAGTGTGTGCGTGTGGGTGAGCTGAGTGTGCGTGTGGGCGAGCTGAGTGTGCGTGTGGGCGAGCTGAGTGTGTGCGTGTGTGTGAGCTGAGTGTGTGCGTGGGAGCTGAGTGCGTGCGTGCGTGTGTGTGTGAGCTGAGTGTGTGCGTGTGTGTGAGCTGAGTGTGTGCGTGTGGGTGAGCTGAGTGTGCGTGTGGGCAAGCTGAGTGTGTGCGTGGGAGCTGGGTGCGTGCGTGTGTGAGCTGAGTGTGTGCGTGTGTGTGAGCTGAGTGTGTGCGTGGGAGCTGAGTGCGTGCGTGCGTGTGTGTGTGAGCTGAGTGCGTGCCTGTGTGTGTGAGCTGGGTGCGTGCGTGTGTGCGTGTGTGCGAGCTGAGTGTGTGCGTGTGTGTGAGCTGAGTGTGTGCGTGTGTGTGAGCTGTGTGTGTGAGCGGAGTGTGTGCGTGTGTGTGTGTGAGAGCTGAGTGTGTGTGTAAGAGCTGAATGTGTGTGTGTGTGTGTGTGGGAGTTGTGTGTGTGTGTATGAGAGAGCTAAGTGTGTGTGTTTATGTGTGTGTGTGTGTGTGTGCGAGAGAGAGAGAGCTGAGTGTGTGTGTGAGAGAGCTGTGTGTGTATGTGTGTGTGTGTGTGAGCTGTGTGTGTGTGTGTGTGAGCTGTGTGTGTGTGTGTGTGTGTGTGAGCTGTGTGTGTGTGTATAAGAGAGCTAAGTGTGTGTGTTTATGTGTGTGTGTGTGTGCGAGAGAGAGAGAGCTGAGTGTGAGAGAGAGCTGAGTGTGTGTGTGTGTGTGTGTGAGCTGAGTGTGTGTGTGTGTGTGTGAGCTGTGTGTGTGTGTGTGTGTGAGCGAGAGCTGTGTGTGTGTGTGTGAGCTGTGTGTGTGTGTGTGAGCTGTGTGTGTGTGTGAGAGCTGTGTGTGTGTGTGAGATAGCTGGGTGTGTGTGTGTGTGAGAGAGCTGTGTGTGTGTGTGTGTGTGTGTAAGAGAGCTGGGTGTGTGTGTGTGTTTGACCAACTGTGTGACAACAAATAGTACTTTGGACATGTACCTTTTAATAGGTATAGTTCAAAATAAAACTAGCTTGCATGGGGGTTGGGACAGGGCAGTGGGGAAAACAGTACATATTTTTACACAAGAAGGACTTAAAAGGTCAACTCAGCGAGATGGCGTTGCAACGAGCAGCACCGCAGACACTGAGATGGGCGCGATGCAAGAGTTTGCTCTCACACAGTCAAAACAGAGTGCGCTTCACGCTGCTACATCCTGGTAGCTACGGGACCCAAACAGCAGAGACGTTTACCCTTGCCCAAATACATGGTGAGTTTCAGTAAGGAAGAACACCTAGCGGAGCCACTGAAGCTAGCCCAGATACATGGTGTGTTTCAGTAAGGAAGAACACCTAGCGGAGCCACTAAAGCTAGCCCAGATACATGGTGTGTTTCAGTAAGGAAGAGCACCTAGCGGAGCCACTGAAGCTAGCCCAGATACAGGGTGCGTTTCAGTAAGGAAGAACACCTAGCGGAGCCACTGAAGCTAGCCCAAATACATGGTGTGTTTCAGTAAGGAAGAACACCTAGCGGAGCCACTGAAGCTAGCCCAAATACATGGTGTGTTTCAGTAAGGAAGAACACCTAGCGGAGTCACTGCAGCTAGCCCAGATACAGGGTGTGTTTCAGTAAGGAAGAACACCTAGCGGAGCCACTGAAGCTAGCCCAGATACAGGGTGTGTTTCAGTAAGGAAGAACACCTAGCGGAGCCACTGAAGCTAGCCCAAATACATGGTGTGTTTCAGTAAGGAAGAACACCTAGCGGAGCCACTGAAGCTAGCCCAAATACATGGTGTGTTTCAGTAAGGAAGAACACCTAGCGGAGTCACTGCAGCTAGCCCAGAGCTGTGTGTGTGAGCGGAGTGTGTGCGTGTGTGTGAGCTGAGTGTGTGTGTGAGCTGAATGTGCGCGTGGGAGCTGAGTGCGCGTGGGAGCTGAGTGTGTGTGTGCGCGTGGGAGCTGAGTGTGTGTGTGCGCGTGGGAGCTGAGTGTGTGTGTGCGCGTGGGAGCTGAGTGTGTGTGCGCGTGGGAGCTGAGTGTGTGTGTGTGCGTGGGAGCTGAGTGTGTGTGCGTGAGAGCTGAGTGTGTGTGTGAGAGAGCTTAGTGTGTGTGTGTGAGAGAGCTGAGTGTGTGTGTGTGAGAGAGCTGAGTGTGTGTGTGTGAGAGAGCTGAGTGTGTGTGTGAGAGAGAGCTGAGTATGTGTGTGAGAGCTGAGTATGTGTGTGAGAGCTGAGTGTGTGTGTGAGAGCTGAATGTGTGTGTGTGTGTGTGTGTGTGTGTGGGAGTTGTGTGTGTGTGTGAGAGAGCTGTGTGTGTATGTGTGTGTGTGTGTGAGCTGTGTGTGTGTGAGCTGTGTGTGTGTGTGTGTATGAGAGAGCTAAGTGTGTGTGTTTATGTGTGTGTGTGTGTGCGAGAGAGAGAGAGCTGAGTGTGTGAGAGAGAGCTGAGTGTGTGTGTGTGTGTGTGTGTGAGCTGAGTGTGTGTGTGTGTGTGTGTGTGTGTGTGTGTGTGAGCTGTGTGTGTGTGTGTGTGTGAGCGAGAGCTGTGTGTGTGTGTGAGCTGTGTGTGTGTGTGAGAGCTGTGTGTGTGTGTGAGATAGCTGGGTGTGTGTGTGTGTGAGAGAGCTGTGTGTGTGTGTGTGTGTGTGTAAGAGAGCTGGGTGTGTGTGTGTGTTTGTGTGTGAGCTGGGTGTGTGTGTGTGTGTGTGTGTGTGAGAGAGCTGGGTGTGTTTGTGTGTGAGCTGAGTATATGTGTGTGTGTGTGAGCTGAATGTGTGTGTGTGAGCTGAGTGTGTGTGTGTGTGTGTGTGTGTGAGAGAGCTGTGTGTGAGAGAGCTGTGTGTGTGTGTGTGAGCTGAGTGCGTGTGTGCGTGTGTGTGTGTGAGCTGAGTGTGTGCGTGTGGGCGAGCTGAGTGTGCGTGTGGGCGAGCTGAGTGTGCGTGTGGGCGAGCTGAGTGTGCGTGTGGGCGAGCTGAGTGTGAGCTGTGTGAGCGGAGTGTGTGTGTGAGCTGAGTGTGTGTGTGAGCTGAATGTGTGCGTGGGAGCTGAGTGCGCGTGGGAGCTGAGTGTGTGTGTGCGCGTGGGAGCTGAGTGTGTGTGTGCGCGTGGGAGCTGAGTGTGTGTGTGCGCGTGGGAGCTGAGTGTGTGTGCGCGTGGGAGCTGAGTGTGTGTGTGCGCGTGGGAGCTGAGTGTGTGTGCGTGGGAGCTGAGTGTGTGTGCGTGGGAGCTGAGTGTGTGTGCGTGAGTGCTGAGTGTGTGTGCGTGAGTGCTGAGTGTGTGTGTGAGAGAGCTTAGTGTGTGTGTGTGAGAGAGCTGAGTGTGTGTGTGTGAGAGAGCTGAGTGTGTGTGTGAGAGAGAGCTGAGTGTGTGTGTGAGAGCTGAGTGTGTGTGCGTGAGAGCTGAATGTGTGTGTGTGTGTGTGTGGGAGTTGTGTGTGTGTGTGAGAGAGCTGTGTGTGTGTGTGTGAGCTGTGTGTGTGTGTGTGTGTGTGTGAGCTGTGTGTGTGTGTATGAGAGAGCTAAGTGTGTGTGTTTATGTGTGTGTGTGTGTGTGCGAGAGAGAGAGAGCTGAGTGTGAGAGAGAGAGCTGAGTGTGAGAGAGAGAGCTGAGTGTGAGAGAGAGAGCTGAGTGTGTGAGAGAGAGCTGAGTGTGTGTGAGCTGTGTGTGTGTGTGTGTGTGTGTGTGTGAGCTGTGTGTGTGTGTGTGTGTGTGTGTGTGTGTGTGTGTGTGTGTGTGAGCTGTGTGTGTGTGTGAGAGCTGTGTGTGTGTGTGAGATAGCTGGGTGTGTGTGTGTGTGTGTGAGAGAGCTGTGTGTGTGTGTGTGTGTAAGAGAGCTGGGTGTGTGTGTGTGTGTGTGTGTGGGCGAGCTGAGTGTGCGTGTGGGCAAGCTGAGTGTGCGTGTGGGCGAGCTGAGTGTGCGTGTGAGCGAGCTGAGTGTGCGTGTGTGTGAGCTGAGTGTGCGTGTGAGCGAGCTGAGTGTGCGTGTGTGTGAGCTGAGTGTGCGTGTGTGTGAGCTGAGTGTGCGTGTGTGTGAGCTGAGTGTGTGCGTGTGTGTGAGCTGAGTGTGTGCGTGGGAGCTGAGTGCGTGTGTGCGTGTGTGTGTGTGAGCTGAGTGCGTGCGTGTGTGTGTGAGCTGGGTGCGTGCGTGTGTGCGAGCTGAGTGCGTGCGTGTGTGTGAGCTGAGTGCGTGCGTGTGTGTGAGCTGAGTGTGTGTGTGAGCTGAATGTGTGCGTGGGAGCTGAGTGCGCGTGGGAGCTGAGTGTGTGTGTGCGCGTGGGAGCTGAGTGTGTGTGTGTGTGCGTGGGAGCTGAGTGTGTGTGCGTGGGAGCTGAGTGTGTGTGCGTGAGAGCTGAGTGTGTGTGCGTAAGAGCTGAGTGTGTGTGCGTGAGAGCTGAGTGTGTGTGCGTGAGAGCTGAGTGTGTGTGCGTGAGAGCTGAGTGTGTGTGCGTGAGAGCTGAGTGTGTGTGTGTGAGAGCTGTGTGTGTGAGAGCTGAGTGAGAGCTGAGTGTGTGTGTGTGTGAGTGAGAGCTGAGTGTGTTTGTGTGTGTGTGTGAGTGAGAGCCGAGTGTGAGAGCCGAGTGTGAGAGCCGAGTGTGAGAGCCGAGTGTGAGAGCCGAGTGTGAGAGAGCTGTGTAAGTGAGAGCTGAGTGTGTGAGTGAGAGCTGAGTGTGTGAGTGAGAGCTGAGTGTGTGAGTGAGAGCTGAGTGTGTGAGTGAGAGCTGAGTGTGTGAGTGAGAGCTGAGTGTGTGTGTGAGAGCTGAGTGTGTGTGTGTGAGTGAGAGATGAGTGTGTGTGTGTGAGTGAGAGCTGAGTGTGTGTGTGTGTGAGTGAGAGCTGAGTGTGTGTGTGAGCTGAGTGAGAGCTCTGTGTGTGTGTGAGCTGAGTGAGAGCTGTGTGTGTGTGTGTGAGCTGAGTGTGTTTGTGTGCCTGTTTTTGTGTGACAGCGTGTGTGTGACTGCATGTGTGCAGTTGGTGCAGCAGCTGTGTGATGGCAGCCTGTGAGCACGGTCCAGTGGCTCCTCAGACATCCTCTTTGGTGAGTGTCTGCTCTGGCTCTTCACACTGTATGCCAGCCCAAACCGGCCTGCCCCTCTTGGCCCCACTCAGGGACACTGAAGGAGAACGCTGTCTACTGCTCTCTCCAGCAGGCTTAAAGACACAGGAAACTTAAAGACTTAGTACACACCGGCCATGTGTGTGCGTGTGCGCCTGTGTGTGTGCGCCTGTGTCTGGGTGGATGAGCCTGTGTGTGGGCAGATGAGCCTGTGTGTCTGAGCGTGTGTCTGAGCGTGTGTGTGAGAGTGCGCGTGTGTGTTGTGAGCGCGTGTGTGTTGTGAGCGTGCGCGTGTGTTGTGAGCGCGCGCGTGTGTTGTGAGTGCGCGCGTGTGTTGTGAGTGCGCGCGTGTGTTGTGAGTGCGCGCGTGTGTTGTGAGTGCGCGCGTGTGTTTTGAGTGCGCGCGTGTGTTGTGAGTGCGCGCGTGTGTTGTGAGTGCGCGCGTGTGTTGTGAGTGCGCGCGTGTGTTGTGAGTGCGCGCGTGTGTTGTGAGTGCGCGCGTGTGTTGTGAGCGAGCGCGTGTGTTGTGAGTGCGCGCGTGTGTTATGAGCGAGTGCCCGTGTTGTGAGCCAGCGCCCGTGTTGTGAGCGAGCGCTTGTGAGGGCTTTTGTGTGTGAGGGCGTTTGTGTGGGTTTGTGAGCGTGAGTGTGTGTTTGTGTGAGTGTGCGTGAGCGTGCGTGCGTGAGTGTGTTTTTGTATGAGCGTGAGTGCTCTATTGCTAGCTGGGGCTGTCATAGGGGATGTTCTCTCAGTACATCAATCCCAAACCCTGTTTGCACCCACATTCCGCAGTGAGAGGGCAGCACACACACCGTCAGCTGTGTGACAACTGTCAGGCCTCTGCAACATGCACCACAGGATACATACAGAAACACACACCGTCAGCTGTGTGACAACTGTCAGGCCTCCGCAACATGCACCACAGGATACATACAGAAACACACACCGTCAGCTGTGTGACAACTGTCAGGCCTCCGCAACATGCACCACAGTATGCATACAGAAACACACACCGTCAGCTGTGTGACAACTGTCAGGCCTCCGCAACATGCACCACAGGATACATACAGAAACACACACCGTCAGCTGTGTGACAACTGTCAGGCCTCCGCAACATGCACCACAGTATGCATACAGAAACACACACCGTCAGCTGTGTGACAACTGTCAGGCCTCCGCAACATGCACCACAGGATACATACAGAAACACACACCGTCAGCTGTGTGACAACTGTCAGGCCTCCGCAACATGCACCACAGGATACATACAGAAACACACACCGTCAGCTGTGTGACAACTGTCAGGCCTCTGCAACATGCACCACAGTATGCATACAGAAACACACACCGTCAGCTGTGTGACAACTGTCAGGCCTCTGCAACATGCACCACAGTATGCATACAGAAACACAATGCAGTGCTGCAGTCAAGCTGGCCTCTCTAGTTTCTCTGTACTGTACAGTAGCACACAGTACTGTGGGTAACACTTTACTTGACGCCCAGCATTATAACACGTTATGACACGGTCATAACCATGTCCTAATATGTCATAACAGCTGACATAACTTGTCATAACCTGTTATAATATGGTCATAACACTGTCATGACATATTTAGACCTGTTGTGACATATAATGTGTTATTTTATATATTTTTATGACCCCTACATGAGTGTAAAATTCCTGGACAACAAAAGAAGGTATGAAAACCAATAAAACAGGAGAGAAATGGCATATGAGGAAGTATTTCATAGGCAGCAAAATGCCAAGCTGATTATTGAGTTGAGGCTGTCAGTGAAAGCATCTAAAATATGTGTGACGATAATGTGTCTTCAGTATAATTTTAAGATGTTTAGACTAGAGGTCGACTGATTATGATTTTTCAACGCCGATACCGATTATTGGAGGATCAAAAAAAGCCGATACCGATTAATCAACCGGTTAAAAAATATATATATATATTTGTAATAATGACAATTACAAAAATACTGAATGAACACTTATTTTAACTTAATATAATACATAAATAAAAATCTATTTAGTCTCAAATAAATAATGAAACATGTTCAATTTGGTTTAAATAATGCAAAAACAAAGTGTTGGAGAAGAAAGTAAAAGTACAGTATGTGCCTTGTAAAAAAGCTAAAGTTTAAGTTCCTTGCTCAGAACATGAGAACATGTCAAATATAGTGGTTCCCTTTAACATGAATATTCCCAGTTAATACGTTTTAGGTTGTAGTTATTTTTGGAATTATAGGACTATTTCTCTCTATACCATTTGTATTTCATATACCTTTGACTATTGGATGTTCTTATAGGCACTATAGTATTTCCAGCCTAATCTCGGGAGTTGAAAGGCTTGAAGTCATAAACAGCGCTGTGCTTCAAGCATTGCGAAGAGCTGCTGGCAAATGCAGGAAAGTGCTGTTTGAATGAATGCTTATGAGCCTGCTGCTGCTATATCAAATCATTGACTTAATTGTAATATAATAAACACACGGAAATATGAGCCTTAGGTCATTAATATGGTCAAATCCGGAAACTATCATTTCGAAAACAAAACGTTTATTCTTTCAGTGAAATACGGAACCGTTCCGAAATTCGTATATTGCACAAATCTGGCCTTTATGGAAGAGTGGCAAGAAGAAAGCCATTTCTTAAAGATATCCATAAAAAGTGTTGTTTAAAGTTTGCCACAAGCCACCTGGGAGACACACCAAACATGTGGAAGAAGGTGCTCTGGTCAGATGAAACCAAAATTGAACTTTTTGGCAACAATGCAAAACGTTATGTTTGGCGTAAAAGCAACACAGCTGAACACACCATCCCCACTGTCAAACATGGTGGTGGCAGCATCATGGTTTGGGCCTGCTTTTCTTCAGCAGGGACAGGGAAGATGGTTAAAATTGATGGGAAGATGGATGGAGCCAAATACAGGACCATTCTGGAAGAAAACCTGATGGAGTCTGCAAAAGACCTGAGACTGGGACGGAGATTTGTCTTCCAACAAGACAATGATCCAAAACATAAAGCAAAATCTACAATGGAATGGTTCAAAAATAAACATATCCAGGTGTTAGAATGGCCAAGTCAAAGTCCAGACCTGAATCCAATCGAGAATCTGTGGAAAGAACTGAAAACTGCTGTTCACAAATGCTCTCCATCCAACCTCACTGAGCTCGAACTGTTTTGCAAGGAGGAATGTGAAAAAATTTCAGTCTCTCGATGTGAAAAGCTGATAGAGACATACCCCAAGCGGCTTACAGCTGTAATCACAGCAAAAAGTGGCGCTACAAAGTATTAACTTAAGGGGGCTGAATAATTTTGCACGCCCAATTGTTTTGTTAAAAAAGTTTGAAATATCCAATAAATGTCATTCCACTTCATGATTGTGTCCCACTTGTTGTTGATTCTTCACAAAAAAAATACAGTTTTATATCTTTATGTTTGAAGCCTGAAATGTGGCAAAAGGACGCAAAGTTCAAGGGGGCCGAATACTTTCGCAAGGCACTGTATATACCCTGACTCTGCTTTCACAGAACATAAGAGAAATGACCCAATTTCCCTAGTTAATATTGCCTGCTAACATGCATTTATTTTAACTAAATATGCAGGTTTAAAAAAATATACTTGTGCATTGATTTTAAGAAAGGCATTGATGTTTATGGTTAGGTACATTGGTGTAACGACAATGCTTTTTTCGCGAATGCGCTTGTTAAATCATCACCCGTTTGGTGAAGTAGGCTGTGATTTGATGATAAATTAACAGGCACCGCATTGATTATTTGCAAAGCAGGACAAGCTAGTTAATATCATCAACCATGTGTAGTTAACTAGTGATTATGTTAAGATTGATTGTTTTTATAAGATAAGTTTAATGCTAGCGAGCAACTTACCTTGGCTCCTTGCTGCACTCGCGTAACAGGTGCTCAGCCTGCCACGCAGTCTCCTCGTGGAGTGCAATGTAATCGGCTTCCAAAAATGCAGATTACCTATTGTTATGAAAACTTGAAATGGGCCCTAATTAATCGGCCAACCTCTAGTTGAGACAAGAAGAAGGGGACAGGTGTGTTCGCCCAGGGAGCCATGCAAGCTAGAACCGCCACTGGCAATGAGCATCGGTCTGGTTTCTCTGTCATGTTAATGTTGAGGGAGCATGCACGCTTGAGCACGTATAGTAGTAGTTGCCTACCTGGCCTGCTGCACGCTAATCTAGGAAAGTGCCCATTTGGGGATGTTTGATATCTGATGGTCTTAGTCACCAGGTCTACCACTAATATGCTTAGCTTCTCAGTTATTTTTTCTTCACCTCACACAGTAAGTCAACGAAGTCTGTTTTTGTTTTACATATTGCTAATTATAGCCTAATAGTTCCTCACTATTGGCCTATTTGAATTATCTTGCCAACAATCTCTCCCTCGATAATCACCAAGCCTCGGTGTGAAAGTGCAAAATATCATCATCTGATGATCCCATATATCCAATGGAACGTCATAAAATACATTTCTTTCTCTTGCGCAGAAACAGCTGTCAGTGCCAGCTCAGCGGGAAACTCTGGGCCCGGAATAGGCTAGTGTATACAATGTTGCAAGTTCCCAAGAGACAGTTTCTGGAAGGATCCAGTTTTTTTGATTTGATACAAAATTGCACTTCACTATGCGCTCATTTAGGCCATTTAGCCGCCAATGATGACGGTTTATCAAGCAATGTGTCCATATGGCAGAGGCTGATGCTTTCGCGTTAGTTTCATTTCAACGTTTTTATTCAGATTTGTATGATTTAACAACGTGACGATGATTTTGAGAAACGGAAACGTTATTATTGAAATGAAACTGTTCCATGAAAATGCACAATCATAACTGACATGCAGATGGTAGGATGATTTGTCTGCTTCTCCAAACTTGAAACTCAAGCGTTGCCTGTGAATTCTTTATAAAATAATTGCCTCCACTTTTCTATGGTTGGTTTTATAAGCAAGGTAAGACATGCCTCATAATATGAAGTCAAACATTCAGGTTTTAAACAATTAAATATGTTTTCAAAATGCATACTGCCTACGGTTCACATTGTAAAGTGGTGGGTGATGTGCTGATAGCCTTCCTACCATTGTTTTTCTCCTGGTCAATTTGGTTAGCAACAATTTTAATTTATCTCCTTTTTTGCTTTTTGGGGGCAAAAGCCAGCAATTACCGGATAATGAAAAGCCTGGTGTGAATAGTATAGTATGCTATGTTTAGTATAGTAGGCTATGTTTTACATTTCAATTTAACATTGTTGTGAATTACTTACTTACCAACCACACTAACCTCTACTTTTAAAGCGGATGTGTTTTCAATAAAGTGTTTTATCCCCATGTATCCAGGCGTGTTAGGGAAGAGATGGAGTAGACAGCAGAGCTGTGTGATTGATGCTAGTTCTATTTGCTCCATCACACTCTGGGTCGAGAGACTCACTGCAGGGACTCAAACAGTCACACTGGCATCCGACAACAATGGAGAACAGGATAGAATAGGACAGCCATCTCACCCAGACAGAGAACTACAGTCACTAGAGCCCACTGGTGCTGCTCACTTCTAAACCAGAATGATGTGCTATGTTTTGGTTATGTAGAAGGATGGGATAGAAAAAGTGGATTTTCTTCAGCCCTCAGCAGTTTGATACTAACAGTTTATCAAAGTTGTCTACTGCGAGCGACATGTGTTTTGTTTATTTGACGTTAACCTCCCGAACTTTGTCTGTCACATCAATCATCCATGACCTTCTCTTCTGCTGTCCCCAGGATGGCAGACCGGTCACAACATTACTGTTACTGGACAACTTCAGACATGCTTGGATGTGTGGGAAATATTATACCTCTCCATTAAATAGATTATGGGTTTATTTAGAAATGTCAGATGTACAGTTGAAGTCGGAGGTTTGCATACACCTTAGCCAAATACATTTAAACTCAGTTTTTCACAATTCCTGACATTTAATCCAGGTAAAAATTCCCTGTTTTAGGTCAGTTAGAATCACCACTTTATTTTAAGAATGTGAAATGTCAGAATAATAGTAGAGAGAATGATTTATTTCAGCTTTTATTTCTTTCATCACATTCCCAGTGAGTCAGAAGTTTACATGCACTCAGTTAGTATTTGGTAGCATTGCCTTTAAATTGTTAACTTGGGTCAAACGTTTCGGGTAGCCTTCCACAGGCTTTCCACAATAAATTGGTGAATTTTGGCCCATTCCTCCTGACAGAGCTGGTGTAACTGAGTCAGGTTTGTAGGCCTCCTTGTTCGCACACGCTATTTCAGTTCTTCACACAAATGTTCTATAAGATTGAGGTCAGGGCTTTGTGATGGCCACTCCAATACCTTGACTTTGTAGTCCATTTTGCCAACTTTGGAAATATGCTTGGGGTCATTGTCCATTTGGAAGACCCATTTGCAACCAAGCTTTAACTTCCTGACTGAAGTCTTGAGATGTTGCTTCAATATATCCACATAATTGTCCCTCCTCATGATGCCATCTATTTTGTGAAGTGTACCAGTCCCTCCTGCAGCAAAGCACCCCCACAACATGATGCTGCCACTCCCGTGCTTCAAGGTTGGGATGGTGTTGTTTGGCTTGCAAGCCTCCCCCCTTTTCCTCCAAACATAACGATGGTCATTATGGCCAAACATTTTTATTTTTGTTTCATCAGACCAGAGCACATTTCTCCAAAAAGTATGATCTTTGTCCCGTGCAGTTGCAGTGGCTTCTTCCTTGCTGAGCGGCCTTTCAGGTTATGTTGATATAGGACTCGTTTTACTGTGGATATAGATTATTTTGTACCTGTTTCCTCCAGGCATCTTCACAAGGTCCGTTGCTGTTGTTCTGGGATTGATTTTAACTTTTTGGACCAAAGTACATTCATTTCTAGGAGACAGAACGCGTCTCTTTCCTGAGCGGTGTGATGGCTGCGTGGTCCCATGGTGTTTATACTTGCATACTATTGTTTGTACAGATGAACGTATGGTACCTTCAGGCTTATGGAAATTGCTCTCTATGAGGAACCAGACTTGGCTGATTTCTTTTGATTTTCTTATGCTGTCAAGCAAAGAGGCACTGAGTTTGAAGTTAGGCCTTGAAATACATCCACAGGTACATCTCCAATTGACTCAAATGATGTCAATTAGCCTATCAGAAGCCATGACATTTTCTGGAATTGTCCAATCTGTTAAAAGGCACAGTCAACTTAATGTATGTAAACTTCTGACCCACTGGAATTGTGATACAGTCATTTATAAGTGAAATAATCTGTCTGTCAACAATTGTTGGAAAAATTACTTGTGTCATCCACAAAGTAGATTTCTTAACCGTCTTGCCAAAACTATAGTTTGTTAGCAAGAAATTTGTGGAGTGGTTGAAAAACAAGTTTTAATGACTCCAACCTAAGTGTCCAACCTAAACTTCTGACTTCAACTGTATACTTTTGAGAGTTTATTGGCATGGCTGTTCATATTTACACAGTAACACTAGGAACACTTTGTTGCTCTGAGACTTTTAAGCATCAGGAATTGCTTTATTATTGGCCATAAACATATCCATCAATCAACCCACAATTTTGATGTAATGATCCCTTACTTTTGTGCATGGACAGTCTCTCCCTCCCTCCTTCCTTCCCAACTCCTCTCAAAGCTAGGCTTTAATTTTGATAAACGATGAAACTGCAGTTGTCATAGAAACGGAGACCTGTGATGAGTGTGATATCCAGTCCATCCCCTCAGCATAGCGATGTATCACCCAGACTGAGGTTAGAGGGGGCAGTGTGTGTGTGCACATGTTCCTGTGTGTAATAGCTTGTTTTGGCCCTCACAGCCGTAAGGGAGAACGAGTAGATTTAGTTTCACTGTGTCCGGAGGCTTAAGCTAGGAAGTTCTATAATCCCTAATACTTTGTCAGGAGGGTTCCAGCCAGTCTTTGCTCAGGATTCCCATTTTATATTTGCTAGGTGGAGGGAGGGGAGCAGGATGCTCGGAAGCATTCTGGAAGCACCGAAACTAACCCAATTTCCTGCTCCATTTCCCCTGTGCGTCCTTTTCCATGGAGGACAGAGTTTACGACACACACACTGTCACACCATGGCCAGAGGTCACACCGGTTACAGAGGAGTCAGTCAATCGGGGGTAGATTGTGCATATGACTGCAGAGTGACACCACACACACCCCGGAACACCGAATCGGTGTGAAATGCTATACATCAAAATATCATCTCAAGTCATTTTAAAAGCCACAAGATGAAACGCTGTTGACATTTTTTGGGGTGAGAGGGAGGGAGCTGATGCCAGTGTCTGGTCGCTCTGTGACGTCCCAAACCATATAGTCATAGAGCCATATAGACTGTCATCCTGACCTCATTGATGCCATCAGGTCATTGTATTTTACCTCCATTTTTAATGAGATCAGCAGGTGGCAGGGTACATGGTGTTTGGTGGAGGAGAGCAAGGAGCACTGTGGGCAATACTTTTCCATAGGCCGCCGTGGTTCCTCTTCAGTCATCACAGCGGGAGATGGAGGAAAGATGAGAGGAGGAATGGAGGGGGATAGGTAGGGAGGAATGAGGAGGGAGAGATAAGTGGAGGGGGAAGGGGAGGACAGAAGAGAAGATGAGAGGAAAGGTGTATGTTCCTGTCCAGTTGAGAGGACAGAAGGTTTACAACAAACAGCATCTGAAGCAGAAAAGTATTTCCTCCTTCTTCTTCTCTGGTCTTTCATTCCTTTTTTGGTGCCTCAACACTTACCTCTCCCCAGCAGAGAGGAGTAGGAAGTCAAGGCCGTGTGTGATTATGACTCCTGGCTTTATAACAAGTCAGGCTTTTATAGGGCAGGAAATCCAGTCTGGCCTTCACCTAGTGTACAGCACCACTACAGGCTTCTATCTCTGATAGATGTCATCAGGGAGGGTTGTTCTGGTGTATTCTCCTTTCTCTCTCTCTCATTTCTCTCTCTTTCTCTATCATTCCCCCTCTCTCTCTTGTCCCCAGTCAGATCTACTGCATCGAGAATGCTCACGGCCAGCTGGTTCGAGACCTGGACTTCAATCCTAACAAACAGTACTACCTGGCCAGCTGTGGGGATGACTGCAAGGTCAAATTCTGGGACGTGAGAAACATCAACGAGCCAGTTAAGACCCTGGAAGAGCACTCCCACTGGTGGGCACCTGTGCTGCGCTGTAGACACACACGCACAGGACACAAGCACACACACACACACACAGCAGATACATCCACATTCTTCCCATCTTTGTGGCATAGTACTTGTAGCCTCAAACCCACTCTTTGTACAACCAACAGAAGATTAACATTATCCCTACCAATAAGCATCAATTTGCTAACAAAGGACACTGAACAGTCCTATCCCACTCATGTATGTGTGCTTACCCTACTGTATATACTGGCCCGGGCTTGTCAAAATGTACTGTATGTCTAGTTATGACAAGAAGTTTGCTGCTGCTACAAACATGCATTCATGTAAAGAACTTGTCCATCAGAGGTTAAGTACATTGCACTGCCATGTTCAGGCATGGCCGGCCCGCTCATTAGGCAGGATTAAGCAGCCTCCTATGGCGGCAGATTGACAAGGGTGGCATTTTCTGAGCTAAACTGACCAAGACTCACCTCTCGTAATTCTGCCTAAAAACAATGACAATTTCTCTCAACTAGTGGCATATGTGCTTTTTAGGTGAGCGCTGATGCCGCCCTGTGATAAGCAGTGCACACTTTGTTTAACAAAATATTTAGCTTGTCCATTCCCAGTGCGCCTCTCCAGAGTGCTGTTGGAGAGATGCATCGCTGCGGCGCTCCACCAACATGCCGTCAAATAAATCATCTAACATAAATCATGTAGCAGATACTGTATAGGATATTGTAGAAAGAGTATGTGGCATTTTCTGTAACCTACAGGCTGGAGATAAAATGCATGACAATGTAATGAGACGGACACTTTTTCTCCGATCAAGTAGCCTAACCTAAATGGCACCCAATCAAATAAAAAATGCGCTGACATGTTAAAAAACAACATATCCTAACAACAGGACAGGTCGAAGTAAAACGGACAATCACAACTGTTGTCCAGGAGTTTCACCCCATCAGTGATTTTAAGTTTGTATCTGTCAACTTTTGACAAGCTGATCATAGCGAAAAATAATCAATCATGGACTTCGATGTTTGGTTCAGATTTAGTGTAGTCTAGACCGGCCTTGATTTCCACGGACATTGATTTGTGGTCCGGTCTGGCCCATATTTGAACCAATCATAGACCTTTATGTTTGGTTCAGATTTTGTCTGGTCGGGACCAGCCTTGATTTGGCCCAAACAAAACATAGTCTATAAACGTACTTTCAAATTTCATTCAGTAACAAAAATGAGCCTGATTTCAACATCAGGGAAAATATATATTTTCAACATCTGGAAAAATAGTATTTTCTACTTTCATTCAGAACAGAAAATAAACCGGATTTCAACGTCCAAAAAATATGATTTTTCAACATCCTGGAAATTATGTATTTTAAACGTACGGAAAATATGTCTTTTCATCTTTCATTCAGAACCTAAATTGAACCACACTTTAACGTCTGGAAAATACATCATACGTTTTCAACGTCATTTTACTTAATGGGACTGTTCCACTTTTGTGGGGGGTAGCATTTTCTGGTCTCGCCTAGTGCAGCAGAATGGCAAGGACCGGCCCTGTGTTCAGGTGTTATAGGTGCTTACTGTAGCTATTCTGTGATGAGCTGCAGTGCTCAGGGCTATGTAAGTAGCTAGCTGAACACAGTGCCCTGCAGTATTCAGGGGTGTGTGTACTATGTCTGTAGAGACACGCTCTCAGATAATGACTGTCTGAGAGCCATGCCGTTGCTGCAGCTAGAGCAGCACACCAATCACTGCATGATAAAAACACACACATACACACACACACACACACACACACACAGGATGCTATCTCTGAAAGACAGATAGACGGGCCAAATGTATCCTTAACAGTGTAGATGTCTATTCTGATAGATAGTAGGTTCCAGCCTACCAGTGTTTTCTGAACAGTGCTTCGAGGGCGTCAGGGCTCTGCTATTAGGGACATTTTTTTTTTAGAAGGGAAGAGGAAAGAGTGCGCTGAGGCAGCTTTTCTGTCAACAGGCCAGTTATTCTTCAATCACACTCGATAAGGAGCTAGGATCCACCACTGAGCTCTGCCCTAGGATGAGAGAGACTGACTAACCATCATTACACAACACCTTACGGCAGTACAAACTAAACAGCAGAGAAACAAAGCCCATATCCATCTCAATTACCACATACAAATGAACTGAAGAGCCAGAGGGCAGGTTGCTATTTATTGTCATGACTTTTGCTCTAGAAGCAGCTATGCTGAGTGGTCACTAGCTGGCACAGCCACAAAGTCATAAAATCTGATTTCACTAACCTTAAATTAAGACCAAAAAGCTAATTTTGTTTTCATACATTTTTACGATATTGCCAATTTTGACTTTTCAGCTGGCCCATCTAGCAGAAATTGCTCAGTTCTACCTCCAGGATAAGACTCATGACAATAAACGTCAACCTGCACTCCGAGGGAGAGACGGATAGTGGAGAAAAGGAGATGTATAGATACTAAAATTGGATGTATTAAAAACACCCATTCACTGATTCCCTGTCTGTGTGCCCAGGGTGTGGAGCGTACGCTTCAACCACTCTCATGACCAGCTGGTGCTGACCGGCAGCAGCGACAGCAGGGTGATTCTGTCCAACATGGTGTCCATCTCCTCCGAGCCCTTCGGTCACCTGGTGGACGACGATGACCTCAGCGACGGAGAGGACAACCACCAGGACGAGAAGTATGGACCCTAAGTCAAAACCTTTACGACATATGTCCACTCAGTCATAACTTGTCAACACTGTCCACTTTCTGACATGACTGTCCAGAACTGGCCCCCTTTGAGCCATATTGGACCAACCTCAGCCTTAGCTGTCCACAGTCATCACTGTATCCATCATCTCATGGTCAGTGCAACAGTCGTCCAGTTATTAGTAATCATATCTTTGATACATTTGATTCAGCGCTGTACTATGGTCTTCATGAACCTCTGCTATTCTTTGCCATGCCCTATTTTGTTCCGTTTCTGTGCCGACTCTCTACCACTACACATTGTAATAATATATATATATATAGATAGATAGATCGATAGATAGATAGATAGATATTTTTTAAAGCATACAGTAACTAGCCTATTATGTGTATAGGAAGCCAGGGTCAGCTGTGTGGCGGAGTACTGTGCCTGGTATAATCACAACCAGACCTTGAACAGAGACTGAGTAATATAACTAGACCTCTGTTTGTGTGTGGTAGGCAGCCTTGTCCTTAACTCACCCTATTCAACTCATCTCACCCGTATGTGTGTTCTAGAACTAAGGAGCCCCTGCAGGACAGTATCATCTCTACCTATGAGGAGCATGAGGACAGTGTATACGCGGTGGAGTGGTCCTCGGCAGACCCATGGCTCTTTGCCTCACTCAGCTACGATGGCAGACTGGTCATCAACAGGGTCCCCCGCGCACTCAAATACCATATCCTGCTCTAGACAGACCTCACACTGGACTGAGAAAAGAGGGATAGAGGGCAAGGTTTGGGGGGGGGGGGGGGGAGGAGAAGTAGGAATCACGAGAGAGGGATAGAGGGCGATGGATGGGGACAGAGGGGGAGGGGTGTGGAGAGAGTGATAGAGGGCGAAGAATGGTGAGGGATGGGAGAGAGGAATAGAGGGGGAGGGATGGATAGAGGGGGAGGGATGGGGAGAGAGGGATAGAGGGGGAGGGATGGGAGAGCGGAATAGAGGGGGAGGGATGGGAGAGCGGAATAGAGGGGGAGGGATGGGAGAGCGGAATAGAGGGCGAGGGATGGGGGGAGAGAGGAATAGAGGGGGAGGGATGGGAGTGAGGAATAGAGGGCGAGGGATGGGCATGGGAGAGAGGAATAGAAGGGGAGGGATGGGGATGGGAGAGAGGAATAGAGGGGGATGGATGTGGAGAGAGGGAAAGAGGGCAAAGGATGGGGAGAGAGGGCGAAGAATGGTGAGAGAGGAATAGAGGGCGAAAAATGGGGAGGGATGGGAGAGAGGGATAGAGGGATGGGGATGGGGAGGGATGGGGAGAGAGGGGGAGGGGTGTGGAGAGGGCGAAGAATGGGGAGAGAGGAATAGAGGGGAAGGGATGTGGAGAGAGGGAAAGAGGGCAAGGGATGGGGAGAGAGTGATAGAGGTCGAAGAATGGGGAGTGATGGGAGAGAGGAATAGAGGGCGAGGGATGGGGATGGGAGAGAGGGATGGGAGAGAGGAATAGAGGGCGAGGGATGGGGAGAGAGGAATAGAGGGGGAGGGATGGGGAGAGAGGAATAGAGGGATGGGAGAGAGGGATGGGAGAGAGGAATAGAGGGCGAGGGATGGGGAGAGAGGAGTAGAGGGATGGGAGAGAGGAATAGAGGGCGAGGGATGGGGAGAGAGGAATAGAGGGGGAGGGATGGGGAGAGAGGAATAGAGGGGGAGGGATGGGGAGAGAGTGAGGGGGAGGGATGGGAAGGGAGGGGGAACCAACTGTGTTCGAGGGCCATCAGGAGAGCCACACTCACCAGACCCTGCACCTACACGCTCTCGCATTCCCTCTTGCTATTCCTCTCTCGCTCTCCGTCTCTCTCGCTCTCCGTCTCTCTCGCTCTCCGTCTCTCTCTCTCTCTCTCCGTCTCTCTCTTTCTCACCCTCCCATTCTATGAACTGATAAGGCTACACATTCCATTCCCCTTTAATGATGCAGATGACTATGTATGTTTGGACAGAAAATACAGAAAAACTGCTATATATCTGTTCTGAACATTGTCAATTAAATGCTATGAATGTAAACTGAATTTTGTTCATTATTATTGGTGAACAGTTACTTTACTAAGCTTTTATAAGGGGATCTTCTGAAGGCTTTTCTCTTTGACTGTGAGCCCATAGGTAGTCTTGTCAGAGATGCCTGTGGGGGATCCCTGCATGCCTCAATGGCAGCTTAACCCTGGGGAATGACTGGAGGTCGACACATGGCATCATGGTTCCTAGATCACCACTCTCTCCCCAAACCCTCTCCCAAACCCTCTCCCAATCTTTCCTTCTCTTCCACTATCTCCTTGCCCTTTCTCCTCTTCCTCCACCCTTCCACTTCGAGCCCATCTCCTCTCTTCTCCTGCTTCCATTTCCTCCTTCTCCCCCATCCCTGTCTTCCTGTACAGCATGTGTTGATGCTGGTCGATAGTGACAGTGCAGAGGTTCGTTAGAGCCAGACACCACTGACAGCCCTTTTAATTGCAGCTTGACTCTGCTCAGGGCTCAGTCTCCGAGCAGAGCTCCATGGTGCCAGGGGAGGCTGTGGGTCTTCATTAACCATGCCCAGGATGGTGTCCAGGACTGGTCTTGAATGCAGAGTAACACCCTTCCCCTCCTCTGGAAGGCAGCTCACATCTACACCCCTCATTATAGCCCAGTCAATTATTGAAAAGGGGATTGGGGTGCAAGTCTAAAGTGGTTTGGAAGCTGAAAACATAATCTTCCCCAACCCATCCTTCTATCTATACTGTCTTTAACTTGGGATTGCGATGCTTATCGGTTGGAAACACAAATGCACACACACTGTGCCCCAGCGGCACACACCCCGTTCCCCAGCGACACACACATCCCTCTCCTTTGTCCACTAAGATGCTGCTGGTGTGACAAGCTTGTAAACAATTAGTGTGTTCTTTGTATTCTATCAGAACTCTCGCTGTGTGTGTGTGTGTGTGTGTGTGTGTGTGTGTGTGTGTGTAAGTGTGCTGGTGACTGAGGAAGCTTGCATGCCGAGACTGAAAGACACAAATATAGAGGGGTGTCATGACGTTGGCCTGGGGGGTAGGTTTATGACAGTCATAAATACCTCTTTCCCCCTTTTTCCTCTCTCTACCCTACTGATGTTACATTTGCAAAACCCTTGATTAAACATAGAGATTCTGGGAACATCAGAAAGTGGGGGGAAATCAACTATATTCTGGTAATCCGACCAATGGAACATATGCGGTGGTACTTAATGAATAGGATATCAGTTCGGTTGTCATCTGAGACATTCTCATGTGGAAAGTGGAAAGTCTACACATCAGAGTTATCGGATTCACATGGAATTGTTGTTCAATTTAAATGTTTGAATATGAAATTATTCGTGATGGGATGAAATGTGATTTTAGCTTCTAAAATGTGAGATTTGGGTTTTCATAAGATAGGGCTCTGCTCAATCAGTGGCCCGCCCCTGTGAAGAGACATGGGCTATAAAACTTTTCAAACACGCCCTCCTCTCCCTTCCTATATAAGCCCTTGACGACAATATAACCACCAAGGACGTGAGGATGACGGTCCGATGTCAGAATGGTTCAGATAATAACTACAGAACGAAGCCAACATCAGCGTGAGCTTTGGTTGCGAATGGTATGGACTTTGAACTCTTATTCACTACAGAAGTGATACCTCCTAGCCGTTGAGTTAGCAACAGCAGCTGCAAACGAGGGTTAGGAAGGAACAGACAGAGTATGCCGTCTACCACACAACGACGTTACTACAACGTATTCAATTTACCAGCAGATACATTCTTCAAGGGACAAAGGACTCGGTTGGCAACATGGCCTTCCATCTACCACCAACCTGCCGAAGCGCAGCTCAGAGTAAATATTTATTGCATTTTCCTTTTCCAAATGGGCGGTAATTTAGAATGCATAAGATACTGTATTTACGATAGCACAGCTTCACCCTTTGTTCCTCAGTCTTCCCGCTCTTTCACTCAAACCCAGCCCCTTTTCTTTTGTGTAACCAGCTGTCATATCTGTTCCGCCAGCTAGGGACGTTTTCCTTTATGACGTAATTTGTAATCAAGTTATGATTTAAATATGTGTATGTGAAATTCTGTGTGATTAGTTAGGTATTTAGTAAATACATAATTAAACCCAATTTTGTATTGCTGATTCAAATTGTTAGCCAGGGTTCGATAACTAAGAATTTACTACTTTCAGATGAGACTGAATTAAGATGATGATTAATATTGACTGCTATTGATGTAAAATATTACTAGGTCTTTAAGAGTTTATTCGGAAGATAACAGCTCTATAAATATTATTTTGTTGTGCCCGACTCTCTAGTTAATTACATTTACATGATTAGCTCAATCAGGTGATATTAATTACGGAGAAATTATTTTATAGAATAGTATGTTATATCACTTAATCCGGCATAGCCAAAGGGGTAAAGGGGGGTAAAATAGGGGTAAAATATGGACAGAGGTGTGGATAGGCATCAATAGATGGATGACAAAAATATTCCAGTAATTCAGCTATCTCCATCACAGGTGCAGATCTTTTAATCTCGTAACAAACATCTGAATACGTGCCTCCTGAGTCCTCACTGACACCACCTGATCGGTATTCCTCAATGGCCTTGCTATTAGTACATTCACAGTAATAGAGTAAACTAACAATGCTCCATTGATATTCAATATGCAGTCTCCACCTGTGGAGAGAGAAGAGGACTGCTGATACTGCAGATGACTGGAACACTGTGCTGCTGTGCTGTGTACCACTGTTTTAGTATCCACAGGCTACACCACATTACTTCCCGGCCCCAGTCCCTCTCTTCTGTTAAAACTTCGGGAGTCCAGTGTGAATCAGGGGTGGTGAGGTGTTTTCGGAGGTGACTGCTTTAAATATCGTAGGAAACAGCCGATGGAAATGTGACGCATGCAGTAGCGTCGAGCTCCCAGAGTTCAACTGTTCCACCCGGCGCAACTGCCAAGTATTGTTTGTGTCACCCAGTCATGTGACCTCTAGTGTACATGCCAGCGGTGGTGACGAGCATCTTCACGCCACGACCCCGGATCTCCTAATCCTAGTGTGACTGTTAGTGAATACCAAGAGACATATAGAGGAGAGGAAAATGTAGCATTTATTTCATATGTTTCAAGTAATACTAAGCTTTAATGGTATTTTATATACAATTTCATATGCAATCTAAATATTATGCAGACTGGCAGCTGCTTGTCTGAAAACCCCTCCATAAAGTCCTGTCGCACTCTTTCCTGCTTTCAGCTTCATTGTCTCAATTTCTCCTTTATCTTGGCATGAATTTAAAAAATACTCTCCATTCCTTCACACATGGACTTCTGCTTGAATTATTTTTTTAAACGCAGGGTAATACGTGTGCCCTACCTTTTGAGTGTGTAGGCGGAATTGGATTTAGCTGCTCTGAAATGAAGTAAATGGCTCTCCAAGAAGGATGGAGAGGAAAACTGGCCCTGGAAACATCAGAGGGTCATTAGAAGGACCCATGGGAAGTTGTCTGAGCGTTGGGAATTTGTTGGGAATGCTGTGGAAAAAGAAGTAAACAACTGAGAAAGACTGAGGGAAACCTTTAGAGACCATTGTGCCATCTGTGAGGTGTTCTGAGGGTTGGGAGCAGGTTTGATATGTGTTCTGGAATATGTTGGGACTTGGGAATGTTGGGGTAGAGAGTTACAAACTGTCTCTCTCTTTTGTGCTGGCATTGCGTACAGGAAAGAAATGTCCTAGGCTACTGGCTCGATGGCGGTGGAAGTGGTGTAAACACAGAAACATGGTCTGAGTCCTTTGATGTTAACGCACATAACTACTTACACTGACAAACCTCCAAAAGACAGAGAAAGCTAGCTAGTGCCTGAGTCATATCTTTACTCAGCAGGTCAAGTGCTTTAGCTGGGGCCAACGAGACTATTAAGCCCTCACTGAAATCACAGGTACAGTCTATATTTAGGAAAATATTCTTAATCCTTTTCTTTCCCTAGTTCCGTTTCTGAATCTCTGATTTAATTGGGTGTCTTCCCCCCATCCCTGTCATGGACATGGGTAGGTCTACTTAGGGGTACACCCACCAGTGCTTGCATATTTATATGATTTTCTGTAGTTCTTTACAAAAGCCACACAAAAGGCCCAACATTCTCTTCATAGCACTTTTTTTTATCTCCATGTTGTAGCCCAGTGTCAAATTCATATAAAGAGTCCTGATGTTTGATGTCATTAAGCCTTTGTCAAACAGAATGACCCACTTTCTTATGGGCAACGCAGTACAACGCAGTACAATGGACATCACAGCAGGCCATGTGGCTCCTTTCTCAACCTCATTGTTCCTATATTACAGAACAAGCGCCAGTGGATGTGCTGTTATTTATGGGGCTTTACCAGCATAAGGCACATATAATTGCCTCTCAAAAGCTGTAATTGCTTTCATCTCTCATGTCCAGCGCCAAACGTCCACACACATGCCCTCCGTGTCTCCATGGAGATAGTGGCTATGCTTGATTTTTTTTATGTTACCTTTATTCAACTAGGCAAGTCGGTTAAGAACAAATTCTTATTTACAATGACATCCTACACCGGCTAAACCCAGACGATACTGGGCCAATTGTGCGCCACCCTATGGGACTCCCAATCACAGGCGGTTGTGATACAGCCTGGAATCGAACCAAAGGTGTCTGTAGTGACACCTCTAGCACAGAGATGCAGTGCCTTAGACCACTGCGCCTCAGGAGCCCACAAACTGAGGGACATTGAAGCCATGATGTCGCCCAGAGTGGGGATGGAGTGTGTATATGCAATGGTCGCTTTGTGTGTGTGTGGAACTGTATTGTTCTATTTGATGTGTGCAATGTTGGTTGTACAGGGCTGATTTTCAGGTACATAAATACAGAGTATTTGTAACTCGTTCTTATTTGGAATGAAGGCTACAGTAGCAAGCAGTTTTTATGCTGATAAAGTTAATGAAACACAGTCTGTCTCTGCAAACAGTATGTTTTATTCAATGAGTATATAGGTCTGACAAGGGGACATTTCATGGAGGACTGCTTGATATGATACGAGTGTATGGCGGAGTCCATCACCAGAGTTGTGGCAATGTGATGTGGCAGGTTGAATGTGTTAGATCAATGGAGCACAGATTAAGGACATGGCAGAGGCCACAGCCACTCACAACCTGTGTGTCAATCACACGGTCACACGGTCACACAGTCACACAGTCTTGCTTGAAAAGGTCACACCATGAAATCCATTCAAACCAATTTAGTTCCTCCCCAAACACCTCTAAGATTTTTTTTAGCATTTCAATCAATTAGGATTTAATTAATGAATAGATTTTTTAAAACTTTGGTCTTCAAAGTTATTTCTAAACTGTCGTTTTAAATTCTGGGAGCCATTTGTCATTTTATAAGAAATACAATATTTGATTGTAATCGAAGTGTATTATACTGTGTACGTTACTGTAGGGGAGAACTTCAAATATGGATTTGAGTCATGACAGCAAATTGTATCAAATATAGTGTGTGTGTGGTTAGCTATAACATGTACACTGAACAAAAATATGATATATTTTCAATACGCACAAAAAGCGTATTATCATTAAATACATTATTACATATTAATAGTATTTATAATATAATATTATTTATAATATTTATATATTATATTTTTTATTGAACCTTTATTTAACTAGGCAAGTCAATTAAGAACAAATTCTTATTTACAATCGACGATGCTGGGCCAATTGTGCGCCGCCCTATGGGACTCCCAATCACATCCAGTTGTGATACAGGCTGGAATCAAACCAGGGTCTGTAGTGATGCCTCTAGCACTGAGATACAGTGCCTTAGACCTCTGCGCCGCTCGGGATCCAATTATACATATAATTATGTATAGAAATTAGCACTGGTCTCGGATGTTAGTCAGCCTACAATTTATCAGTTCATGCAAGGAGATTTTTACAGTTTAGTATGATATTTGTTAGTCGGAATGGAGAAAGCCCCTTCATACAGTCTGCTGATTGGAGGTGATTGTTCCCTTTCCTCTTCATTATGCTGAAACACACCTCTGTTTCTTGCCACCATCTTCTTCTATCTTCTTCAGCAGCTCTGTCACCTGTGTGCCATCGCCCCTGTTCTGATTTTTGAAGACATGCTACCTGTTTTTACATTTCTCAACAAGCCACTGGAGGGCCTTCCCTTCACAACCATTGAGCAGCACATTGAGAATATCTCCCAGACAGTCCCCCATAGGTGAACAGCACTGTAGTGTGACTACAGACTCTCTCACTGAGAAGAGACAGGTATTTTCCTGAATGGAAACAAGGAGAGTGTGGGGTCCTGGGGGACACACTGAGTGTAACAGTATTGCTTCCTTCCCTCTACTCGCCCTACCAGGGCTCGAACAAGGGACCTCTGTACACATAGGCAACAGCCACCCTTGAAGCATCGTTACCCATCGCTCCACAAAAGCCGCGGCCCTTGCAGAGCAAAGGGAACAACTACTTCAAGGTCTCAAAGCGAGTGACGTCACCGATTGAAATGCTATTAGTGCGCATCACCGCTAACTAGCTAGCCGTTTCACATCGGTGACACTCACCCCCCTTTTGACCTCCTTTTTCCGTAGCAACCAGTGATCAGGGTCAACAGCAACAATATACAGTGCCTTGCGAAAGTATTCGGCCCCCTTGAACTTTGCGACCTTTTGCCACATTTCAGGCTTCAAACATAAAGATATAAAACTGTATTTTTTTGTGAAGAATCAACAAGTGGGACACAATCATGAAGTGGAACGACATTTATTGGATATTTCAAACTTTTTTAACGAAACAAAAACTGAAAAATTGGGCGTGCAAAATTATTCAGCCCCTTTACTTTCAGTGCAGCAAACTCTCTCCAGAAGTTCAGTGAGGATCTCTGAATGATCCAATGTTGACCTAAATGACTAATGATGATAAATACAATCCACCTGTGTGTAATCAAGTCTCCGTATAAATGCACCTGCACTGTGATAGTCTCAGAGGTCCGTTAAAAGCGCAGAGAGCATCATGAAGAACAAAGAACACACCAGGCAGGTCCGAGATACTGTTGTGAAGAAGTTTAAAGCCGGATTTGGATACAAAAAGATTTCCCAAGCTTTAAACATCCCAAGGAGCACTGTGCAAGCGATAATATTGAAATGGAAGGAGTATCAGACCACTGCAAATCTACCAAGACCTGGCCGTCCCTCTAAACTTTCAGCTCATACAAGGAGAAGACTGATCAGAGATGCAGCCAAGAGGCCCCTGATCACTCTGGATGAACTGCAGAGATCTACAGCTGAGGTGGGAGGCTCTGTCCATAGGACAACAATCAGTCGTATATTGCACAAATCTGGCCTTTATGGAAGAGTGGCAAGAAGAAGGCCATTTCTTAAAGATATCCATAAAAAGTGTTGTTTAAAGTTTGCCACAAGCCACCTGGGAGACACACCAAACATGTGGAAGAAGGTGCTCTGGTTAGATGAAACCAAAATTGAACTTTTTGGCAACAATGCAAAACGTTATGTTTTGCGCCACTGGGTGAGCATTTTCTTCTTTGCTTATGACCCTGTATACCTGTTGAGTGCAGTCTTAGTGCCTACATTGTGGTCATAAATAGACAGCTACAAAACATATAGATAAAAAACTCTTGGTAAATCGTATGGTCTACAGCTTATCATGAGGTATTCTAAGTCAGGTGAGCAGAACGTTGAGACTTCCTTAATATTAGAGATCGCGCACCAGCTGTTGTCAACAAAGGCACAAACACCTCCTCCCTTGAGCTTACCTGACGCTGCCATTCGTTTCAGAACAGTTGAAACTGAAGCAGCAGCACGGCCAGGTGGACTGGGGACAGCAAGGAGTCATCATGCCAGGTAGTCCTGAGGCATGGTCCTAGGGCTCAGGTCCTCCAAGAGAGAGAGATAATTAGAGAGAGCATACTTAAATTCACACAGGACACCGGATAAGACAGGAGAAGTACCCCTGATATAACAAACTGACCCTAGCCCCCCGACACAAACTACTGCAGCATAAATACTGGCGGCTGAGACAGGAGGGGTCAGAAGACACTGTGGCCCCATCCGATGATACCCCCGGACAGGGCCAAACAGGAAGGATATAACCCCACCCACTTTGCCAAAGCACAGCCCCCACACCACTAGAGGGATATCTTCAACCACCAACTTACCATCCTGAGACAAGGCCGAGTATAGCCCACAAAGATCTCCGCCACGGCTCAACCCAAGGGGGGGGCGCCAACCCAGACAGGAAGATCACGTCAGTGACTCAACCCACTCAAGTGACGCACCCCTCCTAGGGACAGCATGAAAGAGCACCAGTAAGCCAGTGACTCAGCCCCTGTAATAGGGTTAGAGGTAGAGAATCCCAGTGGAGAGAGGGGAACCGGCCAGGCAGAGACAGCAAGGGCGGTTCGTTGCTCCACAGCCTTTCCGTTCATCTTCACACTCCTGGGCCAGACTACACTCAATCATATGACCCACTGTCTTCAGTAAAGACTTAAAGGTTGAGACCGAGTCTGCGTCTCTCACATGGGTAGGCAGACCATTCCTTAAAAAATTGAGCTCTATATGAGAAAGTCCTGCCTCCAGTTGTTTGCTTAGAAATTCTAGGGACAAAAAGGCCTGCGTCTTGTGACCGTAGCGTATGTGTAGGTATGTATGGCAGGACCAAATCGGAAAGATGGGTAGGAGCAAGCCCATGTAATGCTTTGTAGGTTAGCAGTAAAACCTTGAAATCAGCCCTTGCCTTGACAGTGTAGGGAGGCTAGCACTGGAGTAATATGATGTTGGTTCTCGTCAGGATTCTAGCTGCCGTAATTAGCACTAACTGGAGTATATTTGGTGCTTTATCCGTGTAGACGGAAAGTAGAGCATTGCAGTAGTCTAACCTAGAAGTGACAAAAGCATGGATACATTTTTCTGCATAATTTTTGGACAGAAAGTTTCTGATTTTTGCAATGTTACGTAGATGGAAAAAAGCTGTCCTTGAAACAGTCTTGATATGTTCGTCAAAAGAGAGATCAGGGTCCAGAGTAACGCCGAGGTCCTTCACAGTTTTATTTGAGATGACTGTACAACCATCATGATGAATTGTCAGATTCAACAGAAGATCTCTTTGTTTCTTGGGACCTGTCCGATTTTAAAAGTAGGAAGTTTGCAGCCATCCACTTCCTTATGTCTGAAACACAGGATTCTAGCGAGGGCAATTTTGTGGCTTCACCATGTTTCATTGAAATGTACAGCTGTGTGTCATCCGCATAGCAGTGAAAGTTAACATTATGTTTTCGAATGACATCCCCAAGAGGTAAAATATATATAGTGAAAACAATAGTCGTCCTAAAACAGAACCTTGAGCAACACCGAAATTGACAGTTAATTTGCCAGAGGACAATCCATTCACAGAGACAAACTGATATCTTTCCGACAGGTAAGATCTAAACCAGGCCAGAACCTGTCCATGTAGACCAATTTGGGTTTCCAATCTCTCCAAATGAATGTGGTGATCGATGGTATCAAATGCAGCACTAAGATCTAGGAGCACGAGGACAGATGCAGAGCCTCGGTCCGACGCCATTAAAAGGTAATTTACCACCTTCACAAGTGCAGTCTCAGTGCTATGATGGGGTCTAAAACCAGACTGAAGCATTTCATATACATTGTTTGTCTTCAGGAAGGCAGTGAGTTGCTGCGCAACAGCCTTTTCTAAAAAAAATTAGAGGAATGGAAGATTCGATATAGGCCGATATTTTCTGGGTCAAGGTTTGGCTTTTTCAAGAGAGGCTTTATTACTGCCACTTTTAGTGAGTTTGGTACACATCCGGTGGATAGAGAGCCTTTTATTATGTTCAACATAGAAGGGCAAAGCACAGGAAGCAGCTCTTTCAGTAGTTTAGTTGGAATAGGGTCCAGTATGCAGCTTGAAGGTTTAGAGGCCATGATTATTTTCATCATTGTGTCAAGAGATATAGTACTAAAACACTTGAGCATCTCTCTTGATCCTAGGTCCTGGCAGAGTTGTGCAGATTCAGGACAACTGAGCTTTGAAGGAATATGCAGATTTCAAGAGGAGTCCGTAATTTGCTTTCTAATAATCATGATCTTTTCCTCAAAGAAGTTCATGAATTTATTACTGCTGAAGTGAAAGCCATCCTCACTTGGGTAATGCTGCTTTTTAGTTAGCTTTGCGACAGTATCAAAAATACATTTTGGATTGTTCTTATTTATTAAATTGGAAAAATAGGATTATCGAGCAGCAGTAAGGGCTCTTCGATACTGCACGGTACTGTCTTTCCAAGCTAGTCGGAAGACTTTCAGAGCTCGGGTATTTTCTGTATACCAGGGAGCTAATTTCTTATGATAAATGTTTTTAGTTTTTAGGGGTGCAACTGCATCTAGGGTATTGAGCAAGGTTAAATTGAGTTCCTCAGTTAGGTGGTTAACTGATTGTTGTCCTCTGACGTCCTTGGGTAGGCAGAGGGACTCTGGAAGGGCATCAAGGAATCTTTGTGTTGTCTGTGAATTTTTGATGCTCCTTGGTTTGGCTCTGAGCAGATTATTTGTTGCAATTGGTGGTCCGATAGTCCATGATTATGAGGAAAACATTAAGATCCACAACATTTATTCCATGGGACAAAACTAGGTATGACTGTGACAGTCAGTAGGTCCAGAGACATGTTGGACAAAACCCACTGAGTCGATGATGGCTCCGAAAGTCTTTTGGAGTGGGTCTGTGGACTTTTCCATGTGAATATTAAAGTCACCAAAAATTTGAATATTATCTGCTATGACTACAAGGTCCGATAGGAATTCAGGGAACTCAATGAGGAACGCTGTACATGGCCCAGGAGGCCTGTAAACAGTAGCTATAAAAAGTAATGGAGCAGGCTGCATAGATTTCATGACTAGAAGCTCAAAAGACGAAAACATATTTTTTTTTTTTTGTAAATTGAAATTTGCTATGGTAAATGTTAGCAACACCTCCACCTTTGTGGGATGCATGGGGGATATGGTCACTAGTGTAACCAGGAGGTGAGGCCTCATTTAACACAGTAAATTAATCAGGCTTAAGCCATGTTTCAGTCAGGCCAATCACATCAAGATTATGATCAGTGATTAGTTCATTGACTATAATTGCCTTTGAAGTAAGGGATCTAACATTAAGTAGCCCTATTTTGAGATGTGAGGTATCACGATCTCTTTCAATAATGACAGGAATGGAGGAGGTCTTTATCCTAGTGAGATTGCTAAATCCACTTGTCCACTTTGTATTTCATAGGCAGATTCTTGGTGATATAAGAAGAGCAGAGGCCTTCTTTCAGTGGAGAAAAAAAACACAGTGTATTGACTCAATGCTCCAGCAAAGATAGCCATATCACTGGTCCGCTTCATCTCCCGACATCCTCGGACCTGGATGGACGTGAAATAATGACTTGTATCCAAATCAAATCAAACTTTATTTGCCACATGCGCCGAATACAACAAGTGTAGACTTTACCGTGAAATGCTTACATACAAACGCCCTTAACCAACAGTGCAGATCAAGAAGAAGAAAATATTTACCAATTAGGCTAAAATAAAAAGTAATAATAAAATGTAACACAATAAGAATAAGAATAACAATAACGAAGCTATAAACAGGGGTCACCGGTACTGAGTCAGTGTGCAGTGGTACAGGCTAGTTGAGGTAATCTGTACATGTAGGAGGTGATGATGTGACTATGCATAGGTAACAAACAAACAGCGAGTAGCAGCAGTGTACGGGGGTCAATGTAAATTGTCCGGTGGCGATATTCATGAATTGTTCAGCAGTCTAATGGCTTGGGGGTAGAAGCTGTTGAGGAGCCTTTTGGTCCTAGACTTGGTGCTCCGGTACCGCTTGCCGTGCGGTAGAAGAGACAATTTTATGGGCTTTCCTCTATTATATAGGTAAAGAGACTTCCGGCGCTGACAGATATGGCCGCCTCGCTTCACATTCCTAGGAAACTATGCAGTATTTGTTTTTTTATGTGTATTTCTTACATTGTTACCCCAGGATATATGATGTTTTATAACATACAGTCGGGAGGAACTATTGGATATAAGAGCAACGTCAAATCACCAACATTACGACCAGGAATACGACTTTCCCGAAGCGGATCTTCTGTTTGGTCCACCACCCAGGACAATGGATCAGATCCTCTGTTTGGTCCACCACCCAGGACAATGGATCAGATCCTCTGTTTGGTCCACCACCCAGGACAATGGATCGGATCCCAGCAGGCGAAACAAAACAATGGCGCAGCAGAAGGGCCAGACGGAGCGGTCTTCTGGTCAGGCTTCGTAGACAGGCACATCGCACACCGCTCCCGAGCATACGACTCGCCAATGTCCAGTCTCTTGACAACAAGGTAGATGAAATCCGAGCAAGGGTTGCTTTCCAGAGAGACATCAGAGATTGTAACGTTCTTTGTTTCACAGAAACATGGCTCACTTGGGATACGTCATCAGAGTCAGTACAGCCACCTGGCTTCTTCACGCATCGCGCCGACAGAAACAAACATATCTCTGGTAAGAAGAAGGGCGGGGGTGTATGCCTTATGATTAACGAGATGTGGTGTGATCATAACAACATACAGGAACTCAAGTCCTTTTGTTCACCTGACCTAGAATTCCTTACAATCAAATGCCCGACCGCATTATCTACCAAGAGAATTCTCTTTGATCATAATCACAGTCGTGTATATCCCTCCCCAATCAGACACATTGACGGCCCTGAAATAACTTAATTTGACTCTATGCAAACTGGAAACCACATGTCCTAAGGCTGCATTTATTGTAGCTGGGGATTTTAATTAACAAGGCTAATCTGAAAACAAGGTTCCCTACATTTTATCAGCATATCGAATGCGCGACCCAGGCTGGCAAAACCCTGTATCATTGTTATTCTAACTTCCGCGACGCATATAAAGCCCTCCTCCGCCCTCCTTTCTGTTCATAGACAGAAACTAAAACAGGAAGCGCCTGTGCTCAGGTCTGTTCAACGCTGGGCGTACCAATCGGATTCCACGCTTCAAGATTGCTTCGATCACGTGGACTGGGATATGTTCCGCATAGCGTCGGACAATAACATTGATGAATATGCTGGTTCAGTGTGTGAGTTTATTAGAAAGTGCATCGGTGACGTTGTACCCACAGCATCTATTAAAAGATTCCCCAACCAGAAACCGTGGATTGATGGCAGCATTCGCGCAAAACTGAAAGCGCGAACCACTGCTTTTTAATCAGAGCAAGGTGACCGGAAACATGACCGAATACAAACAGTGTAGCTATTCCCTCCACAAAGCAATCAAACAAGCTAATCGTCAGTATAGAGACAAAGTAGAGTTGCAATTTAACGGCTCAGACACGAGAGGTATGTGGCAGGGTCTACAGTCAATCACAGACTACAAAAGGAAAACCAGCCTAGTCCCTGACCACGATGTCTTGCTCCCAGACAAACTAAACAACTTCTTTGCTCGCTTTGAGGACAACAGGGTGCCACTGACACTGCCCGCTACCAAAACCCGTAGGCTCTCCTTCACTGCAGTCAACTTGAATAAAACATTTAAGTGTTAACCCTTGCAAGGCTGCCGGCCCAGACGGCATCCCCAGCCGCGTCCTCAGAGCATGCGCAGACCAGCTGGCTGGTGTGTTTACGGAATATTTTCAATTAATCCTTATCCCAATCTGCTTTTCCCACATGCTTCAAGAGGGCCACCATTTTTCCTGTTTGCAAGAAAGGGAAGGTAACTGAGCTAAATGACTATCGCCCTGTAGCACTCACTTCCGTAATCATTAAGTGCTTTGAGAGACTAGTCAAGGACTATATCACCTCCACCCTACCTGACAACCTAGACCCACTTCAATTTGCTTACCGCCCCAATAGGTCCACAGACGATGCAATCACACTGCACACTGCCCTAATCCATCTGGACAAGAGGAATATCTATGTAAGAATGCTGTTCATCGACTACAGCTCAGCATTTAACACCATAGTACCCTCCAAGCTCATCATTAAGCTCGAGACCCTGGGTCTCGACCCCGCCCTGTGCAACTGGGTCCTGGACTTCCTGATGGGCCGCCCCCAGGTGGTGAGGGTAGGTAACAACATCTCCACCCCGCTGATCCTCATCACTGGGGCCCCACAGGGGTGCGTTCTCAGCCCTCTACTGTACTCCTTGTTCACCCATGACTGCGTGGCCATGCACGCCACCAACTCAATCATCAAGTTTGCCAGGCCATACCAGGCGGTGATGCCACCGGTCAGGATGCTCTCGATGGGGCAGCTGTAGAACCTTTTGAGGATCTGGGGGCCAATGCCAAATCTTTTCAGTCTCCTGAGGAGGAAAGGTTTTGTCGTGCCCTCTTCACGACTGTCTTGGTATGTTTGGACCATGATAGTTTGTGGTGATCTGGACACAGAGGAACTTGATACTTTCGACCTGCTCCTCTACAGCCCCATCGATGTTAATGGGACCCTGATTGGCCCGCCTTTTCCTGTAGTCCACAATCAGCTTGTGACGTAGAAGTCCGTCACTGGCCGCGGGCAGCATTTGGTTCTTTAACGCACACACATATTCATCACTCCTCCCTGCGCCATTATAACATAAGTTAACAATGTGGGTCGACACACAAATTAACTTCTGTCTTGGTGCAGGCATTTCACACATGTTCATATTTGAGAGATACAATAATTATTATACTTATCAATGTTGTGGATGAGCGCATTGTTTGTTTGCTCTGTTCCTCTCTCTCCATCTCTGTAGCTTCCGGGTATGCTGGAAAAGGACCCGAGCTAAGGGAATTGGGTTGGCTTTATAGTGCCTGTCCCAAATGGCTCATTACTGCATATGGGCATATTGAAAGATATTGTCAGTAGTGATGTAATGTTGTAAATGTTATGTTGTGATATTGTTTAAAACCGTGTTGCAATGTATATCCTTTAGTATGTTTAGTTCATGGAAAATGTAGGTTTGTATTGTTAATTGATTAATTAATTAGGGTTAATTGTTCTGAGGGGAGGGGCTAGCCCTACAAAAGGAGCCTCTCTCCAGTCTCTAAAGAGGCATTTTTTGGATTGAGCTGTGGATGGGGCAGCATTGTTTTTAAGCTGTCCCATAAGGTAGACGTTGATGGCAGTACTGTTGTTTTTTGTTCCTGAATCACTTGTAAATAAACACCTTTGCACAGAAGAACTTTTGCGGCTCCGCCATCTTTTTATTTTGATAGAGGTTAGGTTATCCAGTTTAGCCTTCTGGCCTACTCTACGTGACACAGCTCCTTTGTCTTGCTCACATTGAGGGAGAGGTTGTTGTCCTGGCACCACACTGCCAGTTCCCTGACTCCTCCCTATGGGCCGTTTCATCGTTGTCGGTGATCAGGCCTACCACTGTTGTGTCGTCAGCAAACTTAATGATGGTGTTGGAGTTGTGTTTGGCCACGCAGTCGTGGGTGAACAGGGAATACACACCCCTGAGGGGCAGTGTTAAGGATTAGCATGGCAGATGTGTTGTTGCCTACTCTTGCCACCTGGGGGCAGCCCGTCAGGAAGTCCAGGATCCAGTTGCAGGTGTTTAGTCCCAGGGTCCTTAGCTTAGTGATGAGCTTCGTGGGCACTATGGTGTTGAACGCTGAGCTGTAGTCGATGAACAGCATTCTCACATTGATGTTCCTTATGTCCAGGTGAGAAATGGCGGTGAGGAGTGCGATTGAGATTGCGTCATCTGTGGATCTGTTGCGTGGCATGAGAATTGGAGTGGGTCTAGGGTTTCCGGGAGGATACTGTAATGTGAGCCATGGCCAGCCTTTCAAAGTTCTTCATGGCTACCGACGTGAGTGCCACCGGGTGGTAATCATTTTAACAGGTTAACTTAGCTTCCTTGGGCACAGGAACTATGGTGGTCTGCTTGAAACATGTAGATATTAGAGGTTGAAACATCAGTGAAGGCACTTGAAAATTGGTCCGCTCATGCTTTGAGTACACGTTCTGTGAATGTTGACCTGTTTAAAGGTTTTGTTCACATCAGCTACCAAGAGCGTTATCACACAGTCATCCAGAACAGCTGGTGCTCTCGTGCATGCTTCAGTGTTGCTTGCCTCAAAGCAAGCATAAAAGGCATTTAGCTCACTGGGCAGCTCTTGTCTGTGTTTCTCTTTGTGTTCCGTAATAGTTTTCAAGCCCTGCCACATCCAACGAGCGTCAGAGCCGGAGTAGCAGGATTTAATATTAATCCTGTATTGACGCTTTGCTGGTTTGATGGTTCATCTGAGGGCATAGCGGGATTTCTTATAAGCGTCCGGATTAGTCTCCTGCTCCTTGAAAGTGCTCTGACAGTTGGTGCTTAAAGCTAGTGAGGGACATAAGTGTTTCCAGTTTCAGAGGTTTTTGTAGTTCGTTCCAGTCATTGGCAGCAGAGAACTGGAAGGAGAGGCGGCCAAAGAAATAATTGGTTTTGGGGGTGACTAGAGAGATATACCTGCTGGAGCGTGTGCTACAGGTGGGAGATGCAATGGTGACCAGCGAGCTGAGATAAGGGGGGACTTTACCTAGCAGGGTCTTGTAGATGACATGGAGCCAGTGGGTTTGGCGACGAGTATGAAGCGAGGGCCAGCCAACGAGAGCGTACAGGTTGCAATGGTGGGTAGTATATGGGGCTTTGGTGACAAAACGGATTGCACTGTGATAGACTGCATCCAATTTGTTGAGTAGGGTATTGGAGGCTATTTTGTAAATGACATCGCCAAAGTCGAGGATTGGTAGGATGGTCAGTTTTACAAGGGTATGTTTGGCAGCATGAGTGAAGGATGCTTTGTTTGCGAAATAGGAAGCCAATTCTAGATTTAACTTTGGATTGGAGATGTTTGATATGGGTCTGGAAGGAGAGTTTACATTCTAACCAGACACCTAAGTATTTGTAGTTGTCCACGTATTCTAAGTCAGAGCCGTCCAGAGTAGTAATGTTGGACAGGCGGGTAGGTACAGGTAGCGATCGGTTGAAGAGCATGCATTTAGTTTTACTTGTATTTAAGAGCAATTGGAGGCCACGGAAGGAGAGTTGTATGGCATTGAAGCTTGCCTGGAGGGTTGTTAACACAGTGTCCAAAGAAGGGCCAGAAGTATACAGAATGGTGTCGTCTGCGTAGAGGTGGATCAGAGACTCACCAGCAGCAAGAGCGACCTCATTGATGTATACAGAGAAGAGAGTCGGTCCAAGAATTGAACCCTGTGGCACCCCCATAGACTGCCAGAGGTCCGGACAGCAGACCCTCCGATTTGACACACTGAACTCTATCAGAGAAGTAGTTGGTGAACCAGGCGAGGCAATCATTTGAGAAACCAAGGCTGTCGAGTCTGCCGATGAGGATGTGGTGATTGACAGAGTCGAAAGCCTTGGCCAGATCAATGAATACGGCTGCACAGTAATGTTTCTTATCGATGGCGGTTAAGATATCGTTTAGGACCTTGAGCGTGGCTGAGGTGCACCCATGACCAGCTCTGAAACCAGATTGCATAGCAGAGAAGGTATGGTGAGATTCGAAATGGACGGTAATCTGTTTGTTGACTTGGCTTTCGAAGACCTTAGAAAGGCATGGTAGGATATATATAGGTCTGTAGCAGTTTGGGTCAAGAGTGTCACCCCCTTTGAAGAGGGGGATGACCGCAGCTGCTTTCCAATCTTTGGGAATCTCAGACGACACGAAAGAGAGGTTGAACAGGCTAGTAATAGGGGTGGCAACAATTTTGGCAGATAATTGTAGAAAGAAAGGGTCCAGATTGTCTAGCCCGGCTGATTTGTAGGGGTCCAGATGTTGCAGCTCATTCAGAACATCAGCTGAGCAGATTTGGGAGAAGGAGAAATGGGGAAGGCTTGGGCGAGTTGTTGTGGGGGGTGCAGTGCTGTTGACCGGGGTAGGAGTAGCCAGGTGGAAAGCATGGCCAGCCGTAGAAAAATGCTTATTGAAATTCTCAATTATGGTGGATTTATCAGTGGTGACAGTGTTTCCTATCTTCAGTGCAGTGGGCAGCTGGGAGGAGGTGTTCTTTTTCTCCATGGACTTTACAGTGTCCCAGAACTTTTTTGAGTTAGTGTTGCAGGAAGCAAATTTCTGCTTGAAATAGCTAGCCTTGGCTTTTCTAACTGCCTGTGTATAATGGTTTCTAGCTTCCCTGAACAGCTGCATATCACGGGAGCTGTTCGATGCTAATGCAGAACGCCATAGGATGTTTTTGTGTTGGTTAAGGGCAGTCAGGTCTGGGGAGAACCAAGGGCTATATCTGTTCCTGGTTCTAAATTTCTTGAATGGGGCATGTTTATTTAAGATGGTTAGGAAGGCATTTTTAAAAAATATCCAGGCATCCTCTACTGACGGGATGAGATCAATATCCTTCCAGCATACCCCGGCCAGGTCGATTAGAAAGGCCTGCTCGCTGAAGTGTTTCAGGGAGCGTTTTACAGTGATGAGTGGAGGTCGTTTGACCGCTGACCCATTACGGATGCAGGCAATGAGGCAGTGATCGCTGAGATCTTGGTTGAAAACAGCAGAGGTGTATTTAGAGGGCAAGTTGGTTAGGATGATATCTATGAGGGTGCCCGTGTTTAAGGTTTTGGGGAGGTACCTGGTAGGTTCATTGATAATTTGTGTGAGATTGAGGGCATCAAGTTTAGATTGTAGGATGGCTGGGGTGTTAAGCATGTTCCAGTTTAGGTCGCCTAGCAGCACAAGCTCTGAAGATAGATGGGGGGCAATCAGTTCACATATGGTGTCCAGAGCACAGCTGGGGGCAGAGGGTGGTCTATAGCAGGCGGCAACGGTGAGAGACTTGCTTTTAGAGAGGTGGATTTTTAAAAGTAGAAGTTCAAATTGTTTGGGTACAGACCTGGATAGTAGGACAGAACTCTGCAGGCTATCTTTGCAGTAGATTGCAACACCGCCCCCTTTGGCAGTTCTATCTTGTCTGAAAATGTTGTAGTTTGGAATTAAAATGTCTGAATTTTTGGTGGTCTTCCTAAGCCAGGATTCAGACACAGCTAGAACATCCGGGTTGGCAGAATGTGCTAAAGCAGTGAATAGAACAAACTTAGGGAGGAGGCTTCTAATGTTAACATGCATGAAACCAAGGCTATTACGGTTACAGAAGTCGTCAAAAGAGAGCGCCTGGGGAATAGGAGTGGAGCTAGGCACTGCAGGGCCTGGATTCACCTCTACATCGCCAGAGGAACAGAGTAGGAGTAGAATAAGGGTGCGGCTAAAAGCAATAAGAATTGGTCGTTTAGAAAGTCTGGAACAGAGAGTAAAAGGAGGTTTCTGGGGCGATAAAATAGCATCAAGGTATAATGTACAGACAAAGGTAAGGTAGGATGTGAATACAGTGGAGGTAAACCTAGGTATTGAGTGATGAAGAGAGAGATATTGTCTCTAGAAACATCATTGAAACCAGGAGATGTCATTGCATGTGTGGGTGGTGGAACTAATAGGTTGGATAAGGTATAATGAGCAGGACTAGAGGCTCTACAGTGAAATAAGCCAATAAACACTAACCAGAACAGCAATGGACAAGGCATATTGACATTAAGGAGAGGCATGCTCAGTCGAGTGATCAAAAGGGTCCAGTGAGTGGAGAGGTTGGTTGGGGGTCACGGCGATTTAGACAGCTAAATCGGTAGCAAGCTAGCATAGGAGCAAGCTAGCATAGGATGGAGGTCTGTTATTAGCCAACTCTTGCGTTCCATCAGTAGATTAGTGGGTTTCCGTGTGGTAGAGGGGATTAATCCAAACCACACAACAACAACAAAAATAAAAACAATAGATATAGTAATAGAGGCCCAAGAAGAAAATAAATAAATAAATAAATAAATAAATAAATAAATAAATAAATAAATAAAAATAAAATAAAAATTGTCCGATTGTCTATTCAGATAGCAGCCGATAAGATAGCCAACGGCTAGCAGGCCGCAGATGGGCGCCCAGGCAACGTTGCGCCGGAGGAGCCAGCCGGACAATTCCCTCGGGTAGACAACGTCGGCAGTCCAGCTGTGAAGGCCCGGTGGGGCTCCGCGTAGGCAGCAAAACGGGTCCGGATAGGTGACTGCAGCCCAGGAGTGATTGATGGAACTCTTCAGCTGGCTAGCTCCGGAACAATTGATGTTAGCTCCGGAATCGACGAAAGCCGATAGTCACACGGATAGCAGCTAGCTAGCTGTGAGATCCAGGTATGGATGTCCAGAGCCAGCGGCCGAAATCCGGTATGTTCCGTTCCGAGCCGCGCTGTGCTGCACCGCGCCGTACAAAACTGCCGATAGATTCTCGAGCCAAAGGACAGCCGATGACCACAAACCGTGGTTAGCTGAGTACTAACGATTAGCCAGTAAATAAGCTAACTAGCTTCTGAACCAGCTTCAGAGTAGCTTCTGGACCAGCTTCTGGCTATCTCCCGGCTAGCTTCTGGCTAATTTCTGGCTAGCCTCTCGGAGGATTACAGATCTGAGGTAAATAATACTTTTTTATATAAATATAATTTGGTGAAGCGGATTGCAGGAGAGTGTTCTGAAGATGAGTTTTTGGAAAATTAAAAATGTATGTGAAAAAAAAAGTTGTAAATATATCTATATACGGGACACGACAGGACGAGGACAAAAATACGTCTGAACTGCTATGCCATCTTGGGGCAAATTGAGTGAGTGACTGGTACTTTCTGCTTTAGTTTTTGCTTGTAAGCAGGAATCAGGAGGGTAGAATTGTGGTCAGATTTGCCAAATGGAGGGTGTGGGAGAGCTTTGTATGCATCTCTATGTGTGGAGTAAATGTGGTCTATGATTTTTTTCCCTGGTTGCACATGTGGCATGCTGGTAGAAATTTGGTAAAACTGATTTAAGTTTGCCTACATTAAAGTCCCCGGCCACTAGGAGCGCCACTTCTGGGTGAACATTTTCTTCTTTGCTCATGGCCTCATAGAGTTGGTTGAGAGCCGTCTTAGTGCCAGCTTCGCTTTGTGGTGGTAAATAGACGGCTACGAATAATACAGATGAGAACTCTCTTTGTAGATAGTGTGGTCGACAGTTTATCATGAGGCGAGCAATACCTTGAGAATTATTTAATTTTAGACATTGCACACCAGCTGTTATTGACAAAAAGACACACACCCCCACAACTCGTCTTACCAGAGGTAGCGTCTCTGTTCTGCCGGTGCATGGAAAATCCCTACTGCTCTATATTGTCCATTTCTTTGTTCAGCCACGTCTCTGTGAAACATAAGATGTTACAGTTTTTTTTTATTAGGCCTCCCGGGTGGCGCAGTGGTTAAGGGCGCTGGGTTCGCGCCCAGGCTCTGTCGTAACCGGCCGCGACCGGGAGGTCCGTGGTGCGACGCACAATTGGCCTAGCGTCGTCCGGGTTAGGGAGGGCTTGGTCGGTAGGGATGTCCTTGTCTCATCGCGCACCAGCGACTCCTGTGGCGGGCCGGGCACAGTGCGCACTAACCAAGGTTGCCAGGTGCACGGTGTATCCTCCGACACATTGGTGCGGCTGGCTTCCGGGTTGGAGGCGCGCTGTGTTAAGAAGCAGTGCGGCTGGTTGGGTTGTGTATCGGAGGATGCATGACTTTCAACCTTCGTCTCTCCCGAGCCCGTACGGGAGTTGTAGCGATGAGACAAGATAGTAGCTACTACAACAATTGGATACCACGAAATTGGGGAGAAAAAGGGGTAAAAAAATAAAAAAATAAAAAATGTTTTGACAGTTTTTAATTTCTAGTTGGTAGGTCATCAATTTTATTTTCTAACGATTGCACGTTAGCAAGGAGAATGAAAGGCATTGGGAGTTTACTCGCTCGCTTCTGGATTCTCAGAAGGATCCCCGATCTGCGTCCACTTTTCCGGCTTCTTTTCTTCATGCAAGGCGAGGATCTGGGCCTGTTCCTGTGAAAGCAGGATATCCTTCTCGTTGGACTCGTTAAAGGAAAAAGTTGCTTCCAGTCCGCATTGAGTAATCGCTTTTCTGATGTCCAGGAGGTATTTTCGGTCATAAGAGACGGCAGCAGCAACATTATATACAAAATATTGTTAAAAAATAAGTAAAAAAAAAAAACTACATTTCTCAATTGGTTGGGAGAATGTAAAACGTCACCCATATTCTTCGGCGCCATCTTTCACAAATCACGGGTGACTTGCCTGATTAGCTACTGCTACTGTATATATTGTATATATTAATCTCTGTTAACCCAGAAGAAAAATATTTTCTAATTTGGTCAGCTGTATTACCCATGTAGGTATTGAACCAGGTGAGTGGGACAAAAATAGAAGCTGTTGATGTTTATGGAAGTTTTTTCCACATGTTCAGCTGGCGTGTGTGTGTGTGTGTGTGTGTGTGTGTGTGTGTGTGTGTGTGTGTGTGTGTGTGTGTGTGTCCACAGTGTGTTCTGCTTTCTCGTCTATGTCAGATAGAACACTCGTCTCTGACACACTCATGGGAACTTCCTGACCCAGATCTGTTTCCCCTGCACACCCAACAGAGCGAGCAGCAGACACACACACACACACACACACACACGCCTGAAATGTGGGTCATTGACAAGATGTCAGGTGAGGACTGATGAACCCCGGTGATACAGAGGGGCATTGAACCTTCACTGTGGCATTCGCCTTAAGACGGGAAGCCATCGGGAAACAAGGTTGGATGACTTACACAAACAGGCACAGACATGCACACTCAAATGTGCACACACAAACATTTATTTGAATGCTGTTTTGCGACTGCTTTGTCAATCCTGAGCATTTCTGTGGTCTGAATGGCAGAGAAGGAGTTACGATTAATTCAACAGCCTTCAGAAGATTTTGAAGTCAACTTGTCTCAATGCAGTTCAATTTGTGTAGTCATTGCTCAGCTGGCCCTTTGAGAGGAAGCCAAGAGCTTAACCCTCCAATAAATACGTGAGCCATTTGTATATATACACTAAAGTTTGGGTTCACTAAGAAATGTCCTTGTTTTTTGAAAGAAAAGCACATTTTTTGTCCATCAAAATAACATCAAATTGATCAGAAATACAGTGTAGACATTGTTAATGTTGTAAATTACTATTGTAGCTGGAAACGGCAGATTTTTTATGGAATATCTATATAGGCGTACAGAGGCCCACTATCAGCAACCAACACTCCTGTGTTCCAATGACACGTTTTGTTAGTTAATCCAATTTTATCATTTTAAAAGGCTAATTGATCATTAGCAAACCCTTTTGCAATTATGTTAGCACAGCTGAAAACTGTTGTTTTAATTAAAGAAACAATAAAACTGTCCTTCTATAGACTAGTTGCGTATCTGGAGTATCAGCATTTGTGCGTTCAATTACAGGCTCAAAATGGGCAGAAACAAAGACCTTTCTTCTGAAACTCGTCAGTCTATTCTTGTTCTGAGAAATGAAGGCTATTCCATGCGAGAAATTACAAAGAAACTGAAGATTTTGTACAATGCTGTGTACTAGTCCCTTCACAGAACAGCACAAACTGGCCCTAACCAGAATAGAAAGAGGAGTGGGAGGCCCCGGTGCACAACTGAGCAAGAGGACAAGTACATTAGAGTCTCTAGTTTGAGAAACAGAAGCCTCACAAGTCCTCAACTGGCAGCTTCATTAAATAGTACCCGCAAAACACCCGTCTCAATGTCGACAGTGAAGAGGCAACTCCGGGATGCTGCCCTTCTAGGCAGAGTTGCAAAGATTAAGTCATATCTCAGACTGGCCAATAAAAATTAAATATTAAGATTGGCAAAAGAACACAGACACTGGACAGAGGAACTCTGCCTAGAAGGTCAGCATCACGGAATCGCCTCTTCACTGTTGACATTGAGACTGGTGTTTTGCAGGTAATCGAACCCACAAATTCTGATGCTCCAGATACTCAACTAGTCTAAAGAAGGCCAGTTTTATTGCTTCTTTAATCAGAACAACAGTTTTCAGCTGTGCTAACATACTTGCAAAAGGCTTTGCTAATGATCAATTAGCCTTTTAAAATGATAAACTTGGATTAGCTAACATAACGTGCCATTGGAACACAGGAGTGATGGTTGCTGATTATGGGCCTCTGTGCGCCTATATAGATATTCCATAAAAAATCAGCCGTTTCCAGCTACAACAGTCATTTACAACATTGATAATGTCTACACTGTATTTCTGATCAGTTTGATGTTATTTTAGCGTACAACAAAATGTGTTTTTCTTTCAAAAACAAGGACATTTCTAAATGACTCCAAACCTTTGAACGTTAGTGCATGTATACATGTTTTTGACATTTAGCAGATGCTTTTATCCAAAGCAATTTAAAGTCATGCGTGCATACATTTTATGTATGGGTGGTCCCTGGAAGCAAACCCACTCTCCTGGCATTAAAAGTGCCATGCTCTACCAACTGAGCTACAGTAGAAAAGCCAGGCGCGTCTGTGACGGTAGTAAAGAAGGACTCTCATTGATTGAAAGAACAGGAAGAGACCTTGAGAGGTAACATTATCGCCATTGTAACAGTTAATCCTTAGCACACAATACTTAACAGTAGGAGACTTCAGTATCATCATCGTCATATTACTCTTCATCATCCTCCATCATCATCCTCTTAATCTTCATCAGCATGGACATCATCATTATTCTGCAGTCGTACTCTGGTTTTTAGGCTCAGTTCCTTCATATTTATAATTTCACTACAGGGAATATGGTTATATTACATTTTCATGCATTGTGTGCTTACCCCCGGCGTTTGGGATTGCTTTTGCTTTTCATTGTTTCAACCATCATGCATATTTAACCCTAATTATATGTTATGAATATTTGATTGAATGCATATCAATTACCCTGCATATGCAATAAGTATCTGTTGAATAAGGGTTATGTATATGCATGTAAAACTGTACTGTCTCACTCGACTTAATGATCGCTGGCTGTCCATTTCTAATAGATCTCAATACACTCCTCTCTCCTCTCTTTTTCTTTTTTTTCTCTCTCTCTCTCTCTCTCTCTGTCATTCTCTCTCTCTCTTTCTTTCTGTCATTCTCTCCCACTCACCGTCTCTCTCTCGCTCTCTCTCTGCCTCTGCCACAACAATGACTGTTATTACCTCTATCAAAAGCTGCTCTGAGCTTCATTCATGGCTGTAAAAATCTACTCTATGGTGTAGGCCTCTTTATCTGCTGTGGCGTGGGACTGTATGTGCATATGTGTGTGTATATCTTTATGGCCTTATCTAAAATAAGGCTTTCCCTCCCTTTCTTCCCCATCCCTTTCTCCCTCCATCCCTTCTTCTCTCCTTCCCTTCCTCCTCCACTTACACTTTCCTGTGATGTGGGCGGAGAGGGAGCGCGAGAGAGAGAGAGAAGGAATTAAGAAGTGACCTATATAGGAAGTTGTTCCCAGCACCATCCAGCTCCAGCTGCCTGCTGCATTTCAAGAAGGCTCCTATGAATAATGCAGAGGATAACTCAACACTGCTGCCTTCAATAAATCCATCCTCAATGAGTGTTGATGACAGTGGGCCTGTACCTGTGTGTGTGTGCGAGTGAGTGAGTATCTGTGTGTCTGTAAGGTGTATGGAGACGCGGAGCAGTGTCATTGCCCCGGGCGCAGTCAAGGTAGCCCTAGGTGAAAACTGAGACTTTGAAAAGTACATGAAAGCTCTAGGAACAGCGGGGGACTGACAGTGTGTGGGGGGGACCTTGGGGTGTTATTGAAAGGAGGATACATTGATCCAGTTTTCAGGGGATGTTTGCTGGTTTGAACCTGACCCTACCCAGAGACTCCCAAGCAGCAGATGTAGCGGGCCACGGCTGGCACACACGTGTCACTGCCCAGACAGGTGTTACCAGCAGAGGTGGGCCATCCACTGTCTGCCATCTCCCTGGCCATGATAAATGACAACAGCATGTCCACCATCACACCAGTAAGCCACAGCCAGCCCACACATCTTCTGGAGTATTGGCTCTGGTACTGTAGGAACAGGACAGTGCCATGTGCTAGAAGTCCAGATGTCAATTTCAAGATGGTTTTGTGATGATTTTCTTATAAGTAAAGTTTTGGGAGTGGAAAATAGGTACTGCCTGTTGGGTATTTGTATACAGTCAGTTTTGCAGGACTAAATGATAGTCTACTGTATTTATTTCAACATGAGCCTGTGTGTCTGTGTATTTGTGGACACCGTATGCATCTGGACGCATTTCTACTGCGATTTTTGCATGGTGTTCAGTATGTCAGAGCCTAGGTTTTCACACAGGGTTCAGAGGACAGAACGAGCTTGTGACTGAGCCTCAGCCCACAGCACAGGATTTGATAATCATGCTAATGTTTGATCCAGATAAGATGTGTATTGGTGAATATGGACTGCACATACAGTTGAAGTCGGAAGTTTACATACACTTAGGTTAGAGTCATTAAAACTCGTTTTTCAAACTATAGTTTGGGCAAGTTGGTTAGGACATCTACTTTGTGCATGACACAAGTCATTTTTTCAACAATTGTTTACAGACAGATTATTTCACTTATAATTAACTGTATCACACTTCCAGTGGGTCAGAAGTTTACAAACACTAACTTGACTGTGCCTTTTAACAGCTTGGAAAATTCACAAAAATGATGTCATGGCGTTAGAAGCTTCTGATAGGCTAAATTACATAATTTGAGTCAATTGGAGGTGTACCTGTGGATGTATTTCAAGGCCAACCTTCAAACTCAGTGCCTCTTTGCTTGACATCATGGGAAAATCCAAATCAATCAGCCAAGACCTCAGAAAAAAAATTGTAGACCTCCACAAGTCTGGTTCCTCCTTGGGAGCAATTTCCAAACGCCTGAAGGTACCACGTTCATCTGTACAAACAATAGTACGCAAATATAAACACCATGAGACCACGCAGTCATCATACCGCTCAGGAAGGAGACGCGTTCTGTCTCCTAGAGATTAATGTACTTTGGTGCAAAAAGTGCAAATCAATCCCAGAACAACAGCAACAGCGGACCTTGTGAAGATGCTGGAGGAAACAGGTTCAAAAGTATCGATATCCACAGTAAAATGTGTCCTATATCGACATAACCTGAAAGGCCGCTCAGCAAGGAAGAAGCCACTGCTCCAAAACCGCCATAAAAATGCCAGACTACGGTTTGCAACTGCACATGGGGACAATGATCATATTTTTTGGAGAAATGTCCTCTGGTCTGATGAAACAAAAATATAATTATTTGGCCATAATGACCATCGTTATGTTTGGAGGAAAAAGGGGGAGACTTGCAAGCCGAAAGAACACCATCCCAACCATGAAACACAGTGGTGGTAGCATCATGCTTTGCTTCAGGAGGGACTGGTGCACTTCACAAAATAGATGGCATCGTGAGGAGGGACAATTATGTGGATATATTGAAGCAACATCTCAAGACATCAGTTTAAGCTTGGTTGCAAATGGGTCTTCCAAATGGACAATGACCCCAAGCATACTTCCAAAGTTGTGGCAAAATGGCTTAAGGACAACAAAGTCAAGGTATTGGAGTGGCCATCACAAAGCCCTGACCTCAATCCCATAGAACATTTGTGGGCAGAACTGAAAAAGCATGTGCGAGCAAGGAGGCCTACAAACCTGACTCAGTTACACCTGCTCTGTCAGGAGGAATGGGCCAAAATTCACCCAACTTATTGTGGGAAGGTTGTGGAAGGCTACCCAAAACGTTTGACCCAAGTTAAACAATTTAAAGGCAATGCTACTAAATACTAATTGAGTGTATGTTAACTTCTGTCCCACTTGGAATGTGATGACAGAAATCATTCTCTCTACTATTATCCTGACATTTCACATTCATAAAATAAAGTGGTGATCCTATCTGACCTAAAACAGGGAATTTTTACTGGGATTAAATGTCAGGAATTGTGAAAAACTGAGTGTAAATCTATTTGGCTATGGTATATGTAAACTTCCGACTTCAACTGTGTGCAAAGGCCTTCCATAGTGGTGCTGGACTCATTCATGGAGAATGTACGGGGGATATTTAATTTAAATGGTAAGTAGAGGAAGTTGTTGAAATCTGATGTTTTTTTGTTTGCGGATATGAAAATATCTCAGTTTTTCCCGAAACAAGCAGTGATTTGTGACCAACAGTTTAATAGAATGACTACTCAGACTTGTTTAAAACTGTAAATTGGAATGGGAAACTAACTACCTAAGGAGGTTTGTTTTAAGTGCTTTGCTTAGGGTTAAAGGCATTGTTTCGGGCAGTAACATGTCAACAATGTGCAAATAGACTTGATACGGAAAACCAGTGGTTTTGACCAGGCACTAATGATATATTTTTATTTAACCAGGCAAGTCGGTTAAGAACAAATTCTTATTTACAATGACCGCCTACACCGGCCAAACCCAGACCACGCTGGGCCAATTGTGCACCGCCCCATGGGATTCCCAATCACAGCAGGTTGTGATACAGCTTGGATTCAAACCATGGCGTCTGTAGTGACACCTCAAGCACAGATGCAGTGCCTTAGACTGCTGCGCCTCTCGGGAGCCCAGATGATGTCATGCTACAGTATACACTATCTCTTCTTCTTACAGTGGAGCTGAATGTGAATATGATGGTGTTCCAATGTTAATCGTCTCCTATGCAAATTGCATCGTCATGCAAGGCCCATGGTAATTAAAGGAAGGCTGGAGATTGGTGGGTTTCTCACGGCTTACTGCACATGGCGTCTGCTCTGTCCCCACATCCTCTGCCTCCCTCGCTCAGCCTTCCTCGCTCAGCCCTCCTCCCTCGCTCCTCAGCCCTCCTCCCTTGCTCCTCAGCCTTTTGGGTAGGAGAGCGAGGGACAAGCCCTCCTTCCTCTCAACCTCTGGGTGAATATTCAGCACTCTGAAAAGCCTGGTTAAAGCCGCTTGTTGCTAAGGAGATAACACACACAGACTTATGCTTTCCCCTCCTCCCATCTGATCACTATCGGCAACTACAATAGTCTGCCATGTCTATCTATCTCTATGGCTATGGTCAGAGTAGGGCTCATTCACAGTACATCTAACTGCAGACACAGTAATGACTGTATAGCTGGGAAAAAAGTTGAGTTGAGTCACTAGAGTGGCAAAGCAGACATTCGCTAGTAATGACCTCTAAACAAGCAGGATAGCAGGATCTCACCAGCTGTAGATATGATACCCAGTCCTCAACACCCGTGGAAATGGCAGCCAGACACATGTGATGTGTTGATGTGACATTTACACATATCTCCATAACCATGGCCGTTATTACACAACTTGTTGCGGTGGTTTTATTCAGACGTCCATATTGTTTTGTGTAAGTATGTGAAGACGTTTACTTGACTGAGATGTTTGATGAGGTACAGATGTAGGATCTTCATTTGATCACCCTGTTGCAGGAGAACATTCCAGAAATTTGAGGTTTAAAAAGGCTTCTGAAATGTGTAATTTCCACTTTGAAATTCAGGCTTGATTCTCCCTTATGAAAAATGGATCAACCCCTACAAACATTTTCATTAATTATAATCCACATAATAATTCAAATTTCTTGTTGCTGCAGGATTATTTTCCTGGTGTAGAAAACTGACTAAAAGTAAGATATGTAGGCAACTGGTAAGGAAAGCTATTGATTCACACCACTCTCTGAGGGCCTCTTTAAGAGCCTCCTATAAACAGAGATAAACCTTCTATAGACAGCATCTTGTTAACACAGCACACTAACTGACTAATGGCTGATGATTTAGGGAACGCTCATAGTTATTTATCACTGCTAACTCTTCTTATTAAAAGCTGGACTTGGAACTGAAGGACTCTCGTAATTTAGCTCTCAAAGAGACAGGCCCTCCTATTTGATAAGTGTATGCAGTCATAAAAGAAGTGTGAATTTATCTCTATGTCAATGATTGTACGCTTTACCTGGCAATTGAGTGGGCCCCCATCTCTTATAATAAGTGAATTCAACCTTTCCTTGAAGAAAAAGTCAAACATTTTCAGAAGTGCATCTTCGATATTGGCAATCTCTTCTACCTCTAACTCCGAATAAGTTCTCATTTCCCACCACATGAAAACGATAAGAGACATTAGTAGTAGAACCTGGCAGTAATGTAAAATGGTATCCCCCATACTGTTATGGATATTCTCATTCATTAGGCAGTCTAAAATGACGCCTGCTCCTCCAGCTTCTCCATTTGCAGCTTCTATCATTATCTCTCTCTCTCTCTCTCTCACTCACTCACTCACTCACTCACTCACTCACTCACTCACTCACTCACTCACTCACTCACTCACTCACTCACTCACTCACTCACTCACTCACTCACTCACTCACACACACACACACCTTAATGATGTTGTGCTGGGATGGATGACATGATGTGATGACCCTCTATAGGGTGGCAGTAACGGAACACCACTCTAATGGACAGGAGATGGTCACAGCTATAATACCATCATGACCTGTGGATGGCGATTCTCTCACTATAATTCGGCCAGGCTGGGCTGGTTTCTGTAGTAATAGGTCACCCTCTGACCTTTGACCCTAACCCCACACCCCTCACACTGCTCAGAGGTAGATGGTGGTGATACATGTAGTTTTATCTCCCTGGAGACTGGCTGAATATGCTGATGGAAGGTGGGACAGGTCACTGTTGTTGATATTGTCACTGCATCTCCCTGTTACTCCTGTTATAGTGTGCCTTCAGCAAGTATTCACACCCCTTGACTTTTCCCAAATTTAGTTGAGATTAATTCACCTTTCAGCAGGACAATAACCTAAAACACAAGGCCAAATCTAGACTGGAGTTGCTTACCAAGAAGACAGTGAATGTTCCTGAGTGACCGAGTTGCAGTTTTGACTTAAATCTGCTTGAAAATCTATGGCAAAACCTGAAAATGGTTGTCTAGCAATGATCAAAAAACAATTTGACAGAGCTTGAAGTTTTTTGTAAAGAATAATGGGAAAATATTGTACAATCCAGGTGTGCAAAGGTCTTAGAGACTTACCCAGAAAGAATCACAGCTGTAGTTGCTGCCAAAGGTGCTTCTACAAAGTATTGACTCAGGAGTGTGAATACTTACACTACCGTTTAAAAGTTTGGGGTCACTTAGAAATATCCTTGTTTTTGAAAGAAAAGCACATTTTTTTGTCCATTAAAATATCATCAAATTGATCAGATATACAGTGTAGACATTGTTCATGTTGTAAATGACTAGTGTAGCTGGAAACGGCTGATTTCTCTTATGGAATATCTACCTAGGCGTACAGAAGCCCATTATCAGCAACCATCACTCCTGTGTTCAAATGGCACGTTGTGTTAGCTAATTTAGCATTTTAAAAGGCTAATTTATCATTAGCAAACCCTTTTGCAATTATGTTAGCACAGTTGAAAACGTTCTGATTAAAGAAGCAATAAAACTGGCCTTCTTTAGACTAGTTGAGTATCTGGAGATTCAGCATTTGTGGGTTATTATACAGTATAACGATGCTATAAGCCAATGGTTCTCAATCCAGGTGCTGAGGACCCAAAGGGGGGCACATTTTAGTACACAGTTGATTCAAATTATCAACTTATCATCAAGCTTTGATGATTTGAATCAGGTGTGTAACGCAATGATTTATATGGGACTGTTGATCCTTCAGGCTCCGTGTGTACGCTAGCTACCTGGTGGGACTGATATGGATGGCTGTGACACAGAGCATTGTGTTGTTGTATGTTCATCTAGTTTATCATGTGTTTTGGAGGCCAATAGTTTAATCTAGTCTCGCGAACACCGACGATTTAGCTGTCATTAGGTTTGACATAGAGAAATAGGTAGACATGATATGTGTTCACCTGATCTGGCATGTTGTAGCAGAATGGAAGCTACTAAGGCAGTTGCACAATCTGTTCAGTTAGGATTCATGGCTCGTATCAAGAGTGATATTGGAGAATGCTAATAATGTCAACACTCACACACACGCGCACACGCGCACACACACACACCTCCCCCCACCCCAGCCCACACACAGACAGACTTACAGCTATGCCGTAGAGCGTCTGTCTCTGTCACTGCGGGGCACTGCGGTAGTGTTTTAATTGTTTTATAGGAGTGACAGACAGGAGAAACAAGTGGACTAGTTTTCTAAGTTTTCCCTCCAGTGCAGGCTGAGGCTCCATGCTAGACAGTCAATTACAGAGAGTGGAATTGCCCAGGGGTAAACATATGGGAGGGAGATAACACTCTGCCCTGTGGAGGCTCTCAGAACTTTCCAGACAGACACTCTCTCTGTCTCTCACAGATCTTGCAACACTGCAGTCTGTTATAACCTCCACTAAACACAGGACAGAGAGGAGAAGTGTGATGTGAATATTTGTATACATAGATGTTGAGTTAATACCGTAGGTGTAGGGATTATCCTGTTTGAATTATTATCAATATTCAGCATTTGTAACAGAATGAACAATATATTATAGATGTCGGATCTTAATTTGAGCCAGTCTCCTATGGCAGGAAAATAATCCTGCAGCAACAGGAAACGTGAATTATGTGGATTATAGTTAATGGACATTTTTTAAATGATTGATACATTACATACAAATTAAACTTTAGAAGCCTTTTTAAACCTCAAATACACTACAAGAAATGTATCCTGCAACAGGGTGATCAATTAAGACCCTACACCTGTATATTGCTTCGGACTGTCTTCTTGGCCTTCAGTTTGTAGAGGTTGATAAACTGTCTGTCTTAGTTCACATTCTGTGCTTTTAAACCCAGGAGTCGTGTGTTGAAGGACAACGTGAGCTTAGAATGTTCTGTGTAAAGTGTGATTACATCATGATCGCCATAATAACCCATAATCAACACTCCCTCAATGTTCCCTCAACGTTAATGCAGCCCCCCCTCCTCCCAATTAGACATATCAATTACAGGACACAGCAGTCTGTCACTCACACCACTCCAGTTGTTCAAGCATGTGATGTGCTCACTTGTGGCCACAGTCTCAGCCGACTCAGCAAATAAATGTAGGGAACAATCTTAGGATCAGTCCCATCACTTAGCCAATTAGGAGATAGCGAGACAGACGACCATTACCATAAGGACCAATCAATAGCGGAAACCAGAGGTGCAGCTAGGGTTTACATTGGTTCTAATGGAGGGGACGGGGTCACCGCTCTGTTTTGACAGACAGATAGACCAACCTGTTAGAGAAGTCCAGTTACAGGATGTCAGGATTGAAAGGTTTCACCTTGATGATTGTTAACATGATAACCATTGTGGCGGTGTGCTGATCACCAGAGGAGTTTTTACTCAGTTAGCAGGAAATGGCAAGGATGTCATATAACATTTGACATTTTTCACTTCTAGTTTTGTTTGACATTTGTGGATATTTTTCAGGAAGCTGTACAGAATGACCATATATTTTGTTGATAGTTCTGACAGTTGATGAGGACAAGGAAATGGTTTTGTGATCCAGCACCTCTCTGGCCAGACAGACAGACAGTGGTGCGATAGGGAGGGTTTCTCTGCTAATCACAGGTTATTGCCCTCAGGGATCTTTATTGCAACAGACTATCTCTCTGACACCCCCCCCCCCCCCCCCCATTCATCACCATCATTCATCTCTCTCCCACCCTCTCACCCCCCCCCCCCCTCGCTCCCTCCCACCCACCCTCTTCCTCCCTCCATCCCTCCCTCTCTCTTTCCATCACATGGTCTGAGTCTCATTCTGGACACAGAGTCTCTCCAATCCTTCCCATGTTTATGCCTGTAGTATGAGCACAATTCTAGTGTCTCTGTCTTATATGTGGTGTGGACATCTACTGTAGTTGCAGCTTTGAATGTAGGCTTTAAGCCTGAAAATATTATTCTCCACTATGTCCCTATTCATGGCCACATTGAAAGAAATCACCTTTATAGTAAACATTTGCAGGTAAACAATAAAATGCAATTCCCAATGTGACGAGTAGCCAAGATTCGGGACACGATTCAGTAACAGTAGTCATTGCAGCCTAAGTTAATTTAATTCATGACTGTTTGCAAAACCAAATAGACCGTTGTGAACAGAGGGCATATTTCTTTGTAGTATACTGCATAACAACGGGGTGTGTGAGAGAGCGAGAGTGAGAGAGAGTGAGAGAGCGAGATCGAGAGACAGACAGACTGAGAGACAGAGAGAGGAGAGAAAATGAGAGGGGTGTTGTAATTAAATTAGTAAACACAGGATTGTGCCTATTAAAACTGAACACAGATGGAAAGCTATGCAATCCATCAGGAGAAGAGCGCTCACCTCGATCCAGCACCAGTGAGGGGAAAGCACAGTTGCCTGTTTTTCTTGCTAGACTAGTGTGCTAGTAGCCTACTTGTTCGACATGGGCAGGAGCAGGCCTGCGAGCAGAGGGCGAAATGTTCCTTATTTGATATTGGTCCCATTCGCTTTTCGCCAACTTTAGAATTGTAAACTAATAGAAATAGAAGTGGAAGTAAACTCAAAGTCAATTGTATTAAATTGCCAAAATGATAAAATGACTCCTCTCAATACATAAATAAAATAATTCAAAACAGGTTAATTCACCAGAAAGCATGATTTGGCCCCAGATGATAGTTTGCCTCTAAAAATAATAAACTGGAGTGCATGGAATGCTTTACTATAAAGGTGCATTTTCTATGCTGAGAATTTGTTTCCCCAAACTTGAAACTCATGCTCTGCCTATGGGAGAGGGACAGAAAGGGAGAGAGACCTGATTCAACTCAAACTAAACTGTCTATCATACAGCAGTGTGTCCAACTCCAACCCCCCACAACTGAATAGATAAGAGCATATCATGAGAGCACCGCATACATAACAGAGCTGAGAGCTCTCCAAGAATACTGTACACTACATGTGGACACCTGCTCGTTGAACGTTGTCGAACAGCTCATTCCAAAATCACGGGCATTAATATGGATTAGCCCATGCTAAAACGGCCTTCACTCTTCTGGGAAGGCTTTCCACTAGAAGATGTAGCATTTTTGTGGGGACTTGCTTCCATTCAGCCACAAGAGCATTAGTGAGGTCGGGCAGTGATGTTGTGCGATTAGGCCTGGCTCGCAGTTGGCGTTCCAATTCATATCAAAGGTTTTATATGGGGTTGCGGTCAGGTCCCTGTGCAGGCCAGTCAAGGTATTCCACACCGATCTCGACAAACAATTTCTCTATTGACCTCGCTTTGTGCACAGAGGCATTGTCACGCTGAAACAGGAAAGCGCCTTCCCCAAACTTTTGCCACAAAGTTGTATGTTGTAGCATTAAGATTTCCCTTCACTGAAACTAAGGTGCCTAGCCCGAACAGCCCCAGACATTATTCCTCATCCACCAAACTTTACAGTTGGCACTATGCATTCAGGCAGGTAGCGTTCTCCTGGCTTCCACCAAGCCCAGATTTGTCCGTAAGACTGACAGATGGTGAAGTGTGATTCATCACTCCAGATAAGGTGTGTCCACTGCTCCAATGGCGTCTGCTTTACACCACTCCAGCCGACGCTTGGCATTGCGCATTGTGATTTTAGGTTTGTGTGCGGCCGCTCGGCCATGGAAACCCATTTCATGAAGCTCCCAACGATCAATTATTGTGCTGAACTTGCTTCCAGAGGCAGTTTGGAACTCGGTAGTAAGTGTTGCAACCGAGGACAGACGACTTTACAGGTTACGCGCTTCAGCACTCGGAGGTCCATTTCTGTGAGCTTGTGTGGCCTATCACTTCGGAGTTGAGCCGTTGTTGCTCCTAGACGTTTCCACTTCACAATAAAAGCACTTACAGTTGACCGGGGAGCTCTAGAAGGGCAGAAATTTGATGAACTGACTTGTTGGAAAGGTGGCATCCTATGACGGTGCCATGTTGAAAGTCACTGAGCTTTTCAGTACGGGCCATTCTACTGCCAATGTTTGTCTATGGAGATTGCATGGCTGTGTGCTCGATTTTATACACTTGTCAGCAACGGGTGTAGCTCAAATTGCCAAATACACTAATTTGAAGGGGTGTCCACATACTTTTGTATATCCTGTGTGTGTACTTCTTCTGCTAGATACTGTAAATCTAGCCAATATAATTGGTCCATTAGAAAGCCATGTAGCTAGCTGTGATTCTAGGCAGCTAAGCATAAAATATATTACGTTTTTCCTCTCCCCTACCCCAATCCCATGGTCGTTTATATCAATAATGCAACAGATATTTTTTTTTGCATCTCCACCAATTCTTTCAGTTTTACCATCTCACCACCAGGAGGTGCTGTAACACCTTCAGCACCCCTACTTCTTGAAGCTATGCCTCTTTCCCTAGCAGAGTGTTGGTTCTTCCATTCATTTGAATAATGAAAGTATGAGAAGCAGGGAGACCTTGTAAACTGGAACATTGTACTGTATTTCAGCATTATTAAACATTATAAACTGGGTGGTTCAAGCCCTGAATGCTGATTGGCCTTCAGCCGTGATATATCAGACCGTATACCACGTGTATGAGAAAACATGTATTTTTCTGCTCTAATTATATTGGTAACCAGTTTATAATTGCAATTAGGCACCTCTGAGGTTTGTGGTATATGGTCAATATTCCACGGCTAAGGGCTGTATCTAGGCACTCCGAGTTGCGTTGTGCGTAAAAAAGCCCTTAGTCGTGTTATATTGGCCATATACCACACTCCCTTGTGCCGTATTACTTAATTGTTAAAACGTGTTGTTTGGATCCTAGATGCTGATTGGTTTGATAGCAGGGAGTTATAGCATCACAATCATTACATTCTCCGGGTAATGCCTGGACAGTCCCATTAGATTTATCAATGCACATACAGACGTAGGATCTTAATTTGAGACAGTTTGCTACAGCAGGAAAATAATCCTGCAGCAATAGGACATTTTTATTATTATGTGGATTATAATTAATGGACTTTTTTCTGGGAAAATGTCAGTGTAAATTACAAACTTCAGAATCCTTTTTGAACCTCAAATATAGTTTTACATTTCCTGCATTGTAAGAAAGTTGTCCTGCAACAGGGTGATCAAATTAAGATCCTACATCCATAAACGCAGTTCTTCTTCTTAAATTGAATAGATCACTTGAAACTGCTGCATTTCTCGAATTACAAAAGCAAAGCTTTAGATATAAAACCTCTCCTTGAGGAGTTGAGGACAACCTCAAATGGAGGGTCAAGGATATTTTTGTGACATATTTTGGTCGATAGTGATGGCTCTAGAATGTACTGTCCCCAATGAGGTCTTGAATAATGACTAAATGACTTGAATGTGTATTATAAATATAATACATCCATAGCCTTCAACACGTTGTTTTTTTAAATGTACGGCACAGTAGTAGTGAATGGCGAAGGTTCATAAAGATGGAGGCCCCAAGTACTTACCACAAACACATCATTTGCTATGTTCGCCATATTGTACAATACTCTCCATTACTCTTTTTTTGGTATTGGCATTAGCACACTATACATGATCCCAATAAAAATACAAAATAAAGTAGACTGTGCTAATTTATCCCCCTAGAGTTTGTGTGCTCCCCTGCGGAAATCTAATTAGCATAATACGTGAACAAATTCCCATCAGATATCTTTTTTTGCATTGGCTGCGTCTCAATCCACCACATTCCGCATCTGCGGTGGAAGGTAGCCGAGCTACGGCATTGTAAGGTAGCCGAGCTAAGGCATTGTAAGGTAGCCGAGCTACGGCATTGTAAGGTAGCCGAGCTAAGGCATTGTAAGGTAGCCGAGCTACAGCGCTGTAAGGTAGTCGAGCAACATCGTTGTAAGGTAGCCGAGCTACGACGTTGTAAGGTAGCCGAGCTACATCGTTGTAAGGTAGCCGAGCTACAGCGTTGTAAGGTAGCCGAGCTACAGCGCTGTAAGGTAGTCGAGCTACATCGTTGTAAGGTAGCCGAGCTACAGCGTTGTAAGGTAGCCGAGCTACAGCGTTGTAAGGTAGCCGAGCTACAGCGCTGTAAGGTAGTCGAGCTACATCGTTGTAAGGTAGCCGAGCTACAGCGTTGTAAGGTAGCCGAGCTACAGCGTTGTAAGGTAGCCGAGCTACAGCGCTGTAAGGTGGTCGAGCTACATCGTTGTAAGGTAGTCGAGCTACATCGTTGTAAGGTAGCCGAGCTACAGCGTTGTAAGGTAGCCCGAGCTACAGCGCTGTAAGGTAGTCAAGCTACATCCTTGTTTGTCAGACCATGAGACATCGCGAAAGTCAGTCTTCTCACATATGGTAGTAGGTGCGAGGTGCACCAGTTTGAGTGTGTCAACAACTACAACACTTCTGGGTTTCCTGTGTGTATCAAAAATGGTCCACCACCCAAAGGACATCCAGTCAACTTGACACAACTGTGGGAAGCATTGGAGTCAACATGGACCAGCATCCCTGTGGAATGCTTTCGGCACCTTGTAGTCCATGCCCCGACGAATTGAGGCTGTTTTGAGGTCATTAGGGGTTGCAACAAAATATTAGGAAGATGTTCCTATTGTTTTGTACACTCAGTGTGTATGGAAGTAGTTTTGTGCAAAAAAGAGGTTAAATATGGGTAATACAAATAAAATAAAATCTCTCAAATATAGGACAGACACTTTAAAAAAAAACTTCCTTTTGATTTATTTATTGACTATCTGTTTTTCGATATATGAATCTGTTATTCAATGCATTTCTAAAGTCTAATAGTAGTATGATCAAATTCAATGTTTCATCCAGTAACCTTTAACATATTTCTTTGATACCTTAAAGGGGCCTAAAATAAAAAATCTAATAGATAAATGATCCTTGGTATGGTCATCATAAAACAATTCCACAATGTTAGCTTAGTAGATTCCTTGTAAATGCCTCATTCTGGGGTTTCCTGTAGTTTTGGAACCTTGCAATTTACCTGTTAAAAGTTTTTCTATCATTGGGATCAGGTGGGATTGATTATCCCAGTTCTAGCCTGAAGGTCTTTGAGATGAATAGATCATTATGGTGTGTTTTGCGGTACTGTAGACTCCCTTCAGTAGTCAGACAGGTGTGTTGGATGGCATCAGAATGTTATGAGACATCGCCCATAAGGACCTGGATGAATCCACACAAGTTATTACTCCAGTCTGAGGCTGACGTTTGTCTTCATCAATTCTTAAACTCATAAGACTCCTTGCCTTTCTCCCTCTCCAAATTGTACAATCTATCAGCCAGCTCCAATTCTTTTCCCTTCCTCCCTCCTTTCCTCTCTCTCCTCATGTCGCCCTCTTTCTGCAGAAGGCAACGGAGTGGCAGTGGATCGTGATATTATCCCCAGGCTGTGAGAGGATGGGCTTTATTTTGCAGTGGTAATGACTAGCAGCCTCCTTTCCCTTCTCTTTCACCCCGTCTCTCCTTTACCCTCCCTCTACCCTCCCTTCTCTCCTTCACCCTCCCTCTACCCTCCCTTCTCTCCTTCACCCTCCCTCTACCCTCCCTTCTCTCCTTCACCCTCCCTCTACCCTCCCTTCTCTCCTTCACCCTCCCTCTACCCTCCCTTCTCTCCTTCACCGTCCCTCTACCCACCCTTCTCTCCTTCACCCTCCCTCGACCCTCCGTTCTCTCCTTCACCCACCCTCCCTCTACCCTCCCTTCTCTCCTTCACCCTCCCTCCACCCTCCCTTCTCTCCTTCACCCTCCCTCTACCCTCCCTTCTCTCCTTCACCCTCCCTCTACCCTCCCTTCTCTCCTTCACCCTCCCTCTACCCTCCCTTCTCTCCTTCACCGTCCCTCTACCCTCCCTTCTCTCCTTCACCGTCCCTCCACCACCCTCCCTTCTCTCCTTCACCCTCCCTCTACCCTCCCTTCTCTCCTTCACCCTCCCTCTACCCTCCCTTCTCTCCTTCACCCTCCATCGACCCTCCGTCCTCTCCTTCACCCTCCCTCTACCCTCCCTTCTCTCCTTCACCCTCCCCCACCCTTTCCCTGCAGCCCCCTCTCTCTGGCCTGTCTCGTTCATCTAGTTGGTGGTATGTCATGGTGGTGGACTGCTGCCCTGGTCTGTCATCCACCCCTCTCACTAATTACGGCCCAGACAAAGGCATCTGATTCCCCGTCTCTGTCAGCCCCAGTGTAGAAGAGAGTTCATTTCACACTTACTGCATGCTTTAATTAATAGAGGGGGGAAAACAAGGAGATACACACCCATCTCCTACAGGGGGTGGGGGAGTCGGGGGGTGGTATTTGTGTGTGTGCACGCGCGCATGCGTACAAGTTTGTGTTCTTTCATGTACGTGTGTGTACCCTGTGATTAGTATGAGTTGTTTATTCATCTTGTTTCTGTTTGTGTGGGTGTGTTTCTACAGGACACGTTAGGTCTTTTGTCTGCCATCAGTTTAAATTACATATATTATTTTCTCTCTGTCTGCACCTTAGTGTGTTTTATTTTTAGATGTATTTTAACGAGAACTAAATTGGATTATAATGGCTCATTAACGGGTACAGCCTTGCTCTGTTATCTCTGATCTGTCCTCTGCACTGGCAGCTGCAATGTGAAGAGCATCACTACTACAACACAGCTCACTCTCAACACAATACTTTCTTTCTCTCAACACAATACTCACTCTCTTTCACTCTCAACACAATACTTTCTTTCTCTCAACACAATACTCACTCTCTTTTACTCTAAACACAATACTTTCTTTCTCTCAACACAATACTCACTCTCAACACATTACTTTCTTTCTCTCAACACAATACTCACTCTCTTTCACTCTCAACACAATACTTTCTTTCTCTCAACACAATACTCACTCTCTTTCACTCTCAACACAATACTTACTATCTCTCACTCTCAACACAATACTTACTCTATCTCAATACAATACTTACTCTCTCTCAATACAATACTTACTCTCTCAACACAATACTTTCTTTCTCTCAACACAATACTCACTCTCTTTCACTCTCAACACAATACTCACTCTCTTTCACTCCCAATACAATACTTACTCTCTCTCAATACAATACTTACTCTTTCTCACTCTCAACACAATACTTTCTTTCTCACAACACAATACTCACTCTCTTTCACTCTCAACACAATACTCACTCTCAACACAATACTTTCTCTCTCTCAATACAATACTTACTCTCTCTCTCTTACTCGTTTAACACAACATTTACTCTCACTCTCTCTTGCAACACAATACTTACTCTCTCTCACTCAAGCATTTCGCTACACTCGCATTAACATCTGCTAACCATGTGTATGTGACAAATACATTTGATTTGATCAATCTCTCTCGCTCTCTCAACGCAATGCTTACTCTCTCAACACAATGCTTTCTCACTCTCTGTCTCTGTCTCTGTCTCTCTCTCTGTCTGTCTGTCTGTCTGTCTCTCAACACAATACTTTCTCTGTCTCTGTCTCTCTCTCTCTCTCTCTCTCAACACAATACTTACTCTCACTCACTCTCTGTCTCAACACAATAGTCTCTATGCATCTCACTAACTCTCAACACAATACAACAACAGGCAGACACAGCACGGAGCTACCTTGGTCATGGTGTTGTTGAGGTACAGATGGATGACAGCAGTATCTATTATGGTTGAGTTTATCAGAGTGAGTAAGGCAAACGATTTCAGCTGTTTCCATGGCTATTGTCTAACCACGGCTGAATCCTCTACCTAGCATGGCAGTCTATGACTAGCAGTTTCACACCTGTTCCAGTGTTGCTTTCTTTCACTATGTGCCTCTTCATGCGTTATTTGTATCTCTCGCTGCATGACTTCAAATAAAATAAAATACAACTTAATTGGTCACATACAACAGGTTTAGAATTTAGAGTGAAATGCTTACTTACAAGCCCATTGCCAACAGTGCAGAGTTAAAAATTAAGACAAATATTTGCTAAATAAAAAAAGGAAATTGTAACACAATAAAAACAATAATGAGGCTATATACAAGGAGTATCAGTACTGAGTCAATATGCAGGGGTACTAGGTAATTGAGGTAATACTGTATGTACATGTGGGTAGGGGTAAAAGTGACTGGGCAACCAGGATATATAATAAAGTGTGAAAGTGTGTCTATGTCTGAGTGTGTGTGTGTGGCGTCAATGTGTGTGTGTTGTGTGTGTGTGTGTGTGTGCGTGTGTGCGTGTGTGTGTGTGTGTGTGTGTGTGTGTTGGAGTATCAGTGTAGTATGTGTGAGTGTGTAGGTAGAGTCTGGTGGGTGCGCATAGAGCCAGTGCCAGTGTCAGTGTAAATACATTAAGATAAATAATAAAGGTTGTAGCCATTGGATGAACTGTTCAGCAGTATTATGGCTTGGGGGTAGTAACTGTTCAGGTGCCTTTTGGTCCCAGACTTGGCGCTCTTGCACCACTTGACGTGCGGTAGCAGAGAAAAGAGTCTATGACTTGGGTGGCTGGAGTCTTGGACAATTTTTAGGGCCTTCATCTGATATAGAGGTCCTGGATGGCAGGGAGTTCGGCCCAAGTGATGTACACTACCCTTTGTAGCGCCTTGTGGTCGGATGCCGAGCAGTTGTCATACCAAGCAGTGACGCAGTCTGTCAAGATGCTCTCAATGGTGCAACTATAGAACTTTTTGAGGATCTGAAGTCCAAGGCCAAATCTTTTCAGCCTCTTAAGGGGGAAGAGGTGTTTGCTGTGCCCTCTTCATGACTGTGTTGGTGTGTTTGGACCATGATAGGTTCTTAGTGATGTGAACACCGAGGAACTTGAAGCTCTCGTCCCTTTCCACTAGAGCCCGTCGATGTGAATAGGGGCATTCCCCCGGCCCTCCGTTTCTTGTATCTCCTTTGTTTTGCCCACATTGAGGGAGAGGTTGTTGTCCTGGCACCACACTCCCTATAAGTTGTCTCATGGTTGTCAGTGTTCAGGCCTACCACCGTGGTGTCGTTGGCAAACTTAATGATGATGTTGGAGTCGTGCTTAGCCACGCAGTCGTGGGTGAACAGGGAGTACAGGAGGAGACTGAGCACACACCCCGAGGGGCCCCCGTGTTGAGGGTCAGCGTGGTCGATGTATGCATCCATAAGCATCTTTAGTTGTCAGGATATCTACAGTTGAAGTCGGAAGTTTACATACACTTAGGTTGGAGTCATTAAAACTCATTTTTCAAACACCCCACAAGTTTCTTGTTAACAAACTATAGTTTTGAAAAGTTGATAGTAGGACATCTACTTTGTGCATGACACAAGTAATTTATCCAACAATTGTTTACTCACAGATTATTTCACTTATAATTCATTGTATCACAATTCCAGTGGGTCTGAAGTTTACATGCAATAACTTGACTGTGCCTTTAAACAGCTTGGAAAATTCCAGAACATTTCTGATAGGCTAATTGACATAATTTGAGTCAATTGGAGTCATACCTGTGGATGTATTTCAAGGCCTACCTTCAGACTCAGTGCCTCTTTGCTTGACATCATGGGAAAATCAAAAGAAATCAGCCAAGTCCTCAGAAAGAAAATTGTAGACCTCCACAAGTCTGGTTCCTCCTTGGGAGCAATTTCCAAATGCCTGAAGGTGCCACGTTCATCTGTACAAACAAATAGTACGCAAGTATAAACACCATGGGACCACGCAGCCGTCATACCGCTCAGGAAGGAGACGCGTTCTGTCTCCTAGAGATGAAAGTACTTTGGTGCAAAAAGTGAAAATCAATAGTTAGTTTTTATCAAAGATTCTCTGTAATGAGTTATTACGTGATTAGACTGATTAATCATGTAACCGTAATTACTAGGAAGTCGGGGCACCAAGGAAAAATATTCAGATTACAAAGTTATCATTTCCTAAAATGACTTTTCAGATATTTTATCTGATCTATTAGTCTTCGAATTAATGAATTATTTACTACCTCACGTTAGTCTCATTCCAAACGTCGTAAATTGTTGGTTATCTTCATGAACCCAGTCTCAGTACGAGTCATCCATACATCAATTGTCTTAAATCATTTATTTATTACTAACTAAGTAATTCACAGAAATGCATGAAAAAACAAACAAGGTAAATGTGGTTACATGAAATGATAGGAGAATGTGCCCTAGTGGGCTAAACCGGCATGGGGGCTTGTTAGACAAAAGGGGAAGTGGGGGTCGACTAAGAAGTCACTACAGAGATAATAATTCTAACAATTGAAATGCTAATCCTTTACACATGAACGCTCACTCATTCGGGAACAATTGCAATCAGTATATATATATTTACGCTCAGTGTGTCGTCTTGATCGCTGGTGAAAAGTTTGTTTCTTTTGTAGAATTGTCCGTCTCTCTCCCTCTCTCTCTCGGTTGTGGTTAGAGATGATTGTTCAGAGTGACATTCGTTATAGATTGGATGTTTTTTGGCGGTTGTCGTTCTTCGCGTTCAATGATACCGAATTTCTAGCTGCAGACTAGTAATTAATATCAAAGACTTGTTCTTATTCTGTCGGTATCGATAGTCTAAGAGTTTAGCGTGGTATGGTTAAAAGATTCAGCAATGGTCTACAACCTTTGTCCTCATAATGGAGAAAAACCTGGTCTGCAACCTTTAGCCATCTCGTAATTGAGGTAAGCTCGGTCTGCTGATCGAACACCCGAGTGGGGGTTTTATTCGGAAGGGCTGAAGAGGGCTGTCCCAGGATGTCTGACCCTAACTGGGCTCAGGGGTGGTCCTCTGATTTAGTTCAAATCAAAAGGGAATTGTATTTTTCTTCATTAAACAGTCCAAAATCACATTACACAATTATACAAACAGTATCATACTCACTCATTCATCTTATACAACAATTAGATGTAAACTTCATATCTGAGGCTATTCTATAAACAGCATTATGGTAATGTGGCCACACCGTCTCCCATGAGCTTCCCCAAGTTGTGACAAATGGACCAGTTCGTAACTGAATTCTTCAGGGATCTTTTATACTTTCTCCGGAACATGAAATTCGTTCGTACCTCAAGTTCTGTGAGGTGGAAGGATTTCCTTGGTTCTCCATGAAAATCTACTCTCTCTGTACTGCGTGTCCTTGAGGAGATTCTCAGGAATTTATGACATCTCTCTGACCACAGCAACCTAGTTGAAGGAGGAAAGGGGGAGGAAGGGAGATGGGGCTTGCTATACCTAAAGAGGCCAACTTCATGACAGTGGGCAGAACTGAAAAGGCGTGTGCGAGCAAGGAGGCCTTACAAACCTGACTCAGTTACTCCAGCTCTGTCAGGAGGAATGGGCCAAAATTCACCCAACTTATTGTGGGAAAAGTTAACCATTCCAAACACTCCCAAATACTAATTGAGTGTTTGTAAACTTCTGACCCACTGGGAATGTGATGAAAGAAATAAAAGCCGAAATAAATAATTCTCTCTACTATTATTCTGACATTTCACATTCTTAAAATAAAGTGGTGATCCTAACTGACCTTTGACAGGGAATTTGTACTGGGATTAAATGTCAGGAATTGTGAAAAACTGAGTTTAAATGTATTTGACTAAGGTGTATGTAAATGTCCGACTTCAACTGTATGTACACAACATTAGGAACACCTGCTCTTTCAATGACATGGACTGACCAAGTGAATCCAGCTGAAAACTATGATCCCTTATTGATGTCACTTGTTAAATCCACTCCATTCAGAGGGTGAATGAGCAAAACAAAATATTTAAGTGCGTATGGTAGTAGGTGTGGTAGTAGGTGCCAGGCACACCTGTTTCAGAGTGTCAAGAACTGCAACGAGGCTGGGTTTTTCACACTCAACAATTTCCTGTGTGTATCAAGAATGGTCCACCACCCAAAGGACATCCAGCCAACTTGACACAACTGTGGGAAGCATTTAAATCAACATCCGCCAGCATTCCTGTGGAACACTTTCAACACCTTGTAGAGTCCATGCCCTGACGAATTGAGGCTGTTCCTTGTTCAAAAGGCAGTGCAACACTATATTAGGAAGGTGTTCCTAATTGTATTATGTACATGCTTTGTGTGTACACGTCACATAGATTTCCACTCATACCTAATATACATCTCATTATGCCAACCAGCGAGGATGATGCCTAGGCAGTTACACTTTAACAGTACTGCATGACCAGACAGACAGTATTTCTCTCAATATTTCTATAATGTGAATATGTAAAGCCATGTAGTGTAGCTCTGCTCAGACCTGTGTGAGTTTTGTGCGTACGTGTGTGTGTGTGTATGCGCGCGTGCATGTGTGTGTGTTTGTGTGGGTGGGTGCGTGCGTGTGTGAGTATGCACTCATGTGTGTTGAGATTGTTATGCGTCCTGTCTACTCATTTGTTAATAAATAAATAATTCCAGATGTTTCCTTAACTGGAACTTCAGGGAGACCGCAGTATGAAAATACAAAACCGAGCTAACCATCTGTGTAGTTGGTGCATTGAATTCATGTGTTGAGTTCACCGAAGTACAATATTCATATTGTACTGTACATAGGTGTTGAAACATTATTTTCCTTCAGAAGTACTGTGTCAGTTCTAAAGAATAAAAATATGTCTGCTGTGGAAATCCACTTTAAGAGCTACACACTGCTTTCAATTAGGACTGTGTTTCATACGGTGAGAAAAGGGGCTGTTGATACGGCTGTCATTCCTCACGTTGCCACAGTTGAAGATGGAGTCATTGTTTCTCCTGATCAGCATCCAGTAGCTGGGACTTCTACATGCCATGTTCAACTGAGGCTTTTTGTCCCCTGCGTGGTACAGTCCTCTAATACAGTATAGTGTGGGTCACTCATGGTCAAATACAGCACTTCTCAGGCCTTTGCCTCTCTTAGTCTCAGTGTCTATGTCTAGCTAGTGGGAAATAACTAGCTAGTAGTGCATAACTAACTAGACGTGCATAACTAGCTAGACATGCATAACTAGCTAGACGTGCATAACTAACTAGACGTGCATAACTAGCTAGACATGCATAACTAGCTAGTGGTGCATAACTAGCTAGTGGTGCATAACTAGCTAGATGTGCATAACCAGCTAGTGGTGCATAACTAGCTCGACAAGCATAACTAGCTAGAAGTGCATAACTAGCTAGAAGTGCATAACTAGCTAGTGGTGCATAGCTAGCTAGATGTGCAAAACTAGCTATTGGTACATAACTAGCTAGATGTGCATAACTAGCTAGATGTGCATAACTAGCAAGTGGTGCATAACTAGCTAGTAGTGCATAACTAGCTTGACATGAATAACTAGCTAGTGGTGCATAGCTAGCTAGTGGCGCATAACTAGCTAGACGTAAATAACTGGCTAATGGTGCATAACTAGCTAGTGGTGCATAACTAGCTAGATGTGCATACAGTATCTAGCTAGATGTGCATAACAAGCTAGTGGTGCATAACTTGCTAGAAATACATAACTAGCTAGAAGTGCATAACTAGCTATTGGTGCATAACTAGCTAGGGGTGTATAACTAGCTAGGCATGCATAACTAGCTATTGGTGCATAACCAGCTAGACATGCATAACTAGCTAGATATGCATAACTAGCTAGTGGTGCAAATCTAGCTAGAAGTGCATAACTAGCTTGACATGCATAACAAGCTAGTTGTGCATAGCTAGCTAGAGGTGCATAACTAGCTAGACATGCATAACTAGCTAGTGATGTATAACTAGCTAGACGTGCATAACTGGCTAGTGGTGCATAACTAGCTAGATGTGTATAACTAGCTAGAAGTACGTAACTAGCTAGACTTGCATAACTAGCTAGTGGTGCATAGCTAACTAGATGTGCATAACTAGCTAGTGGTGCATAACTAGCTAGTGGTGCATAACTAGCTAGATGTGCAAAACCAGCTAGTGGTGCATAACTAGCTAGACATGCATAACTAGCTAGAAGTGCATAACTAGCTAGACGTGCATAACTAGCTAGTGGTGCATAACTAGCTAGATGTGCATAACCAGCTAGTGGTGTATAACTAGCTCGACATGCATAACTAGGTAGAAGTGCATAACTAGCTAGAATTGCACAACTAGCTAGAAGTGCATAATTAGCTAGTGGTTCATAGCTAGCTAGATGTGCATAACTAGCTATTGGTGCATAACTAGCTAGTGATGCATAACTAGCTAGAAGTGCATAACTAGCTAGTGGTGCATAACTAGCTAGACGTGCATAACTAGCTAGTGGTGCATAACTAGCTAGTGGTGCATAACTAGCTAGATGTGCATAACCAGCTAGTGGTGCATAACTAGCTAGACATGCATAACTAGCTAGAAGTGCATAACTATCTGTTGGAGCACCACTAGCTGGTTATGCACAACTAGCTAGAAGTGCATAACTAGCTTGACATGCATAACAAGCTAGTGGTGCATAGCTAGCTAGAGGCGCATAATTAGCTACACATGCATAACTAGCTAGAAGTGCATAACTAGCTATTGGTGCATAACTAGCTAGATGTGTATAACTAGCTAAAAGTGCGTAACTAGCTAGACTTTCATAACTAGCTAGTGGTGCATAGCTAGCTAGACGTGCATAACTAGCTAGTGGTGCATAACTAGCTAGACGTGCATAACCAGCTAGTGGTGCATAACTAGCTAGACATGCATAACTAGCTAGAAGTGCATAAATAGCTAGAAGGGCATAACTAGCTAGAAGTGCATAACTAGCTAGTTGTGCATAGCTAGCTAGATGTGCATAACTAGCTATTGATGCATAACTAGCTAGACGTGCATAACTAGCTAGTGGTGCATAACTAGCTAGAAGTGCATAACTAGCTTGACATGCATAACAAGCTAGTGGTGCATAGCTAGCTAGACGTGCATAACCAGCTAGTGGTGCATAATTAGCTAGACATGCATAACTAGCTAGAAGTGCATAACTAGCTAGACGTGCACAACTAGCTAGTGGTGCATAACTAGCTAGACATGCATAACTAGCTAGATGTGCATAACTATCTAGTGGTGCATAACTAGCTAGAAGTGCATAACTAGCGTGACATGCATAACAAGCTGGTGGTGCATAGCTAGCTAGAGGTGCATAACTAGCTAGACATGCATAACTAGCTAGTGATGTATAACTAGCTGGACGTGCATAACTGGCAAGTGGTGCATAACTAGATAGATGTGTATAATTAGCTAGAAGTGTGTAACTAGCTAGACTTGCATAACTAGCTAGTGGTGCATAAATAGCTAGAAGTGCATAACTAGCTAGTGTTGCATAACTAGCTAGTGGTGTATAACAAGCTAGAGGTGCAGAACTAGCTTGACATGCATAACAAGCTAGTGGTGCATAACTAGCTAGACGTGCATAACTAGCTAGTGGTCATAACTAGCTAGTGGTGCATAACTAGCTAGATGTGCATAACCAGCTAGTGGTGCATAACTAGCTACACATGCATAACTAGCTAGAAGTGCATAACTAGCTGTTGGAGCACCACTAGCTGGTTATGCACAACTAGCTAGAAGTGCATAACTAGCTTGACATGCATAACAAGCTAGTGGTGCATAGCTAGCTAGAGGCGCATAATTAGCTACACATGCATAACTAGCTAGAAGTGCATAACTAGCTATTGGTGCATAACTAGCTAGATGTGTATAACTAGCTAGAAGTGCGTAACTAGCTAGACTTTCATAACTAGCTAGTGGTGCATAGCTAGCTAGACGTGCATAACTAGCTAGTGGTGCATAACTAGCTAGACGAGCATAACTAGCTAGTGGTGCATAACAAGCTAGACATGCATAACTAGCTAGTGGTGCATAACTAGCTCGACATGCTTAACTAGCTAGAAGTGCATAAATAGCTAGAAGTGCATAACTAGCCAGAAGTGCATAACTAGCTAGTGGTGCATAGCTAGCTAGATCTGCATAACTAGCTATTGGTGCATAACTAAATAGAAGTGCATAACTAGCTAGTGGTGCATAGCTTGCTAGTGGCGCATAACTAGCTTGACATGCATAATTAGCTAGACGTGCATAACTGGCTAGTGGTGCATAACTAGCTAGACGTGCATAACTAGCTAGTGGTCATAACTAGCAAGTGGTGCATAACTAGCTAGATGTGCATAACCAGCTAGTGGTGCATAACTAGCTAGACATGCATAACTAGCTAGAAGTGTATAACTAGCTGTTGGAGCACCACTAGCTGGTTATGCACAACTAGCTAGAAGTGCATAACTAGCTTGACATGCATAACAAGCTAGTGGTGCATAGCTAGCTAGAGGCGCATAATTAGCTACACATGCATAACTAGCTAGAAGTGCATAACTAGCTATTGGTGCATAACTAGCTAGATGTGTATAACTAGCTAGAAGTGCGTAACTAGCTAGACTTTCATAACTAGCTAGTGGTGCATAGCTAGCTAGACGTGCATAACTAGCTAGTGGTGCATAACTAGCTAGACATGCATAACTAGCTAGACATTCATAACTAGCTAGATGTGCATAACTATCTAGTGGTGCATAACTAGTTAGAAGTGCATAACTAGCGTGACATGCATAACAAGCTGGTGGTGCATAGCTAGCTAGAGGTGCATAACTAGCTAGACATGCATAACTAGCTAGTGATGTATAACTAGCTGGACATGCATAACTGGCTAGTGGTGCATAACTAGCTAGATGTGTATAATTACCTAGAAGTGTGTAACTAGCTAGACTTGCATAACTAGCTAGTGGTGCATAACTAGCTAGATGTGCATAACCAGCTAGTGGTGCATAACTAGCTACACATGCATAACTAGCTAGAAGTGCATAACTAGCTGTTGGAGCACCACTAGCTGGTTATGCACAACTAGATAGAAGTGCATAAATAGCTAGAAGTGCATAACTAGCTAGAAGTGCATAACTAGCTAGTTGTGCATAGCTAGCTAGATGTGCATAACTAGCTATTGATGCATAACTAGCTAGACGTGCATAACTAGCTAGTGGTGCACAACTAGCTAGGTGTGCATAACTAGCTACAGGTGCATAACTAGCTTGAAGTGCATAACTAGCTTGACATGCATAACAAGCTAGTGGTGCATAGCTAGCTAGACTTTCATAACCAGCTAGTGGTGCATAATTAGCTAGACATGCATAACTAGCTAGAAGTGCATAACTAGCTAGACGTGCATAACTAGCTAGTGGTGCATAACTAGCTAGACATGCATAACTAGCTAGATGTGCATAACTAGCAAGTGGTGCATAACTAGCTAGAAGTGCATAACTAGCGTGACATGCATAACAAGCTAGTGATGTATAACTAGCTGGACGTGCATAACTGGCTAGTGGTGCATAACTAGCTAGATGTGTATAATTAGCTAGAAGTGCATAACTAGCTAGTGGTGCATAACAAGCTAGATAACTAGCTAGATGTGCCTAACTAGCTAGTGGTCATAACTAGCTAGTGGTGCATAACTAGCTAGATGTGCATAACCAGCTAGTGGTGCATAACTAGCTAGTGGTGATTAGCTAGCTAGAGGCGCATAACTAGCTAGATGTACATAACCAGCTAGATGTGCATACAGTATCTAGCTAGATGTGCATAACCAGCTAGTGGTGCATAACTAGCTAGACATGCATAACTAGCTAGTGGTCCATAGCTAGCTAGAGGCGCATAACTAGCTAGACATGCATAACACTGCTAGTGATCCATAACTAGCTAGACGTGCATAACTAGCTAGTGGTGCATACAGTATCTAGCTAGATGTGCATAACAAGCTAGTGGTGCATAACTAGCTAGACATGCATAACTAGCTAATGGTCCATAGCTAGCTAGAGGCGCATAACTAGCAAGACATGCATAACTAGCTAGTGATGCATAACTAGCTAGACGTGCATAACTAGCTAGTGGTGCATAACTAGCTAGACATGCATAACTAGCTAGACATGCATAACTAGCTAGTGGTCCATAGCTAGCTAGACGTGCATAACCAACTAGTGGTGCATAATTAGCTAGACATGCATAACTAGCTAGAAGTGCATAACTAGCTAGATGTGCATAACTAGCTAGTGGTGCATAACTAGCTAGTGGTGCATAACTAGCTAGACGTGCATAACTAGCTTGTGGTGCATAACTAGCTAGTGGTGCATAACTAGCTAGATGTGCATAACTAGCTAGATGTGGATAACCAGCTAGTGGTGCATAAATAGCTTGACATGCATAACTAGCTAGAAGTGCATAACTAGCTAGAAGTGCATAGCTAGCTAGATGTGCATAACTAGCTATTGTGCATAACTAGCTAGACATGCATAACTAGCTAGGTGTGCATAACTAGCTACAGGTGCATAACTAGCTAGAAGTGCATAACTAGCTTGACACGCATAACTAGCTCGTGGTGCATAGCTAGCTAGTGGCACATAACTAGCTAGACATGCATAACTAGCTAGACGTGCATAACTGGCTAGTGGTGCATAACTAGCTAGACGTGCATAACTAGCTAGTGGTCATAACTAGCTAGTGGTGCATAACTAGCTCGACATGCATAACTAGCTAGAAGTGCATAACTAGCTAGAAGTGCATAGCTAGCTAGATGTGCATAACTAGCTATTGTGCACAACTAGCTAGACATGCATAACTAGCTAGGTGTGCATAACTAGCTACAGGTGCATACCTAGCTAAAAGTGCATAACTTGCTTGACACGCATAACTAGCTTGTGGTGCATAGCTAGCTAGTGGCACATAACTAGCTAGACATGCATAACTAGCTAGACGTGCATAACTGGCTAGTTGTGCATAACTAGCTAGACGTGCATAACTAGCTAGTGGTCATAACTAACTAGTGGTGCATAACAAGCTAGATGTGCATACAATATCTAGCTAGATGTGCATAACCAGCTAGTGGTGCATAACTAGCTAGACATGCATAACTAGCTAGAAGTGCATAACTAGCTAGTGGTGCATAACTAGCTAGACATGCATAACTAGCTAGACATGCATAACTAGCTAGATGTGCATAACTAGCTAGTGGTGCATAACTAGCTAGATGTGCATACAGTATCTAGCTAGATGTGCATAACCAGCTAGTGGTGCATAACTAGCTAGACATGCATAACTAGCTAGTGGTCCATAGCTAGCTAGAGGCGCATAACTAGCTAGACATGCATAACTAGCTAGTGATGTATAACTAGCTAGACGTGCATAACTGGCTATTGGTGCATAACTAGCTAGATGTGTATAACTAGCTAAAGTGCGTAACTAGCTAGACTTGCATAACTAGCTAGTGGTGATTAGCTAGCTAGAGGCGCATAACTAGCTAGACATGCATAACTAGCTAGTGATGTATAAGTAGCTAGACTTGCATAACTAGCTAGTGGTGCATAGCTAGCTAGACGTGCATAACTAGCTAGTGGTGCATAACTAGCTAGTGGTGCATAACTAGCTAGACGTGCATAACTAGCTAGTGGTGCATAACTAGCTAGTGGTGCATAACTAGCTAGATGTGCATAACCAGCTAGTGGTGCATAACTAGCTCGACATGCATAACTAGCTAGAAGTGCATAACTAGCTAGAAGTGCATAGCTAGCTAGATGTGCATAACTTGCTATTGTGCATAACTAACTAGACATGCATAACTAGCTAAGTGTGCATAACTAGCTACAGGTGCATAACTAGCTAGAAGTGCATAACTAGCTTGACACGCATAACTAGCTTGTGGCGCATAGCTAGCTAGTGGCACATAACTAGCTAGACATGCATAACTAGCTAGACGTGCATAACTGGCTAGTGGTGCATAACTAGCTAGACGTGCATAACTAGCTAGTGGTCATAACTAGCTAGTGGTGCATAACTAGCTAGATGTGCATACAGTATCTAGCTAGATGTGCATAACCAGCTAGTGGTGCATAACTAGCTAGACATGCATAACTAGCTAGAAGTGCATAACTAGCTGTTGGTGCATAACTAGCTAGACATGCATAACTAGCTAGACATGCATAACTAGCTAGATGTGCATAACTAGCTAGTGGTGTATAATTAGCTAGAAGTGCATAACTAGCTTGACATGCATAACAAACTAGTGGTTTATAGCTAGCTAGAGGAGCATAACTAGCTACACATGCATAACTAGCTAGTGATGTTTAACTAGCTAGACATGCATAACTGGCTAGTGGTGCATACCTAGCTAGATGTGCATAACTAGCTAGAAGTGCGTAACTAGCTAGACTTGCATAACTAGCTAGTGGTGCATAGTTAGCTAGACATGCATAACTAGCTAGTGGTGCATAACTAGCTAGTGGTGTATAACTAGCTAAACATGCATAACTAGCTAGTGGTGCATAACTAGCTAGAAGTGCATAACTAGCTTGACGTGCAATACTAGCTAGTGGTGCATAGCTAGCTAGTGTTGCATAACTAGCTAGACATGCATAACTAGCAAATGATGTAAAACTAGCTAGACGTGCATAACTGGCTAGTGGTGCATAACTAGCTAGATGTACATAACTAGCTAGTGGTGCATAACTAGCTAGACGTGTATAACTAGCTAGACGTGCATAACTAGCTTGTGGTGCATACCTAGCTGGACATTAATAACTAGCTAGTGGTGCAGAACTATCTAGACGTGCATAACTAGCTACAGGTGCATAAGTAGCTACAGGTGCTGTAACATACACTCCCACTTGGAAATTGTTTAACATTTGAATCACAATTTCTCCCAGCAATCATAATTTGTAGTATAGGGCAGTAATTACACCAGATGATTACATGAGAGTGGAAGTACAATAGAGAATTCAATTGCAGACTGACTATACACATTTTTTTGCTTTTCGTAACTGTTTTATGTTAGGGTATTATTGATGAGAAATCCAGGTGTCTACGATGAAATAGCTTGATTGTGTGCTCATCAAATAATTGTCTTTTTAAAATGTATTCTTGAAGAGTTCTGATTATTCCCATCAACCAAGATAGTTAAATACAAAGAACAAGACAGAAGTCAATTTTGTTTGTTTAGTATGAAAGAACATTGTGTGTTCTTAGTGAACAAGTATTATAATAGGCTGTGAGTGGGTGTTTTTGTCTGATTAAACTTGATGAGCATAAACGACATATGTTTTAAAAAATCCAGGTGTCTTCAACAAATGTAGTTGTACAATGTAGTACGAATGTAGTAGTGCAATGCTGTGACTTTTCACAAGAGTAAAACCATCGATGCTAAAGTAAACCATCAAGCTAATAGCAGCGAGCCGGCGATTCAGCACCACTGATGAGGACAGTTCAGCACCACAAGGTGGTGGACAGTGACCGTCTCAGGCGCAGCCACTCTCCACATAATGGGAAGGAGGCCAAAACCGGACGTAAGACCTTTAGAATCCTGAAAGAAGACTCTACTACCAATTAGGTTTGCTTGCTTGCTCAGCCATATTGACTTTTCCAACAAAACTTTAGAGTTGTCAATGCTAGTATAGGAAAATAAACGGTGTGGAAAGCTCACAGACATTGTTCATGATAGAGAGAAAGATCACAGACGTACTACCGGCCACAGTGATGGACTCTCCCTCCCCTTCTGTTACTCCATTATGTGCGAAAGGTGTTTGACTTCCTTCCCTACGTCCATCAGCCATCAGTGACTAACTCCCTGGCAAGGTGCCATGTAGTGGACTACGGAGCGTAGGAGGGAGAGGTAGAGCAATGGAGTGGGAGCATAGGTGGTAGAGTGGGGTAATGTCCAGAGGCTAATGCACCCGTCCTCGTTACAGGATATTAGTGTGTCGCTCCACATCACTCCCCCTCGGGACCATCAAAGCAGCTTAATGAAAGGGGTCAGAACCGAGGCGCCATACTCCGTTTAGCAGCGTTCCCTTGATGGATAGCCAGGCCGGGTCCCATTGCGACCATTGTCAGGAGAAACAAAACACCTGGGCCAGGGACATCTCCCCCTGGCTCTCCCCACCCCACTGCTCCCAGCATGGCCAGGGATACAGGTGTTCACTCCATCTGAGGACGACAGAAATTAGTGTAGGAGTAATACAACCATAATATAATATTCAATCTGACTCCTTATCACGTGACAAAGTAGACAAGGTAGCGAGGCTTGCATCACCACTCCAAATACTGTCCAAATAAGCAATTATTAAGAGGCTGAGAGACAGAGAGCTAATATCTTGCTATCAATGTCCTAGCATTAAATTATTGAGTTAAATTTAGCTCAGAGCTGCACAGTTAGAGGCTAAGCATACATACTATGTGTAGTGCAAATAACTTTTACCATTAAACCATACATCAAATATAAATTCAAAGAGTACTGTATTACTCAGAAATATAAGGACTACTGTTCGTATCCATTTAAAAGTATTCAGATGTATTACAATTATGCAATAGGAATATAATTATCAAATGGTACGTACCAACAAGTCTTCGTGGGACAAAACATCTAAAAGATACTATGGTGTGAAGGAACAATCTACCCAGGAGATTGGTTTACAATGAACAAAGTTTCAACAGATGTTTTATTCTCTCTAGAGCACCAAACTTCAGTATCTCCCATCGTCTAATTAGCACCACTTTGGTTGCCCAAAACAATAACAAAAGGTTATTTGAGCAGACCGCCATCCGGCAGACAGAATAACACAGTAACTCTGTAAAAAGAAATCCATAGCATTTAAAATACAATAAAACATATCCAAATTAGCATTCATTCATTCATGAACACTTGAAACAAACCAAACATTGCAATTTAATTCACACGGAAACATACATTTTATTGGATTCAAGTGTCATCTGTCATCACACCCCCCGACGGTGTCTGTGCTCCCAGGGTTCTATCCCTGGAGAACGCCACAGATAAGGTGTGCTTGACTTTTGTGATAGCCATCAAATCAGCCATCAAGTCAGCCATCCAGACGATGCCATAAATGGTGATTGAGTCCTCATGCTGAGCCTCGGTGCCTACACGTCGCTAGACGCATCTTCATAATCGTTCACATTTTTTCACTCTCTATTTTTCCACTACACAAGGATAGTGGAGGTAAGAGCCATAGAGAAGCATTACTGAGCCTGGGAATCTGCCCTCCATGTTGGTACCAAATGTCCTGTGACAATAGCATTCCAATTTGCATTTAGACTTAATAGAAGTAAATAGAGGGAGTGTGGAAATCAGCAAAATAATCATATCTTCGTATCGTCGGCTACAGAATCGTGTCATGTATCAAATCGTATCGTATTTCGATCCTCCGTGTGCTGGTGGAACCCCTCCTCACAGACCTGACTATGGACTCAGAATAAGGTGCTTGGGCAGTAGGTGTGTAAACAAATTATATTGTATAAATAAACACAGCCATGACAAATGTAATTAAACCTAACCGTAATATCTGCTTGAATGACTGATAGCCATAATTGATGGTTTCATAAGGTGAATTAAGTACAGTTCAACCAGGACATTCTTTAACTCAATGGCTCTCCTGTCAAGGAAGGGCCTGGCTCTCTGCCTAGACTTGGCTATATCCAATTTGTCCTTTTTTAGGCTCTTCTTGGTATTTGTCCAATTCCTCTAATACATGTTCCACTTCAGGAAGTGGGATGCAGTGTTGTGAGTAATCAGATAAATGGGATTAATCTGATAAGAGGCAGACAGACAAACAGTCTGGATGGACCATAGCCATCTGCATACAGATGTGTGGCGGTTGGTGCCGTTTAAGATGAGGGAGTACGATCATTTTTACTTCTATTACAGCATATTGGATGACTGTCATTCATATTCCATGATACTCAAATGATCCCTATACCCATCATGAGGTTGCTACAACCTTGCCTATGAATGAAAGTTTACAACATAGGGGCACACAGGTCGAGAGAAAGATTTGAGGTGACAGACAGTGACACATAGCAGACAGTGACACATTCAATACCGCCTTGCACACTCTTGCCTGCATCTAGCTGACCTAGGGTGTAATCATTAGTCCAACAGTTGCAAACAAGTGTTTCTATTGGACAAATTCAGGTATGTTTATCCCTGTTTCATTACGTTTGTTTCCGTTTAAGAAACATTTAAAAAACAGAATCGGAAGAATGACTACTACCCTTGATCACACGCAAACAGTTCACTTTCATAGCCACATATAAACAGCCTGTTGTATTCCTTCTATGAGCCTTCCTTCTATGTATTCCTGTTGTATTCGCTTCTATGAGCTCTCGTCCTCTCACCTTTACCCTTCGCTTGTGGACTTCAATGCACAACACATCAGCTGTCTGTGACCAGGCAAAAAAAACTTTACAAGCCAAACTTTATATCATAACTGCTACACACAGCCTAGATCTTTGTCACCATGTTAGCTAAAGTAACATCATAGTCAACATAGCTAATAGAACTAACATGTTAGTAAACCCGCTACAATCATGCAGTACAGTGTAGTAAAAAGTTCAGCAGTTGCACCGGCGGGCCCCGGCAGCAACAAATTAGAAAAAACAAAAGCTTACCTTGACTTGGAAGAGTTCCAGTGTTTGAGCCAGGTGTTTGAGTAGTCTAAACTAGCTAGCTGCATTTGCTAGCAAAGTAAAGTGAAAGTGAAAAAAAACACCCTCAGCTTCAGCCTCACCCTCAGCCTCACCCTCAGCCTCAGCATCAGCTTCTGCCTCACCCTCAGTCTCAGCTTCAGCCTCGCCCTCAGCTTCACTCTCAGCCTCGCCCTCAGCTTCACCCGCAGCTTCACCCGCAGCTTCACTCTCAGTCTCACCCTCAGCCTCAGCTTCACTCTCAGCTTCAGCCTCGCCCTCAGCTTCACCCTCAGCCTCACCCTCAGCCTCACCCTCAGTCTCAGGATAGCATCACTCATTAAATGGACCACTGGTGTTATCAAAGGGCTGTTTTTTAATTAACAGTCATAACTTTCTACTTTCCACAAGGACTACATATTGACAGACTTCTCAATATATTAACAGAATTTATATAACGCATGATCATTAGAGGTTATTTCCTTTGTGGGAACTAATCACACTGTGTACTAGCATCCAGGCACTTTTAAGTGCACAATGTCATCGGTAGGCCTACTCATCATTAATCTGGTATACCAGCACCATATGGCATACTGCGATCAAAGCATAGTAAATGGATGCAGTATAACCTCACTGGAGTGGAGCAGAGTAGCATTAACTGCTGGTAGAGGGGGAGGTTGGCTGCTGGCTAAAGCTGGGGATAGAAAGAGAGTTAAAGAGAGATGGAGGGAGAGATAGAGGGAGATAGAGAAAGAGCATGTGTTGTGGGGGAAGAGGTAGAGCAGCTATGTCTCCAGGAGGAGCTAGGGCAGCTATATCTCTAGGAGGAGGAAGGGCAGCTATATCCCTAGGAGGAGGTTGGGCAGTTATAGCTCTAGGAGAACGTAGGGCAGCTATATCTCTAGGAGGAGGAAGGGCAGCTATATCCCTAAGAGGAGGTTGGGCAGTTATAGCTCAAGGAGAAGGTAGGGCAGCTATATCTCTAGGAGGAGGTAGGGCCGCTATATGTCTAGGAGGAGGTAGGGCAGCTATAGCTCTCGGAGGAGGTAGGGCAGCTATATCTCTAGGAGGAGGTAGGGCAGCTATATCTCTAGGAGGAGGGGGGCAGCTATATCTCTACGAGGAGGGGGGCAGCTATATCTCTAGGAGGAGGTAGGGCAGCTATATCTCCAGGAGGAGGTAGGGCAGCTATATGTCTAGGAGGGGGGGGGGGGCAGCTATATCTCACGGAGGAGGTAGGGCAGCTATATCTCTAGGAGGATGGGGCCGCTATATGTCTAGGAGGAGGTAGGGCAGCTATATCTCTAGGAGGATGTAGAGCAGCTATATCTCTAGGAGAAACTAGGAGGCCAAAGGGTCTCTATCGACTGAATGAATATACAAAAATGTGGTGGTGGTCTGTGTGTGTGATTTGGGGGGGTATGCGAGCAGGTTGATGTGGGAGAAAGGGCACACCTATAATACAGCATATTCTGCGGACTACAGCATTGCCATTCAGTACCTCTCCTCCCCCTCTCTCCTCCCGCTCCTCTCTCCTCCTCTCCTCTCCCCCTCTCCTCCCCTCACTTCTCCTTTACCAGTAGTACATATTGGAAGGCAATAAGAGCACTACCATAGGTTATCTGATAACAGTGTGGTTACTGACCACAGAAGCATGGCGATTCACTTAATTCACCACCAGACTTCAGCACCGTGTCCATGGTGAATTAATTGCCTTTTCGTTTGCTTAAAAATTCTCCTTGGTTTCTATTAATGTCAGGAGACACATATTGATTGCCCCGGCGCTATCCTCTGAATCAATGTGAAGACTGGTTGTGAGAGTAAGGGAGGAGAGACAGGGGAGAGGAGACAGGGGAGAGGGAGAGGAGGAAGGGTAGAGGAAGGGAGGGGAGCGGAGCGGAGCGGAGGGGAGGCAGGGGAGGGGAGGAAGGGTAGAGGAAGGGAGGGGAGGCAGGGGAGGCAGGGGAGGAGAGGAAGGGTAGAGGAAGGGAGGGGAGCGGAGGGGAGGCAGGGGAGGGGAGGAAGGGTAGAGGAAGGGAGGGGAGGGGAGGGGAGGCAGGGGAGGGGAGGTGGAGGCAGGGGAGAAGAGGGGAGGGCAGCGGAGGGCAGCGGAGGGAAGGCAGGGGAGGGGAGGAAGGGTCGAGGAAGGGAGGGGAGGCAGGGCAGGCAGGGGAGGGGAGGAAGGGTAGAGGAAGGGAGGGGAGGCAGGGGAGGGGAGGAAGGGTAGAGGAAGGGAGGGGAGCGGAGGGGAGGCAGGGGAGGGGAGGTGGAGGCAGGGGAGAGGAGTGGAGGCAGGGGAGAAGAGTGGAGGGCAGCGGAGGGAAGGCAGGGGTGGGGAGATGGAGGCAGGGGCGAGGAGGTGGCAGGGGAGAGGAGAGGATAGCAGGGGCATGAGTCAGGGATGGCTGGTGAGAATAACAAGCCCAGTGTTTCTCTATGGACCTGGAGAGGGAAGCTAGTGACCTCCAGACCTTGGGAGTGGGAGAGGGAAGCTCACCAGAGAAGAGCCCAGATGTACTGATCCTTTTGGGGGTAGAGAAACTGAGAGAGCGGTGTGTGTCTGTGTACAGTCGTGGCCAAAAGTTTTGAGAATGACACAAATATTAATTTTCACAACGTCTGCTGCCTCAGTTTGTATGATGGCAATTTGCATATACTCCAGAATGTTATGAAGCGTAATCAGATGAACAGCAATTAATTGAAAAGTCCCTCTTTGCCATGCAAATGAACTGAAACCCCAAAAAACATTTCCACTGCATTTCTGCAGAAGGCTTCAGGGCTCCCAAAAAAGTCCAGCAAGCGCCAGGACCGTCTCCTAAAGTTGATTCATCTGTGGGATCGGGGCACCACCAGTACAGAGCTTGCTCAGGAATGGCAGCAGGCAGGTGTGAGTGCATCTGCATGCACAGTGAGACGAAGACTTTTGGAGGATGGCCTGGTGTCAAGAAGGGCAGCAAAGAAGCCACTTCTCTCCAGGAAAAACTTCAGGGACAGACTGATATTCTGCAAAAGGTACAGGGATTGGACTGCTGAGTACTGCGGTAAAGTATTTTTCTCTGATGAATCCCCTTTCCGATTGTTTGGGGCATCCGGAAAAAAGCTTGTCCGGAGAAGACAAGGTGAGCGCTACCATCAGTCGTGTGTCATGCCAACAGTAAAGCATCCTGAGACCTTTCATGGGCCAAGCGAGTGGGCTCACTCACAATTTTTCCTAATAACACAGCCATGAATAGAGAATGGTACCAACACATCCTCCGAGAGAAACTTCTCCCAACCATCCAGGAACAGTTTGGTGATGAACAATACCTTTTCCAGCATGATGGAGCACCTTGCCATTTGGAAAAAGTGATAGCTAAGTGGCTCGGGGAACAAAACATCGATATTTTGGGTCCATGGCCAGGAAACTCCCCAGACCTTAATCCTATTGAGAACTTGTGGTCAATCCTCAAGAGGCGGGTGGACAAACAAAAACACACAAATTCTGACAAACTCCAAGCATTGATTATGCAAGAATGGGCTGCCATCAGTTAGGATGTGGCCCAGAAGTTAATTGACAGCATGCCAGGCCGGATTTGCAGAGGTCTTGAAAAAGAAGGGTCAACACTGCAAATATTGACTCTTTGCATCAACTTCATGTAATTGTCAATAAAAGCCTTTGACACAATGCTTGTAATTATACTTCAGTATTGAATATTAACATCTGGAAAAAATATCTAAAGACACTGAAGCAGCAAACTTTGTGGAAATTAATATTTGTGTCATTCTCAAAACTTTTGGCCACGACTGTATGTGTAGATATTCTGGAGATATTCTGGATTGTGTTCCCAAGCAGCCAGGAGAGAGAGAGGGAGCTAAGGAGGAAGAGAGAAACCGGCAATGCCAACCAAACCCACACTTCCTTCTGCCTCCCTCTAAACACACACTCCCTCCCCGACTCCCTAGAGTGGCTACCCTCATTAGTGCCAGTTAGACCCCCGTTGGAGACAGCTGAATCGCCGCCTTAAAGCATCCCTCCCTCCCTCCCTCCCTCCCTCCCTCCCTCCCTCCCTCCCTCCTTCCTCTGTCTCTCTTTCACATCTTCTTCCCATCCTTTGCTCTCTCTACATCGCTCATATCTTCCTTCTATTTATATTTTGTCATGCTTTGTAGCTCCCCTCAATTAACTTCTCCCTTCTTCCTTCCCTGCTTCCTTCCCTCCTCCCTTCACTCTATCCCTTCCTCCATCTCTCCATCCCTCTCTCATTCTCTTGTTCTGAAGCATAGCTGGCTTATTTGTGACAGCTTGCTGGGATTAAGATGCTGCCAGGCTTTCAGCTGTTTGTGGCTGCTAAGGAGAGATACCTGTTCTAAAGCTCACAGAAATCCTTCCCTCCATAGCTCTGCTCTGCCTGCTCAAAATGTACATACTCTCTCCTCCTCTCTCTAGCTTACCCACCCACCCGTCCGTCCGTCCGTCCATCCGTCTGTCTGTCTGTCTGTCTGTCTGTCTGTCGAAATGTCATAGTACACTACAAGCAATCTTGGAATAGAAACACCATAATATGAATCAAATTAGTTTGGACACACCTACTCATTCCAGGATTTGTCTTTATTTGTACTTTTTTCTACATTGTAGAATAATAGTGAAGGCATCACAACTATGAAGTAACACCTATGGAATCAGTTAAGAACAAATTATTATTTACAAGGACAGTCTACTCCTTCCTCCCCTTCAGGGAATTGAATCCCGAACTTCTGCACTCCTGAGAGAAAAGGCATTTGATAACTTCAACTGGAGGCTGTACACAGGTTGCTGGTTCAAACTCAGGTCTAGAGATTATGCAGGACAGGGCTGTAGTGAATGCCATTTGTGTGCCCCTTTAAGATACCTTTCGCACTAACCCATATTCATAACCAGTAAGTTGTGTGTGCGTGCTGGTGTGTGTGTGTGTGTGTGTGTGTGTGTGTGTGTGTGTGTGTGTGTGTGTGTGTGTGTGTGTGTGTGCGTGCGTGCTGGTGTGTGTGGTAAACCATATGGCAAAAACAAACAAAAACGGCCAGGCCTTTTTTAATTTGGTAACTCCTCTTTACCACGGAATCCGGATACCTTTATACCTGTAAAACTGCCAAATTTCACTAACTGTTCTCCCAAGACCATAACCTCAGGAAACATTTCAAAGAGAGAGAAAATGACTACCCGAATTATCTTGCAAGAGAAACAAAACATTTCTTTAGCACAAGGAACCAGTGATATTTTATCCCAGGCATCTATTCAAAAGTTGTTTGAGGTGTGGTCTCCTACGTCTCCCTTAGAACAAAGACCGTAATCTCTATGAACCCCTATTGATCTAGCCGAGGCCATACACCCCTATGTACCATTTTCCTGTCCCGCTGCTTTCTAGAGGATTTGTTGCTGCTGTTTTGAAAAAGATGATAAGGCTTGTACCACAGCATCCTCCCCAAATGCAGCGGGCGCAGTAGTCTCCATTACCCCTCTACTCATTATTTAACCTTGTATTACTAAAATATCGCATCATTAGAGTGCTATCAGAAAACTCAATAATAACATATTACCATTCACATACGTCAACACTCATTAAATGAACATCAACCCTCATTATCAATGTCTTCATCACAGTCACCCATCACCCACCATCTGTCACCCATTCGTCACTGTAAGAATTTGTTCTCAACTGACTTGCTAGTTGTAAAAAAGTTGTAAAAAAATAAAAGTTTAAAAAATAAAATAAAAGAAACCAAACCATGCTTATTCTCTCCTTACTAGAAGGCAATGTTTACAATATGACTATATTTTTTATACCAACCTCTGCTTCACACTCATTAATGTGTCTATTATTTTAAGATTAACCTGTAATGCAGCAAATGTAGAAAATACATCAGCCAATTCTTAATCAAACCAAACAATTCAAATGTGAAATTATTACTTTCCAATTGACTAACTTTCCTTTGTTACCTTCACTAGTCTACATCTCTTCCCTTCACTCAGAAAGCCCTCGACAATCTCAACCATAGTCTACCTCTGTCTTTCCGCTAACGTTACTTTACCAGGTGAACAATTTTTCTATAATTATTGTCAAAACAACATAACTTCTGTTCACAGGGAGGCCACTTTAATATATTATCTCTTGTTTTGCTGGTTGTACTTTCCCGTATGATGCCTGTGACCCTGCTCTACCACATAGTTTACTAATGTGGCAATGTTTGGGATATGACTTTCTTCGTCTTTTCACACCAATAACAAATCCACGACATATTGTATCAACACAGAACCCCCAAATCGACAACTTTAGCGATTGTTTGAATGCAGCGTGAAACAAAGTTTGCCTATTTTTAAACATAATTTGTGCTCTTGCCCATATATACTGCCAATTTTAATATTGTTACCTAATATCCGCTGCCCTTGATTCTCACACGGATTATTCAACCCCAAAATCCACAAAGGAACAGGGTTAATCCAAGCTCTCTGATTCATAATGTATAATACCTTTCTTGCCACATGGCAGTCAAACACCCAAGCTAACTGGCTAAAGTTGGCTAGCTAACTTAGCTTACGCTACTTCCAGACACAAACAAGAGAATCCATCTTCACTCTTCATTCTACTAACCTCGCAGAGCTGGTTAGGCTCTTTACATGTTTATTCAAAATGTTAGTGACTAACTGTGCTGCTGGCAGTAATTCAAATTACGTTATTTACTAACACCGGCCGTACACCCGGTGTTGAGCATTCATAAATTCACCAGTTATTCTGCACTCTGGTACATTCAAACCAGTGCTCTGAAATCCGAACAAATAGCTTGAGCGAATTTACCAAGTACCCCATTTAGCAACGTCCATACTTAAATAGTACAGTTGGTGCTATTACGCTGATAGAACACTAACATCAATACCCTGGTGTATTGAGCTAATGATTCTTCTTTTATATCATTGTGCCAAGTCACAATTACATCCCTAAATTATTTAAGATTGGAATTTACCATTCAGCAGGGTCGAATTTTATCCATGATTACATTTTATTCCCATATTTGAGTCGAATTGGTAGAATTGTCATGCACTTCTGTTAGAGTCTTTATGGCTTTGCTAAAAACCTGCAGGAATATTTTCTCATTTCTATCTCGGCATTAGGTCCTGAGATAACACAACTCATACATTTACATCTTACAACACTAACCCATTTTACAGGAACTCACAACCTTAAAATGGCAGTAACTTCACAGGTGCACCTTACTATTTTATACTTTTCATTATAATGCATTCTCTAATGCATTCTCTAATATTTCTATAGTGCTTTTTTGAGTCCACACAGGTCTCTAACCCACACAGGTCTCTAACCCACACAGGTCTCTAACCCACACCGGGTTTTTGCTTTAAAGTCTTAAATTCATCCAGTTCATACTGATTCTAGTTTTAATCCAGTTCACACAGATTCTAGTTTTAATCCAGTTCACACAGATTCTAGTTTTAATCCAGTTCACACAGATTCTAGTTTTAATCCAGTTCACACATATTCTAGTTTTAATCCAGTTCACACAGATTCTAGTTTTAATCCAGTTCACACAGATTCTAGTTTTAATCCAGTTCAGCAGATGGAGTTTAATGTCCCATTTGGGGCGACAAATATTGTGGTGGAAATTCTATCCAAGTGAGAAAGACTTTGTCATTTCTTCAAACAGTTACCTTTATTCAATATTGATTAATTATTGCAATAAATAGGCTGGTCGACCCCACACCCTTGAGTGTTGGACTGAGTAACCTAACCTTTACACAAATGCAGAATACTATAGATAGCTGACACTAACAATGCTTAGTCATGATTGGTTCCACCCATTCAGCTTGGGGCCACTCTGGGTTCATCCAGTCGTTATTTGCACGGGGTTGTTGTCTTAACCTACCCTGATTTAGTTTCCCAGATGCAAGAATGATTTTGAGAAAATGTGGGATTGTTCTACTCCTAAGCTATCTCTAGTAAAACACATTCTGTCTATGTAATGCAGTCTTTAACTCAATTGTCAGCTCAAGCCATCTCTGGTGGCCATACGCCCAGATTAGCTGCAGGGAACTAGAGCGGAGACCATAAAAACACAGACACTAGTTCATTTTTAACCATTAATATGAAATAAATCAGGTAAATATGTATTTTTTCTACTCACAGTAGGCATGCACACCTTCGTCCAAAATATAATTCCAGCATCCTCAAAGTGGCTTGATATTAACCAGATTTACATCCAAACCTTTTATGCGAGTAAAGTACGTTGGATAATAAATGTCACAACATCATGGGAAAGCACGCAGTTTATTAGGCTACAGATGAAATAAGTTATGAACTTCACAGGGTGGTGAAAGTGCACGGTGATGAGCTTGATGCTCCATTCAATAAATATTGAGTAGCTTGGATGAAAGGTGCCCAGAGGTGCCCAGAGTAAACAGCCTGCTCCTCAGTCTCAGTTGCTAATACAGTGCCTTGCGAAAGTATTCGGCCCCCTTGAACTTTGCGACCTTTTGCCACATTTCAGGCTTCAAACATAAAGATATAAAACTGTATTTTTTTGTAAAGAATCAACAACAAGTGGGACACAATCATGAAGTGGAACGACATTTATTGGATATCTCAAACTTTTTTAACAAATCAAAAACTGAAAAATTGGGCGTGCAAAATTATGCAGCCCCTTTACTTTCAGTGCAGCAAACTCTCTCCAGAAATTCAGTGAGGATCTCTGAATGATCCAATGTTGACCTAAATGATTAATGATGATAAATACAATCCACCTGTGTGTAATCAAGTCTCCATATAAATGCACCTGCACTGTGATAGTCTCAGAGGTCCGTTAAAAGCGCAGAGAGCATCATGAAGAACAAGGAACACACCAGGCAGGTCAGAGATACTGTTGTGAAGAAGTTTAAAGCCGGATTTGGATACAAAAAGATTTCCCAAGCTTTAAACATCCCAAGGAGCACTGTGCAAGCGATAATATTGAAATGGAAGGAGTATCAGACCACTGCAAATCTACCAAGACCTGGCCGTCCCTCTAAACTTTCAGCTCATACAAGGAGAAGACTGATCAGAGATGCAGCCAAGAGGCCCATGATCACTCTGGATGAACTGCAGAGATCTACAGCTGAGGTGGGAGACTCTGTCCATAGGACAACAATCAGTCGTATATTGCACAAATCTGGCCTTTATGGAAGAGTGGCAAGAAGAAAGCCATTTCTTAAAGATATCCATAAAAAGTGTCGTTTAAAGTTTGCCACAAGCCACCTGGGAGACACACCAAACATGTGGAAGAAGGTGCTCTGGTCAGATGAAACCAAAATGGAACTTTTTGGCAACAATGCAAAACGTTATGTTTGGCGTAAAAGCAACACAGCTCATCACACTGAACACACCATCCCCACTGTCAAACATGGTGGTGGCAGCATCATGTTTGGGCCTGCTTTTCTTCAGCAGGGACAGGGAAGATGGTTAAAATTGATGGGAAGATGGATGGAGCCAAATATAGGACCATTCTGGAAGAAAACCTGATGGAGTCTGCAAAAGACCTGAGACTGGGACGGAGATTTGTCTTCCAACAAGACAATGATCCAAAACATAAAGCAAAATCTACAATGGAATGGTTCAAAAATAAACATATCCAGGTGTTAGAATGGCCAAGTCAAAGTCCAGACCTGAATCCAATCGAGAATCTGTGGAAAGAACTGAAAACTGCTGTTCACAAATGCTCTGCATCCAACCTCCCTGAGCTCGAGCTGTTTTGCAAGGAGGAATGGGAAAAAATGTCAGTCTCTTGATGTGCAAAACTGATAGAGACATACCCCAAGCGACTTACAGCCGTAATTGCAGCAAAAGGTGGCGCTACAAAGTATTAACTTAAGGGGGCTGAATAATTTTGCACGCCCAATTTTTCAGTTTTGGATTTGTTAAAAAAGTTTGAAATATCCAATAAATGTCGTTCCACTTCATGATTGTTGAAGTTATTATTATTTTGAATTGTTATTATTATTGTTAATTCTTCACAAAAAAATACAGTTTTATATCTTTATGTTTGAAGCCTGAAATGTGGCAAAAGGTCGCAAAGTTCAAGGGGGCCGAATACTTTCGCAAGGCACTGTATATGCATATTATTAGTAGTATTGGATAGAAAACACTCTGAAGTTTCTAAAACTGTTTGAATGATGTCTGTGAGTATAACAGAACTCATACGGCAGGCAAAAACCTGAGAAGAATTCCAATCAGGAAGTGAGAAATCTGAGGTTGGTCGATTTTCAACCCAGGCCCTATTGAATTCACAGTGGGATATGAATGAAGTTGTCTTCATTCCTTCATTCACTTCCTAGGGCTTCCACTAGATGTCAACCATCTTTAGAAACTTGAATGAGGCTTCTACTGTGGGACTGAATAAGAGCTGAATGAGTCAGGCTACTGGCAGAGAGCCATTTCCTGGTCATGCGCATTGCACATGGTATCGCCCTGGGTTCCGTTGCTCCTCCAGACACAAAGGATTTATCCAGTTGGAACTTTATTGAAGATTTGTGATGAAAACATCCTAATGATTGATTCTGTACTTAGTTTGAAATGTTTCTTCGACCTGTAATATAACTTTTTGAAGTTTTTGTCCGAAGTAATGCACGAGCGTTTGGATTTGTGTACTAAACACGCTAACATAAGTAGCTACTTGGACATAAATAACGGACATTATCAAAAAAATCAGGCATTTATTGTGGAACTGCGATTCCTGGGAGTGCATTCTGATGAAATCATCAAAGGTAAGGGAATATTTATAATGTGATTTCTGGTTTCTGTTGACTCCAACATGGCAGATCATTTTATTATTTTATTTTTCTGAGCACCGTCTTAGATTATTGCAAGGTTTGCTTTTTCAGTGAAGTTTTTTTTAAGTCTGACACAGCGGTTGCATTAAGGAGAGGTATATCTATAATTCCATGTGTATAACTTGCATTATCATCTACATTTATGATGAGTATTTCTGTTAAATCGATGTGGCTATGCAAAATCACTGGATATTTTTGGAACTAGCGCTAATATAAACTCAGCTTTTTTGATATAAATATAAACTTTATCAAACAAAACATACATGTATTGTGTAACATGAAGTCCTATGAGTGTTATCTGATGAAGATCATCAAAGGTTCATCATCATCAAAGGTTAGTGATTCATTTTTTCTATATTTGTGTTTTTCTTTGGCTTGCTGGTGACCTAACATAATCGTTTGTGGTGCTTTTTCTGTAAAGCCTATTTGAAATTGGACACTGTGGTTGGATTAACAACAAGATTACCTTTAAAACGGTATAAAATACCTGTATGTTTGAGGAATTTTAATAATGAGATTTCTGTTGTTTTGAATTTGGCGCACTGCACTTTCACTGGCTGTTGTCACATCATCCCGTTAACGGGATTGCAGCCCTAAGAAGTTTTAAGCACATACTTTAGTCAATTTGATGGAAACATAACACTGATGGGAAAATGGGCATATTGTTTTTATTAGAGTAACCCTTTGTTTAGCAGTTAAAATTCTCCATGTACAGTGCTTTCAGAAAGTATTCACACCCCTTGACTTTTTCCCCAATTTTTTTGTTACATCCTGAATTTAAAATGGATAAAATTTAGATTTTTTTGTCATTGGCCTACACACAATCCCCCTTAATGTCAATGTGGAATTATGTTTTTATTATCTAAAATTAAAAGCTGAAATATCTTGAGTCAATATGTATTGAACCCTTTTGTTATAGTTCAAGAGTAAACTTTTGCTAAACAAGTCACATAATAAGTTCCATGGACTCACTATGTGCGCAATAATAGTGTTGAACATTATTTTTTAATGACCGCCTCATCTCTGTACCCCACACATACAATTATCTTTAAAGTCTGTCAGTCGAGCAGTGAATTTCAAACACAGATTTAACAAGAAAGAAACCGCCCATGGATTTCACCATGAGGCCAATGGTGATTTTAAAACAGTTGGAGTTGGATGGCTGTGAAATGAGAAAACTGAGGATGGATTAACAACATTGTAGTTACTCCACCATACTAACCTAAATGACAGAGTGAAAAAAGGAAGCCTGTACAGAATAAAAAATATTCCAAAACATACATCCTGTTTGCAACAAATTGTGTTAATCAATCGTGTGTTATTTACTCGACGTACTCCTCACTCTTTTGTTTGGGTTTCAACCCTGTGTTTTTGTATAGTGTTTGCTTGGTCTTCGTCATAATTTGGGGTAGAATAAAAAAACTATTACGCATTCCTGCGTCTGTCTCCCGATCCTTCATATAAACGTGACACCAACGTTTATACTCAGGGGTATGAATAACTCAGGGGTATGAATAATTATGTCAATGAGATACAGTGCCTTGCGAAAGTATTCGGCCCCCTTGAACTTTGCGACCTTTTGCCACATTTCAGGCTTCAAACATAAAGATATAAAACTGTATTTTTTTGTGAAGAATCAACAACAAGTGGGACACAATCATGAAGTGGAACGACATTTATTGGATATTTCAAACTTTTTTAACAAATCAAAAACTGAAAAATTGTGCGTGCAAAATTATTCAGCCCCCTTAAGTTAATACTTTGTAGCGCCACCTTTTGCTGCGATTACAGCTGTAAGTCGCTTGGGGTGTCTCTATCAGTTTTGCACATCGAGAGACTGACATTTTTTCCCATTCCTCCTTGCAAAACAGCTCGAGCTCAGTGAGGTTGGTTGGAGAGCATTTGTGAACAGCAGTTTTCAGTTCTTTCCACAGATTCTCGATTGGATTCAGGTCTGGACTTTGACTTGGCCATTCTAACACCTGGATATGTTTATTTTTTAACCATTCCATTGTAGATTTTGCTTTATGTTTTGGATCATTGTCTTGTTGGAAGACAAATCTCCATCCCAGTCTCAGGTCTTTTGCAGACTCCATCAGGTTTTCTTCCAGAATGGTCCTGTATTTGGCTCCATCCATCTTCCCATCAATTTTAACCATCTTCCTTGTCCCTGCTGAAGAAAAGCAGGCCCAAACCATGATGCTGCCCCCACCATGTTTGACAGTGGGGATGGTGTGTTCAGCTGTGTTGCTTTTACGCCAAACATAACGTTTTGCATTGTTGCCAAAAAGTTCAATTTTGGTTTCATCTGACCAGAGCACCGTCTCCCAGGTGGCTTGTGGCAAACTTTAAACAACACTTTTTATGGATATCTTTAAGAAATGGCTTTCTTCTTGCCACTCTTCCATAAAGGCCAGATTTGTGCAATATACGACTGATTGTTGTCCTATGGACAGAGTCTTCCACCTCAGCTGTAGATCTCTGCAGTTCATCCAGAGTGATCATGGGCCTCTTGGCTGCATCTCTGATCAGTCTTCTCCTTGTATGAGCTGAAAGTTTAGAGGGACGGCCAGGACTTGGTAGATTTGCAGTGGTCTGATACTCCTTCCATTTCAATATTATTGCTTGCACAGTGCTCCTTGGGATGTTTAAAGCTTGGGAAATATTTTTGTATCCAAATCCGGCTTTAAACTTCTTCACAACAGTATCTCGGACCTGCCTGGTGTGTTCCTTGTTCTTCATGATGCTCTCTGCGCTTTTAACGGACCTCTGAGACTATCACAGTGCAGGTGCATTTATACGGAGACTTGATTACACACAGGTGGATTGTATTTATCATCATTAGTCATTTAGGTCAACATTGGATCATTCAGAGATCCTCACTGAACTTCTGGAGAGAGTTTTCTGCACTGAAAGTAAAGGGGCTGAATAATTTTGCACGCCCAATTTTTCAGTTTTTGATTTGTTAAAAAAGTTTGAAATATCCAATAAATGTCGTTGTTGTTGATTCTTCACAAAAAAATACAGTTTTATATCTTTATGTTTGAAGCCTGAAATGTGGCACAAGGTCGCAAAGTTCAAGGGGACCGAATACTTTCGCAAGGCACTGTATTTCTGTATTTCAGTTTCAATAAGTTTGGCAAAATTTCAAAAAATGTTGTCATTATGGGGTATTGTATGAAGAATATATATAGTTTTCAATCCATTTTAAATTCAGGCTGTAACACAACAAAATGTGCAATAAGTCAAAGTGTATAGAAAATTCATGAGTCTCACCTTTTTACCTTTTCACACCGGAAGTGTGTAGTCCAAACTGTTCAGACGCTACAGACAGAAGTAGGTAGATCAGCTGTACCAACTTCAGATGAGTCCCAAGACACTTGTGGGGGTCATAGATAGATTGTTTGAGAAGAAGACCAATTTTCGGGATGTCTCATGGTCTGGCAAACATCGCTCTAGCTCTGCCACCTTTCACCGCAGATGCAGAATTGCGACATCGGCGAATGGGATTATTTTCTGCTTATGCATTCTCATTTCGACACCAAACCCCCCATTGGTGCGTGTGGCCAAAGAGCTCTATTTCCATAATGGTCAAAGAACCCTCCCAATGTGTTCTCTGATCTCATAAAACATTTTTGAAAAATGCTCATTGCCATTATCCTCGCAAGGTGAGTTATTGATATTGAAAGTTATTTATAAACAGGGCTGATAATAATTTTGACCCCTATCTTTTTGAGATTGTTTTTAAATAACTTGAAACACAAAATCTCATTATATTAGGATAAAATATAATACATGTTTTTTTTGCATACAATATAGCTCAGTATTTGTATAATTTTTTTTGCTCATCTTCATCAATAGTGGCAATCATTTGGACCTGACTACAAAGGGAAGCACAGCCGAGAGCATCCCAGTGACACAGGCCTACCAGACGAGCTAAATAACTTTGAGGCAAGTAACACTGAAACATGCATGAGACCACCAGCTGTTCCGGACGACTGTGTGATCACGCTCTCAAGAGCCAATGTGAGTAAGACCTTCAAACAGGTCAACATTCAAACAAGCCACAGGGACAGACGCATTACCAGGACGTGTACTCCGAGCATGCGCTGACCAACTGGCAAGTGTCTTCACTGACATTTTCAACCTCTCCCTGTCTGAGTCTGTAATACCAACACGTTTCAAGACCCACTCCAATTTGCATACCGCACCAACAGATCCACAGATGATGCCATCTCTATTGCACTCCACACTGCCTTTTCACAGCTGGACAAAAGGAACACCTATGTGAGAATGCTATTCAATGACTACAGCTCAACGTTCAACACCATAGTGCCTTCAAAGCTCAGCACTAAGCTAAGGACCCTGGGACTAAACACCTCCCTCTGCAATTGGATTCTGGACTTCCGGACGGGCCGCCCCCAGGTGGTAAGGGTAGGTGACAACACATCTGCCACACTGATTCTCAACACAGGGGCCCCTCAGGGGTGCGTGCTCAGTCTCCTCCTGTACTCCCTGTTTACTCATGACTGCACGGCCAGGCACGACTCCAACACCATTGTTAAGTTTGCTGATGACACAACAGTGATAGGCATGATCACCAACAACATTGAGACAGCCTATATGGAGGAGGTCAGAGACAACAACCTCTCCGTCAACATGACCAAGACAAAGGGGATGATTGTGGCCTACAGGAAAAGGAGGACCAAGCTGTACATTTCAATGAAACATGGTGAAGCCCCAAAATTGTCCTCGCTAGAAGCATGTGTTTCAGACATAAGGAGGTCGATGGCTGCAAACTTTCTACTTTTAAACTCGGACAAAACAGAGATGCTTGTTTTAGGTCCCAAGAAACAAAGAGATCTTCTGTTGAATCTAACAATTAATCTTAATGGTTGTACAGTCGTCTCAAATAAAACTGTGAAGGACCTCGGCGTTACTCTGGACCCTGACTAAACTTCAGTTAGTGCTAAATACGGCTGCTGGAATCTTGACTAGAACCAAGAAATGTGATCATATTACTCCAGTGCTAGCCTCCCTACACTGGCTTCCTGTCAAAGCAAGGGCTGATTTCAAGGTTTTACTGCTAACCTACAAACCATTACATGGGCTTGCTCCTACCTATCTCTCTGATTTGGTCCTGCCGTACATACCTACACGTACGCTACGGTCACAAGATGCAGGCCTCCTAATTGTCCCTAGAATTTCTAAGCAAACAGCTGGAGGAAGGGCTTTCTCCTATAGAGCTCAATTTTTATGGAATGGTCTGCCTACCCATGTGAGAGACGCAGACTCGGTCTCAACCTTTAAGTCTTTATTGAAGACTCATCTCTTCAGTGGGTCATATGATTGAGTGTAGTCTGGCCCAGGAGTGGGAAGGTGAACGGAAAGGCTCTGGAGCAACGAACCGCCCTTGCTGTCTCTGCCTGGCCGGTTCCCCTCTTTCCACTGGGATTCTCTGCCTCTAACCCTATTACAGGGGCTCACTGGCTTACTGGGGCTCTCTCATACCGTCCCTGGGAGGGGTGCGTCACCTGAGTGGTTTGAGTCACTGATGTGATCATCCTGTCTGGGTTGGCGCCCCCCCCCCCCCCCCCCTTGGGTTGTGCCGTGGCGGAGATCTTTGTGGGCTATACTCAGCCTTGTCTCAGGATGGTAAGTTGGTGGTTGAAGATATCCCTCTAGTGGTGTGGGGGCTGTGTGGGTGGGGTTATATTCTTCCTGTTTGGCCCTGTCCGGGGGTGTCCTCGGATGGGGCCACAGTGTCTCCTGACCCCTCCTGTCTCAGCCTCCAGTATTTATGCTGCAGTAGTTTATGTGTCGGGGGGCTGGGGTCAGTTTGTTATATCTGGAGTACTTCTCCTGTCCTATTCGGTGTCCTGTGTGAATTTAAGTGTCTCTTTAATTCTCTCTTTCTCTCTTTCTTTCTCTCTCTCGGAGGACCTGAGTCCTAGGACCATGCCTCAGGACTACCTGACATGATGACTCCTTGCTGCCCACAGTCCACCTGGCCGTGCTGCTGCTCCAGTTTCAACTGTTCTGCCTTATTATTATTGGACCATGCTGGTCATTTATGAACATCTGAACAGCTTGGCCATGTTCTGTTATAATCTTCACCCGGCACAGCCAGAAGAGGACTGGCCACCCCACATAGCCTCGTTCCGCTCTAGGTTTCTTCCTAGGTTTTGGCCTTTCTAGGGAGTTTTTCCTAGCCACCGTGCTTCTACACCTGCATTGCTTGCTGTTTGGGGTTTTAGGCTGGGTTTCTCTACAGCACTTTGAGATATCAGCTGATGTACAAAGGGCTACATAAATAATTTTGATTTGATTTGATTTGATATCAGGTTGAGAGCTTCAAGTTTCTTGGCTTCCAGAACACCAACAAACTAACATGGTCCAAGCACACCAAGAGAGTCGTGAAGAGGGCACAACAAAACATTTTGCCCCTCAGAAGGCTGAAAATATTTGCCATGGGTCGTCAGATCCTCAAAAGGTTTTACAGCTGTAACATCGAGAGCCTCCTGCATCAACGCCTGGTATGGCAATTGCTTGGCCTCAAACCGCAAGGCACTACAGAGGGTAGTGCGTACAGCCAAGTACATCACCAGAGCCAAGCTTCCTGCCAACCAGGACCTCTCTACCAGGCGATGTCAGAGGAAGGCCCTAAGAATTGTCAAAGACTCCAGCCACCCTATTTATAGACTGTTCTCTCTGCTACCACACGGCAAGCGGTACCGGAGCGCCAAGTCTAGGTCCAAGAGGCTTCTAAACAGCTTTTACTCGCAAGCCATAAAACTCCTGAACATCTAATCAAATGGCTACCCAGACTATTTGCATTGTCCCCCCTTTTACGCTGCTGCTACTCTCTGTTATTATCTATGCATAGCCACTTTAATAACTCTACCTACATGTACATATTGTAATGATCCTTTTCGTCTGATGAAGAGTAGTCAAGATCGGACCAAAACGCAGCTTGCTAAGTGTCCATGTTAATATTTATTTTAACTCAGAACACTAAGACAAAATAACAAAAATAGACCTACACGAAACAGTTTTGTCTGGTGCAGACACAGAGACAGAAAACAACTACCCACAAACACAGGTGGGAACAGGCTACCTAAGTATGGTTCTCAATCAGAGACAATGATGACAGCTACCTCTGATTGGGAACCATACCAGGCCAAACACATAGAAGTACAAAACCTAGAACAAAACATAGAATGCCCACCCCAACTCACGCCCTGACCAAACCAAAATAGAGACATAAAAAATAAACTAAGGTCAGGATGTGACAGTATCCCCCCCCCCCCAAAGGTGCGGACTCCGGCCGCAAAACCTGAACCTATAGGAGAGGGTCTGGGTGGGCATTTCACCGCGGTGGCGGCTCTGGTGTGGGACGTGGACCCCACTCCACCTTAGTCTTGGTCCATTTATGTGGCTCCACTGGAGTGGCGACCCCCGCCGCCGACCTCGAACTATGGACCCTTGCAGTGGGCCCCGAATAGGAGTGAGACTCTGGCGGCGCCAGACAGGCGGGAGACTCTGGCGGCGCCGGACAGGCGGGAGACTCTGGCGGCGCCGGACAGGCGGGAGACTCTGGCGGCGCCGGACAGGCGGGAGACTCTGGCGGCGCCGGACAGGCGGGAGACTCTGGCGGCGCCGGACAGGCGGGAGACTCTGGCGGCGCCGGACAGGCGGGAGACTCTGGCGGCGCCGGACAGGCGGGAGACTCTGGTTGCTCCGGAGTGACGGGCGGCTCTGGCGGCTCCGCTCTCTCTCTGTCTCTCTGTTTTGTCCTGTCTCTCACTCTCTCTTTCTCTGTCTCTCTGTCTCTCCATGTCTCTCACTCAATTCAATTCAATTCAATTCAAGGGGCTTTATTGGCATGGGAAACATGTGTTAATATTGCCAAAGCAAGTGAGGTAGATAATATATAACGTGAATATATAAAGTGAAATAAACAATAAAAATTAACAGTAAACATTACACATACAGAAGTTTCAAAACAATAAAGACAATCCAAATGTCATATTATATATATACAGTGTTTTAACAATGTACAAATGGTTAAAGGACACAAGATGAAATAAATATCTCAATATCTATAATATTGTCTCTCAGATCGTTCACAGCTTTGTGGAAGTTACCTGTGGCGCTGATGTTTAGGCCAAGGTATGTATCGTTTTTTGTGTGCTCTAGGGCAAAAGTGACTAGATGGAATTTGTATTTGTGGTCCTGGTGACTGGACCTTTTTTGGAACACCATTATTTTGGTCTTACTGAGATTTACTGTCAGGGCCCAGGTCTGACAGAATCTGTGCATAAGATCTAGGTGCTGCTGTAGGCACTCCTTGGTTGGTGACAGAAGCACCAGATCATCAGCAAACAGCAGACATTTGACTTCGGATTCTAGTAGGGTGAGGCCGGGTGCTGCAGACTTTTTTAGTGCCCGCGCCAATTCGTTGACATATATGTTGAAGAGGGTGGGGCTTAAGCTGCATCCCTGTCTCACCCCACGACCCTGTGTGAAGAAATGTGTGTGTTTTTTGCCAATTTTAACCGCAAATTTGTTGTTTGTGTACATGGATTTTATAGTGTCGTATGTTTTACCCCCAACACCACAAAGACTTTGCCTTTGTTTTTGTTTGTTTGGTTATCAATTAGGGTGTGCAGGATGAATACATGGTCTGTTGTACGGTAATTTGGTAAAAAGCCAATTTGACATTTGCTCAGTACATTGTCAATGCAGAGGATTTTCCCAAGGTTACTGTTGACGCATATTCCACGGTAGTAATTGGGGTCAAATTTGTCTCCACTTTTGTGGATTGTGGTGATCAGTCCTTGGTTCCAAATATTGGGGAAAGATGCCAGAGCTAAGGATGATGTTAAAGAGTTTTAGTATAGCCAATTGGAATTTGTTGTCTGTATATTTGATCATTTCATTGAGGATACCATCAACACCACAGGCCTTTTGGGTTGGAGGGTTTTTATTTTGTCCTGTAACTCATTCAATGTAATTGGAGAATCCAGTGGGTTCTGGTAGTCTTTAATAGTTGATTCTAAGATCTGTATTTGATCATGTATATGTTTTTGCTCTTTATTCTTTGTTATAGAGCCAAAATGATTGGAGAAGTGGTTGACCCATACATCTCCATTTTGGATAGATAATTATTTGTGTTGTTGTTTGTTTAGTGTTTTCCAATTTTCCCAGAAGTGGTTAGATTCTATGGATTCTTCAATTACATTGAGCGGATATCTGACGTGCTGTTCCTTCTTTTTCCGTAGTGTATTTCTGTATTGTTTTAGTGATTCACCTTAGTGAAGACAGACTCTCTTTCTCAATTTCTTTCTTAGATTTTTGCATTCTTCATCAAACCATTTGTCATTGTTGTTAATTTTCTTCGGTTTTCTATTTGAGATTTTTAGATTTGATAGGGAAGCTGAGAGGGCAAATATACTGTTAAAACTTTCTACTGCCAAGTTTACACCTTCACTATTACAGTGGAACGTTTTACCCAGGAAATTGTCTAAATGGGATTGAATTTGTTGTTGCCTAATTGTTTTTTTGGTAGGTTTCCAAACTGCATTCCTTCCATCTATAGCATTTCTTAATGTTACTCAGTTCCTTTGGCTTTGATGCCTCGTGATTGGGTATTGTTCTGTTTAAGTAGACTGTGATTTTGCTGTGGTCTGATAGGGGTATCAGTGGGCTGACTGTGAACGCTCTGAGAGTCTCTGGGTTGAGGTCAGTGATAAAGTAGTCTACAGTACTACTGCTAAGAGATGAGCTATAGGTGTACCTCCATAGGAGTCCCCTCGAAGCCTACCATTGACTATGTACATACCCAGCGTGCGACAGAGCTGCAGGAGTTGTTGTCATAGTTGTGCCTAGGGGGACATATGTGGGAGGGAATGCTGTCACCTCCAGGAAGGTGTTTGTCCCCCTGTGTGCTGAGGGTGTCAGGTTCTTGTCCGGTTCTGGCATTTAGGTCGCCACAGACTAGTACATGTCACTGAGCCTGGAAATGATTGATTTCCCCTCCAGGATGGAGAAGCTGTCTTCCTTAAAGTATGGGAATTCTAGTGTGGGGATATAGGTAGCACACAGGAGGACATTTTTCTCTGTTAGGATAATTTCCTTTAGAATTTCTAGCCAAATGTAGAATGTTCCTGTTTTGATTAATTTAATGGAGTGAGTTAGGTCTGCTCTATACCAAATTAGCATACCCCCTGAGTCCCTTCCCTGTTTCACACCTGGTAGTTTGGTGGATGGGACTACCAGCTCTCTGTAACCTAGGGGGCAACCAGTGGGTCCGTCTCCTCTATACCAGGTTTCTTGCAGGATGACAATGTCTGTATTACCGATTTCTTTGGTGAAGACCGGGTTCCTGCTCTTTAGGCCAAAGGCAGATGACCTCAGGCCTTGGATATTCCAGGATGATATAGTGAAGGCTTTTTGTTCCATAGAGTGTCCAATGTTGTTGGTCGTGGTTTGGCCTCAGGCCAGTAAGTGTGAGCAGAGCCTGCTGAGCATCTGGTACATGCCATTGGCTTGGGCGAGTGTGAGAGTGGGGGTTGGGACTGTTTGCCCGCTCACTACCTGGGCATATGTGTGGCTTCCATGTTGAGGCCCTCTTTGCAGATGTGGGGTGCATGGGGTGGGCAGGAGTGGCATAGGTCTGATCTGAGGGGGACTAAATGGGATGTGGGCATGGTTGACGTGGGGGGGTGTTGATTGGTTGGGGTGGGGGTGTGGATGTGTCAGGGGGTGCTGTGGTCTGGATGTAATGTGGTCTGTGCTGGGAGGTTGACTCTCCGCTGGGGGTTGCTCGTCTGTGGGGTTACATAATGAAGAGGTCTGGTCTGACCCGCTCGGGGTGGGGGGTATCTTTATCAAGGGAGAGCTTCTCCTTCTGGGCTAAATCTTTAATTTGGTGAAAGTCCAGCTGAAACTGTTTGGGGTTACCCTGTACCATTACTGTTCCGGACTTGTAGAGGTTTATATTAGCTGACTCAGAGTCCTCGTTGTCAAGTATTCTGAGTTTCCACCCCTCGTTAACCCCCCCTCTCTTAACAAAGGGGTAGTGTGCTAATATAGCACTGTGCCATGCCAGGGGATGGTTTGTGTGGAAGATAAGGTTGCTGATGTTCCCATTTTGGTAATAGTCAGCAAAAAGTGTCTCTTGATTTTCCATAAGGAGCTTTTTTTTGTAATCTTTTATTGCCTTATCATTCTTTACATGCACAGGGTACTGTGTTTTAATTACCTCTGAACAGCGGGAGGGAGCTTCTAAGGCCTCTCCATTTGGTTGGGGTAGACTGTGTGACTCTCCTGCCATTGTTGGGCTAATGGACTTTGACACCTCTCACTTGACACGTCAGTGCTAGTTGAAGCTGTATCAAGCTTGGCATAATTATGTTAGAATTCAGTCCTTATAAAGAAAGTTTTGTATTTTTCTTCTTGGCTTTTGGAAATAAAATATAGTTTCAGACTAAACATTACTCACTCAGTTCCAGGTTGGATGGTGTTTTCAGGTTTCTGTTGTTTTCCAGAGAATTTGCTGTATAGAGTAATAATCCTTGGTAGTTGTGAACCTTCCAGGGGATTCCGTAATTCCGTCCAAAATCAGGTTGTTGTAACGGTATTCCTGTGGTGAAGTAGAGGCGGACCAAAATGCAGCGTGGTTTCTTTGATTCATGTTTAATAACAAAAAGATAAACATGAACACTACAAAACAATAAACGTGAAAACCAAAAACAGCCCTATCTGGTGCAAAACACAGAGACAGGAACAATCACCCACAAACACACAGTGAAACCCAGGCTACCTAAGTATGATTCTCAATCAGAGACAACTAATGACACCTGCCTCTGATTGAGAACCATACTAGGCCGAAACATAGAAATACCCCAAAACATAGAAAAACAAACATAGACTGCCCACCCAACTCACGCCCTGACCATACTAAATAAATACAAAACAAAGGAAATAAAGGTCAGAACGTGACAGTAGGTTTTAAGTTTTGATTTGAAGTGGGGGTTATGTTGTAGAGGGTAGAATCCAGTATGTGTTCCTGACAAAAAATCCAAGTTTATCTAACTCTATCTAAATCTATCTTTTTTTAAGAAAATTGTGAAAAATGCAAGAGCTCATCTGCTCTGCTCTGCTCTCTCTCTCACTCTCTCTGTCTCTCTGTCTCTCTGTCTCTCTGTCTCTCCATTTCTCTCAATCTCTGTGTCTCTCTGTCTCTCCCCGTCTCACTCTCTCTCTCTCTCTCTCTCTCTCTCTCTCTCTCCCTGTCTCTTTCACTCTCTCCCTGTCTCTCACTCTCTCTGTCTCTCACTCTCTCTGTCGCTCTATCTCACCCTGTCTCTCACTCTGTCTCTTCCTGTCTCTCACTCTGTATCTCTGTTTCTTCCTTTCTCTCACTCTCTCTGTCTCTCCCTGTCTCTCATCTCTCTCTGTCACTCTGTCTCTCCTTGACTCTCACTCTCTCTCTCTCTCCCTGTCTGTATCGCTGTTTCTTCCTGTCGCTCCCTGTCTCTCTGTCACTCACTGTCTCTCACTCTCGGTGTTTCTCCATGTCTCTCACTCTCTCTGATTCTCTGTCTCTCCATGTCTCTCACTCTGTCTCTTTGTTTCTTCATGTCTCTCACTCTCTCTGTCTCTCCCTGTCTCTCACTCTCTCTGTTTCGCACTCTCTCTGTCTCTCTGTTTCTTCCTGTCTCTCATTCTCTCTGTCTCTCTGTTTCTTCATGTCTCTCAGTCTCTCTGTCGCTCCCTGTCTCTCACTCGCTCTGTCTCTCCCTGTCTCTCTGTCTTTCTGTCTCTCCCTGCCTCTCACTCTCTGTTTCTCCCTGTCTCTCACTCTCTTTGTCTCTCTGTTTCCTCCTGTTTCACACTCTCTCTGTCTCTCTGTCTCTCCCTGTCTCTATCTCTCTCTATCTCTCTGTCACTCCCTGTCTCCCACTGTCTCTTTCAATCTCTCTCCATGTCTCTCACTCTCTATGTCTCTCTGTCTCTCCCTGTCTCTCACTCTCTCTGAATATCTGTTTCTTTCTGTCTCTCACTGCCTCTCTGTCTCTCTGTCTCTCTGTCTCTCCCTGTCACTCTCTCTCTCTGTCTCTCCCTGTCTCTCACTCTCTCTGTCTCTCTGTTTCTTCCTGTATCTCACTCTCTCTGTCTCTCTGTCTCTCCCCGTCTCTCACTCTCTGTGCCTCTCTGTCTCTCACTCTCTCTGTCTCTCTGTTTTGTCCTGTCTCTCACTCTCTGTGCCTCTCTGTCTCTCACTCTCTCTGTCTCTCTGTTTTGTCCTGTCTCTCCCTTTCTCTCACTCTCTCTGTCTCTCCTTGTCTCTCACTCTCTCTGTCTCTCTGTTTTGTCCTGTCTCTCACTCTCTCCCTTTCTCTGTCTCTCTGTCTCTCCATGTCTCTCACTCTCTCTGTCTCTCTGTCTCTCCCTTTCTCTCACTCTCTGTGTCTCTCTGTCTCTCCCTCTCTCTCTCTCTCTCTCTCTCTCTCTCTCTCTCTCTCTCTCCCTGTCTCTCAGTCTGTCTCTCTGTCTCTTCCTGTCTCTCACTCTCTCTGTCTCTCTTTCTCTTCCTGTCTCTCACTATCTCTGTCCCTCTGTTTCCCCCTCTCTCACTCTCTGTCCCACTCTCACTCTCTGTCGCTGTGTCTATGTCTCTCCCTGTCTGTTTCTTCCTGTCTCTCACTCTCTCTCTCTCTCTCTCTCTCTCTCTCTCTGTCTCTTCCTGTCTCTCACTATCTCTGTCCCTCTGTTTCCCCCTCTCCCCCTCTCTCACTCTCTGTCCCACTCTCACTCTCTGTCGCTGTGTCTATGTCTCTCCCTGTCTCTGTCACTCTGTTTCTCACTCTCTCTGTCTCTCCCTGTCTCTCACTCGCTCTGTCTCTCTGTCTCTCCCTGTCTCTCTGTCTCTCCCTGTCTCTCACTCTCTCTGTCTCTCCCTGTCTCTCACTCTCTCTGTCTCTCTGTCTCCCCCTGTCTCTCACTCTCTCTGTCTGTCTGTCTGTCTCCCAGTCTCTCTGTTTCCCCCTCTCTCACTCTCTGTCACACTCTCACTCTCTGTCGCTCTGTCTCTGTCTCTCCCTGTCTCTGTCTCTTCCTGTCTCTCACTATCTCTGTCTCTCTCTCTCCCTTTCTCTCACTCTCTCTGTCGCTCTGTTTCTCCCTGTCTCTCACTCTCTGTCTCTCCCTGTATATCTGTCTCTCCCTGTTTATCTGTCTCTCCCTGTCTCTTCCTGTCTCTCACTCGCTTTGTCTCTCTGTCACTCTGTCTCTCCCTGTCTCTCACTCTCTCTTGTGCATGCACACACAGACAGAAAACCGGGCCAGGCTCCTGAGCTCTGCCAAATATTATCTCTGCCAAATGCTGGGGTCCTGAATGGGAGTGTGCCTGACTTTGGCTGCCCTTGTGTGTGCCTGTCTCCAGCTGGGCATCCATTAGAGTTCTCCTCAGCAGACGCTGGCCTCCATTGAGAGGCAGGGGTCAGACATCACACACATGCACCTTGCCTTACATCAGTCAGTTTGAACTACAGACGTTCAGAGTCATTCATTTCTTTTTTTCTGTCTCTTTATCCTTTCCCCCATATAATCACTGTGTTCATAAAACCATGATTGACCTTGACCATTGTTTAGAAGCAGCAAAATTATATTTTATTTGCTGAAAAATTAGATTAGGTTTTCTTTCCTTTGCTTAGTTTGATAGTTGCTTTAGACTACTTTAGTAAGATGTGTGGGTAGACATGTGGAGAGAAATGCCACTATATACAGTATTTTCTTCACATACGGGGCTTCTCCTTAGTCTTTAGACAAACCGGCCCCTTCCTGCTCACTGAGAGATAATGGAAATTGAGAGGGAGGGAGGATAGATAGATAGACAGACTGAGGGCGGCAGGGAGGGAGGGAGGATAGATAGATAGATAAACAGAGGGAGGGAGGGAGGGTGGATGGATGGATGGATGGATGGAGGGAGGGAGGGAGGGAGGGAGGGAGGGAGGGAGGGAGGGAGGGAGGGAGGGAGGGAGGGAGGGAGGGAGGGAGGGAGGGAGGGAGGGAGGGAGGGAGGGCGGGAGGGAGGGAGGGAGGGTGGGTGGATGGATGGATAGGGAGGGAGGGAGGGAGGGAGGGAGGGAGGGAGAGAGGGAGGGAGGGAGGGAGGGAGGGAGGGAGGGTGGGTGGATGGATGGATAGGGAGGGAGGGAGGGAGGGAGGGAGGGAGGGAGGGAGGGAGGGAGGGAGGGAGGGAGGGAGGGAGGGAGGGAGGGAGGGAGGGAGGGAGGGAGGGAGGGAGGGAGGGAGGGAGGGAGGGATAGTGACAACAATGAGAAATGGTTTGATGAAGAATGCAAAAATCTAAGAAAGAAATTGAGAAACCTGTCCAACCAAAAACATAGAGACCCAGAAAACCTGAGTCTACGCCTTCACTAAGGTGAATCACTAAAACAATACAGAAAACCTGAGTCTACGCCTTCACTATGGTGAATCACTAAAACAATACAGAAAACCTGAGTCTACGCCTTCACTAAGGTGAATCACTAAAACAATACAGAAAACCTGAGTCTACGCCTTCACTAAGGTGAATCACTAAAACAATACAGAAAACCTGAGTCTACGCCTTCACTATGGTGAATCACTAAAACAATACAGAAAACCTGAGTCTACGCCTTCACTAAGGTGAATCACTAAAACAATACAGAAAACCTGAGTCTACGCCTTCACTAAGGTGAATCACTAAAACAATACAGAAAACCTGAGTCTACGCCTTCACTAAGGTGAATCACTAAAACAATACAGAAAACCTGAGTCTACGCCTTCACTAAGGTGAATCACTAAAACAATACAGAAAACCTGAGTCTACGCCTTCACTAAGGTGAATCACTAAAACAATACAGAAAACCTGAGTCTACGCCTTCACTAAGGTGAATCACTAAAACAATACAGAAAACCTGAGTCTACGCCTTCACTATGGTGAATCACTAAAACAATACAGAAAACCTGAGTCTACGCCTTCACTATGGTGAATCACTAAAACAATACAGAAAACCTGAGTCTACGCCTTCACTAAGGTGAATCACTAAAACAATACAGAAATACACTACGAAAAAGAAGGAACAGCACGTCAGAAATCCGCTCAATGTAATTGAAGAATCCATAGACTCTAACAACTTCTGGGAATATTGGAAAACACTAAACAAACAACAACACAAAGAATTATCTATCCAAAATGGAGATGTATGGGTAAACCATTTCTCCAATCATTTTGGCTACCAGAAGACTACCAGAACACACTGGATTCTCCAATTACCTTGAATGAGCTACAGGACAAAATAAAAACCCTCCAACGCAAAACGACATGTGGTGTTGATGGTGTCCTTAATGAAAGGATAGCATATACAGACAACAAATTCCAATTGGCTATACTAAAACTCTTTAACATCATCCTTAGTTCCGGCATCTTCCCCAAATTTTGGAACCAAGTGATTGATCACCCCAATCCACAAAAGTGGAGACAAATTTGACCCCACTAACTACCGTGGGATATGCGTCAACAGCAACCTTGGGAAAATCCTCTGCATTATCATTAACAGCAGACTCGTACATTTCCTCAATGAAAACAATGTACTGAGCAAATGTCAAATTGGCTTTTTACCAAATTACTGTACAACAGACCATGTATTTTTTTATTTATTTTTTACCTTTATTTAACTAGTCAAGCCAGTTAAGAACAAATTCTTATTTTCAATGACGGCCTAGGAACAGCCTAGGAACAGTGGGTTAACTGCCTGTTCAGGGCCAGAACGACAGCTCGGAGGTTTGAACTTGCAACCTTCCGGTTACTAGTCCAACTCTCTAACCACTAGGCTACCCTGCCGCCCCATGTATTCACCCTGCACACCCTAATTGACAACCAAACAAACTAAAACAAAGTCTTCACATGCTTTGTTGATTTCAAAAAAGTATTTGACTCAATTTGGCATGAGGGTCTGCTATACAAATTGATGGAAAGTGGTGTTGGGGGTAAAACATATGAGTGTGCAGTTAAAATAGGCAAAAAACACACACATTTCTTCCGACAGGGCCGTGGGGTGAGACAGGGATGCAGCTTAAGCCCCACCCTCTTCAACATATATCAACGAATTGGCACGGGCACTAGAAAGGTCTGCAGCACCCGGCCTCACCCTACTAGAATCTGAAGTCAAATGTCTACTGTTTGCTGATAATCTGGTGCTTCTGTCACCAACCAAGGAGGGCCTACAGCAGCACCTAGATATTCTGCACATATTCTGTCAGACCTGGGCCCTGACAGTAAATCTCAGTAAGACCAAAATAATGGTGTTCCAAAAGAGGTCCAGTCGCCAGGAGCACAAATACAAATTTAATCTAGACACCATTGCCCTAGAGCACACCAAAAACTATACATACCTTGGCCTAAACATCAGCGCCACAGGTAACTTCCACAAAGCTGTGAACGATCTGAGAGACAAGGCAAGAAGGGCATTCTATGCCATCAAAAGGAACGTAAAATTCAACATATCAATTAGGATCTGGCTAAAATACTTGAATCAGTCATAGAGCCCATTGCCCTTTATGGTTGTGAGGTTTGGGGTCCGCTCACCAACCAAAATTTCACAAAATGGGACAAACACCAAATTGAGACTCTGCATGCAGAATTCTGCAAAAATATCCTCCGTGTACAACGTAGAACACCAAATAATGCATGCAGAGCAGAATTAGGCAGATACCCACTAATTATCAAAATCCAGAAAAGAGCCATTCAATTCTACAACCACCTAAAAGGAAGCGATTCCCAAACCTTCCATAACAAAGCCATCACCTACAGAGAGATGAACCTGGAGAAGAGTCCCCTAAGCAAGCTGGTCCTGGGGCTCTGTTCACAAACACAAACACACCCCACAGAGCCCCAGGACAGCAACACAATTAGACCCAATCAAATAATGAGAAAACAAAAAGATAATTACTTGACACATTGGAAAGTATTAACAAAAAACAAACTAGAATGCTATTTGGCCCTAAACAGAGAGTACACAGTGGCAGAATACCTGACCACTGTGACTGACCCAAACTTAAGGAAAGCTTTGACTATGTACAGACTCAGTTAGCATTGCCTTGCTATTGAGAAAGGTCACCGTAGGCAGACATGGCCCTCAAGAGAAGACAGGCTATGTACACACTGCCCACAAAATGAGGTGGAAACTGAGCTGCACTTCCTAACCTCCTGCCCAATGTATGACCATATTAGAGACACATATTTACCTCAGATTACACAGATCCACAAAGATTTCGAAAACAAATCCAATTTTGATAAACTCCAATATCTACTGGGTGAAAACCCATATTTATGCTTATTTATTTTATCGTGTGTCCTTTAACCATTTGTACATTGTTATAACACTGTATATGTATATATAATATGACATTTGTAATGTCTTTATTGTTTTGAAACTTCTGTATGTGTAATGTTTACTGTTAATTTTTATTGTTTATTTCGCTTTATACATTCACTTTATATATTATCTACCTCACTTGCTTTGGCAATGTTAACACATGTTTACCATGCCAATAAAGCCCTTGATTTGATTTGAATTTAATTGAATTGAGAGAGAGAGAGCGAGAGAGGGAGAGAGAGAGAGAGAGAGAGAGAGAGACAGACAGACAGACAGACAGACAGACAGACAGACAGACAGACAGACAGACAGACAGACAGACAGACAGACAGACAGACAGACAGACAGACAGACAGACAGACAGACAGACAGACAGACAGACAGACAGACAGACAGACAGACAGATATATAGATAGATACATAGATAGATACATAGATAGATACATAGATAGATACATAGATAGATAGACAGAGGGATGTAGGGTTACTGTACCTTGTCTGCAGAGTAATTCAGTGAGCCACAACACCAGTGTTGTGCAGACATCACCTCACAGCACGCTCTCTACCTGTCGACTCAGACCAGTGAAGCGCCCGCCTGGCTGACCCGACCGCCACCATCGTTAAACTGTTCTAGCTGATCAGATGCTTTAATTGGACCAGGCTGGAGGAGAGAGATGAGGTAAAATGACGCTTGTTAGAAAGAGGCAAACAAACAAACAAACAGCGAGACAAACAGACTGCAGGGAAGCAAACACGAACAATCAGTGAAAGACATTTACCACATCCATTCTTTTCAAAGCTCCGATGTTCCGATTAGAGTTTGTGTAGCAT